>NC_092502.1:116421858-117021858 GCF_047511675.1 Marmota flaviventris
CATGATGATGAAATTATTTTCTCAGGACCTAGGTGAAACTTCAAGCAGTAAACTCAAGGACTCAGTGAATAAATCATTACACACAAAGAAGGAATGAAGTGTTACTTTGATAAAGAGGTCAGGAAAGAAGAGAGTGCAACTCTATCAAAGAAATGAAGATTTCCTTGGACATAGCAGTAAATATCACAGACACTACTGTGGATATGGGATAAAATATAAGCTAAAATAATTGGGCAAAATATAAATGAAGAACAGAAAAAATAGTTATGTAATTATTGACAAATAACGGTTGAGAGGAGTTTGGAAGTGGCTTAAGTATTTCTATTTTCTCCTTGAGGGGACAAAAGTCATTACTTAAGTCAAGTGGATTGTGGCATAAACATATTCTCAGATATGGCATTAAAAACCAAAATCATCAAGATAATATGTATAAAGTAGAAAGAGGAAGATCCATGAGGAGAGAGGAAATAAACTACTTTTGTCATTGTTATTGATGGGAAAACAGTAGTTTTTTAAAAAAATATTTTTTTAGTTGTCAATGTACCTTTATTTTATTTCTATGTGGTGCTGAGAATCAAACCCAGTGCCTCACACATGCTAAGCAAGCACTATACTACTGAGCCACAACCCAGCCCTACAGCAGAATTTTTTAAAATAAGTGAACAATTAAGAAAGTATATTTTATTACTGTATATTTTATCACTAAAAATGTAAAAATTACAAACTTACCAGAAGGAACATAGACAAACTCTGTACTTGTACATGTGTGTTACATGTAAAATATAAACTTATAAAAGGATTATTATACACAGAGAGCAAAAGTGAAATAATATAATCAACTAAGACCAAAAAATGTGTTGTATTAGTAAGTACAGTGGGATAAGCAAATACATTTCAATAAAAAGACAGATTAGATTGGAAAGCATCCTCCAGTATGTGTTGTCATATAGACACTAATAGACATTTCGAAAGTGAAGTGACTCTAAAACTTTAAAAAAATGAATGTACTGGAAGGTGACTAATTTTGAAAATAATGAAACAAAATAACTGTCCTTCCTGTATACAAATAGCAACCATTTTAGAGAGGAAAGATCAAAATTAAAGTTTGTTCATAGTAATATACACAACAAAAATAGGCCATAAGGCAAACTGCAAACAAGAAAATGTTATTCAACACATCTGATAAACAAAAGGCATATTTCTTTAAAATAATTGAGAAGACTCAAGCCCAGTTGGGGAAAAATAAGTGTTTGAGCAGATCACAGAAATAATAATATAAAGGAATCTAAACTTTTGAAAAGATACTTAAGTTTATTCATACTTTGGAAAGGACAAATTAACTTTTGCAATGAGATAATATCTTTCCTCCATCAGACTGACAGAGATAAAAAGTTTGGTCACACACAATTGGGCATCGTGTGGGGAAAAGGCACTGTCACAGTTTGTAGACAATGTAGGAGAATACATTGGTGATACATCTCAAAGGAAAGCAATTTATCAATAGCTATAAAGTATCTGTGAATACAGAAATCAATATTTCACTTAGCATGCACAGGTGTATAGTGATTGGAACACGTGTATTGCAATCTCTGGAAAATAAAAAGTAATGGTGATCATGAGGGGAAAAGAAAAGCACTTTCAATTTATGACTTCCCGAGCCTATTATACTTTAGTTTTGTGCATGCCAAAACAAGGAGGGAAAAGGACAAAGAGGAATGATACGAAACCAGGGTTTAAACAAAAAAGAAGAAGAAGAAGAGGAAGAGGAGGAGGAGGAGGGAGGAGGAGGAGGAAGAAGGAGGAGGAGGAGGAAGAAGGAGGAGGAGGAGGAAAGGAAGGGAGAGAGTAGGGAGAGAAAAAAAATGGAATCCAATGATAAAATTTGTATAGCTATTAAAACGGAAAAAAAAGGGGTGTTGCGAAAAATTCCCCAGGTTATTCTATTAAATAAAAAAAATGTAGAATAGTTTGTATAAGACCGTCTTATAAATGAATAAGATAGATAGGCATATGAAACTATTAGCTATTGTTGTACTCACAAGAAAAACTAGAAATGGAAGGTTGGGCACACCAGGCTTTGCTTTATGTTTGATAAACAACATGTAAACATTATTATGTAAGTCTTTTTATTTAAAAAAAAGTATAACAAAATTGGAAATTTTGGAAGGTAGTCAACTTTTGTTTCTTTAAATGTTTTTTAATTTTAAAAATTGTGCCATTTTAAACATTTCCCAGCCCCACAAGAGAAAAAAATAGCTTCCACTTTAATATATTACCTAAACATTTATTTGTTGTATAAATCCCATGTGAGGTCTTTAATTTTAGCGCTCTCTCTCTCTCTCTCTCTCTCTCTCTCTCTCTCACACACACACACACACACACACACACATAGCAATTAACTGTCCCTGATTTGACCCTTATCTTACAGAAGTGGGTGAAATCTTAAAATGTTTAAAAGGCAGCAGCCAAGAATCAAGTTTTCAAATCTTCAATAGCCAAATTATGAAACTAACCAAGGTGTTTAACAGATGAATGAATAAAGAAAATGTGGTATATATACACACACAATAGAATAACACTCAGCCATAAAGAAGAATAAAATTATGACATTTGCAGGTAAATGGATGGAGTTGGAGAATATTGTGCTAAGTGAAATAAGCCAATCCAAAAAACCAAAGGCCAAATATTTTCTCTTATATGTAGATAATAATTCACAATAAGGTTGGGGGTGGTTAGGGAAGAATAGAAGTACTTTGGATTAGACATCGGGGAATGAAGGGAAGGGAGAGGGAATGGGTATAAGAAATACAGTAGAATGAATCAGACATCACTATCCTTTGTGCCTACTTGATTACACAACCAATATAATTCTACATCATGTATAACCAGAAGAATGAGAAGTTATACTCTATATATGTATAATATGTCAAAATACAGTCTACTATCATAATTAGGACAAACTTAAAAAAGAATCTGCTAAGTAATTTATAATACTTATATTTTTAAACACTTTTCAGGTGCTACAATATATGTAGAAATTGGTTCATCTTGCCTAAAACCTATTTTATGTCAATTGCATATTAATTCTTTTGTGTTTTAATTTGCGTGCTTCATTATCACCATAATGTTGTATTATATCCCAAACTTACCAAAACGAGTCCATGTCTCCAAGGGGATTCACTGAAATAGAACCATTATTATTAACCACTAATCAAAGAAAAGCATGTGAATTTAAGTATCCTGAAAATTGGGTTGCTGTGGTCATGGTAATTCCCCACAGGTAGCTTCAAAAGCTAAAAAGGACAGTGCAGCTGGAAAGTTCAATGATGAATATTAGAAGATCTGATTCCATTTGGCTGAGCAATGCACTTTCCCTTTTTCAATTTGTACTGTTTGTATGAAACATTATCAAGCAGCATTTTGAAGCCATTGAAGTTTACACATCATTTTAAGACAAAACACAGAGAGCCTCTGCTAGCAAGCAAATTGATCCTTTCGCAGAATGAGCACAAACTAATGTTTTTTAATATCAGATTCATTAATTTTGTGACAAACATAAAGAGACTTGAAACACAGAAGCATCATTCAAAATTGTACCCTTTCTTTAAAAAAATGTAAATTTAAGTCACTGTATTAACAAGAAGATAGGCTTGCACAAAATTAATGAACATTGTGTACAAAACGAAAGTAGAAAGAGTTCTCAGCTTTTTGAAGGGTAATTCTGATGAAACACAATGTCTGTGTTATTCAGTGTGAATGAGCAATGACTATCATTTTATTTGGTGACAGAGATTTAACTAAGGGTTGCATATATCCACTGACAAAGTACTGGATCTGTTAACCTCTTGAAGTACTTACTCTAAAATAAAACATATATTTTGTAAAATATTTCAAAAGGAAAATTTCAATAGGAAAAATATGTTCTCTGCACTGTAATGGAGGCTAGGAAGCATTAGCCCTGAGTTTGGAAGCTGAAGTTGCAGATTGGAGAGAAAGCACTCCCGAGGAAAGGTGGCATCTAAATGCCATTCACATAAGGCTTATGCATGGAGAATGGGTGGGGTCCACCACACGCCTCCTGTCTTTGAGTCTTGATTGAAGAGCAGGTGAAAATTGTGACTGTATCTACATGAAAATATTGTGTCTTATTCAAACTGATATCTGAAGAAATATCCAATAAGTTTAAGACTTTCATATTTCACATTGAATATATTCTTTCTGTTCAGGTGAAAGATAATTTTTGGAGTGCTACATTCTATTTATAGTGTCTCATTTAATTCTCACCACAAACCATATATGGAAGATGTTGTTCCAAATTATAAAAAGTCAATAAAGATTTTGGAATGTTAATAATGGACACATTGCCTTTAAAAATCTAACTTGGGCCTTTAAAAGTTTTTTTTAACTATATTTAGTAAATTAATTAAATTTAATATGTACTTCATATTAGGAAGATTAGATCTCAAAGCACTTTTGTAGTCAATACAATCTTCTATAATTCCTGAGAATTTGTGTCTATGTACTTATCTATTTGTCTAATCTGTTATCCCATATATTTAATAACATTTGGCTATGAATATAAGCTTAAAACTTATAGCTTATTTTAAATATTTGCTTATAGAACTCAGAATAAAATTTCTTTTCTTTAATATTTATTTTTTAATTGTAGTTGGACACAATACCTTTATTTTATTTATTTATATGTATGTGGTGCTGAGGATCAAACTCAGGGCCTTGCATGTGCTAGGTGAGCACTCTACCACTGAGCCACAACCCCAGATGCATCAGGATAACTTTTCTAATACCAACAAGTATTATACAAAATGAAATAGCAAAGCTTTACAGAATAGCATCTAAAATAGTCACACAATTAATTACTTGAAGGTGAAAGTAATGTCATTTTCTCTTTGTATTCCTGTATTCCTCTGTGCATCAAACATAGTGCTATAAAATGAATAAACACAAGACCATTATATAATTCCCTAATAATAGCATAAAGGAGGATTGGCAAACAGACTATTTGATTCAGGTAGCCTGCCAAGTGGAGCAATTTATGTTTCAAAGTGCATAGTCTTGCCTAAATTTTCCAGTTTTATTGTCCTTCTATTCTTCTGGAGCAAATTAACTTTAAAATGTTGCCAAATTCTGCTTTTGGTTGACTGAATATAGTTATTCAATTTGTTAATGTATGTTGGGGGAAAACACTTCCAACAGATATTATCAGTCTCTTATTTGTGAATTGGGCCAAAACTGGGTGTAGTTACTGATCAGACTGGCCAGGCACACTGGAAAAAGGCCTGAAGCTACCTCTGTTGGTGCACTTGCCTTGTGCTTCCATCATAGAGCTCATTTCTAAATGCCTTGTAGAACACATGCCTTTAAGGGAATGTGATTGCTCAGAGCATATTTTGTTTTTTTACTACAGTAATGAGATATATTTGATTGATGGCACCCAAGGAAGATTTTCCTTGTTGGAAAAGCCACAGTCACATTTAAAAAGCTAGAATTCACTACTGTTAGACCTTGTCTGTTAACTGAAGCCTCCTTAGCTTCAATCTTCATAGATAATTCCTTGTCATCTGGGATCTTCCTCCCAGAGGACGTAGGTCTCCTGAATTTTTCTGTGGATTCATCAGGTCCTCTCAGCTTGCCCTCAATGGAGGCTTTTTCTTCCAAGGCTTTTTCTCATCTAATCTCTATTGATAAACTTTTCTTATTTTTACCTCCTTTTCCATGCCCAAGGTGATGCTTGTGATGCTTGGGGGTTGACTGAACATCTCTTCTATGTAACTTGTCCGCATGGCTAGCTTGGGATCTCTCGCAGTATGGGGCTCTCAGGGTAGTCACACTTCTTACATAACAACTGACTTTTTCCCAAAATGTGTGTTCCAAGAACAAGAACTGAAAATTGTTAGTACTTTACAACCTGACCAGGAAACTTGTACAGCATCACTGCCACTGATTATTAGTGGTGAAATTATGTACAGAATCCAGATTCAAAGTAAGGAGTTACATACCATGTATAATAAATAGGGGAACATCTTAAAGAATGCAGAGCCCTTCTTGATCCACCATACTACCCAGTAATATCCCAATTTAGGATGAATTGAATTGCCTACTCCAATTCCAAACTCTGGCTGCTAAATGTTCCTGGGGAAACCATACCACTCTGGAGATTCCTGTCGCCACAGAAATTTGGTCTTCAATTTCATTAGTGGTTCCATACTGTTCATCTCTCTCTTCTGTTCTCTTGTTAACTGCCACCCTTCTCTAATGTCATAATCTGTCAATTGGCAGACAATCTGTCCTTGTGCTTCACAGAAGGAAATAAAGACATCGTACATATCAGACAACTTCCTGCCCCACTAACTTCATGCTTATCTGTCCTTACTAATTCCCTCAATTGTCTAGAAAGACCAAGGTTGGTTCAAATTTTTGTGGCTAATCTCACCAGATCCTATCCCTTCTTATCTCCTCAGTTATTTGTCTTAATAAATCTCCCCTCTCTTTTTCTTTTCAACCTATCCCTCTCTTCTTGACCCATCTAAATACCCTTTACCTAATCTCAAATTTCTTTCATCTCAAGAGTATGACATCTCCCATGGTTCAATCATCCCTCAAGCTTACAACATTTCTTTACATGAAGAAACTTTTCTGAATGAAGGTACTTTCCTATATATTCATGAAACTGTGAGTTACATTTCTGTGTATAATTATCAAAATTCAATTATACCATTAATATTTGGATTTGTTACTATTTATTATAATTAATGCATGATATTTAATAGGTGCATTTACAATGTACAAATTATATCTCAACATGAAAAAGAAGGTAAAACCAGAAGAAAAATGAAACTAATTCTCACTTTCAATATAACTTTTCCTGTGCAAATATTTAGAAAGGATGTTTATAATTAATCTTGTGAAATTATATCTCTTTGATTGAAATCATTTAACACTTCTGTGGCATTTCTTTTGGGAATCCTGCTAATTAAGAAAAAATTAACCTATAAATCACTTTGGAATATAACAAAACCTTTGTAAACAGTAACAAAAGTAGAGATACCCTTTGAACTTAGCAAGCAAACCCCTATAAATTTGACGAAATAAAAGTGTTAATTCTTTAGAGTATGTACATGAATATAAGAACCATTGTTGGGCTGGGACTTGTAGTCAGTGGTGGTGCACTTGCCTCAAAAGTGTGAGGAAATGGGTTCAATCTTCAGCACCACATAAAAAATAAATAAGATATTGGTCCATCTACAAATAAAAAAAATATTTAAAAAAGAACATTACCAGAAACAAAGTGAATTTCCATTAGTAAAAGAATAAACAAATTGTAGTTATATTTTTAGAAAAAAAAAACAGTGAAAGAATGAGTTAGCTATATGGTAGTTGACTTACTAGAAATAACATAGTACATATTTTAAGTGACACAAGCAAGATGAACAAAATTGTACATAAAATATGATTCCAGTTTTGGAAAGTAGTGATACATAGCCCTTTTACTTAAGTTTATAAATGATTATACGAATTTGGAAAAAATGAAGAAAGAACACACCCCAGGCAGTTGAGCAGTTGTCCATGTGGTGGTATACAGGGAATAGGGTGAAGAGAGGGGAGGGTGCAAGTGAAGATTTTTTTAAAGGCAATGAAAACAAACCTGTGATTTCCAATTTGGCCCTTTGTTGAGATTAGCAAAATCAAGAATGTCTCCTAGACTAGAAGACTAATAAAAGAGAATAATGCTTTCCAGAAAGTGGAGGGCACTCATTGTACATAAATTAAAGGTCAGGAGTCTCTTTCAGAAATTCTTTCTGATGGTCCTGAAAAGGAACAGATTCTCATGGGAAAGATACTAAACTCCCAAGTTTCTGTCTCCCTAGCCTACAGTCTCATATACTTTTTACCCAAGCACAGTTTCTTGAGTGACATTCTTGTACACCATCCTCTTCTTTAGCCTGCCTGAAAAATCTACCACCTAGATGGAAAGTGTGTAGCGAGTAAATAATGTGATCTACTCTGCTCTTCAAAAAGGTTTGGCTTCTTTGCCTGTGTTTGGCTAATATTGAGTTGAAACTCAAAAATGGCCACATATCAATAATCAATCCTCTTTCCTTGTGTTTCTATAGGGACAGAAAAGATTAGTACTCCACCGATCAAGAAGATCGTTTTGATTCTCTCCTACCACTCCTAATCCTTTTCACGGAGAAGGAGGTGACTTCATGGGTTAGTAAGTTCAAGGAGGGAGCCTAACTTGGTCCTGTAGATTCTCTCTTTTATTTTTTCTACTTGGAAAGATCACTATGTGGTAAGCTGATCTGGGAAAGCTATGCTTTTTAGGGGAGGCCTGTTTTTCTGTCTTATTTCTCCTTTTATTCTAAGCTACTGTGATAAAGAGAATATTCTCCCCAAAATCAAAACCTCCAAGATGATTATCTGTATTTAAACTATAGGAACCTAGTCTCTTGATTGAGTCTATACCCACTTAATCACATTCTAGAGTAAAATATTTAGCCATATTAGTTTAAGGAATCTTTGAATATCATGAATATGTATGCATAACCTTGTATTCATTTGCAACATTTTAAGGAGAAAGTCATAAGATTGCTTTCATCAGATTTTCTTAAAAGTTCATAGCCGAACACTGGTTGAGAACTACTGCTCTTAAACATTCTGCTAAGTTCCTGTTTTCTATCTTCCCATGCACCTAGTTTTTAATTCATTTGCAGAAGTGTCCTTTCTTAGTTTAGGTAGTATCTCTACCTAATTTCTACAATTCTCTGAACTTCAGTTTGCTTTGATGTGGGGGAAAAGGAACACCCATACATTGCTGGTGGGACTGCAAATTGGTGCAGCCAATATGGAAAGCATTATGGAGATTCCTTGGAAAACTGGGAATGGAACCACCTTTTGACTCTGCTATCCCACTCCTTGGGCTATACCCAAAGAACTTAAAAACAGCATACTATAGGGACACAGCCACATCAATGTTTACAGCAACACAATTCACAGTAGCTAAATTGTGGAACCAACCTAGATGCCCTTCAGTAGATGAATGGGTAAAGAAATGTGGTATATATATACAATGGAATATTATTCTGCAATAAAAGAGAATAAAATCATGGCATTTGCAGGTAAACGGATATAGTTGGAGAATACAATGCTAAGTGAAGATAGCCAATCCCAAAAAACCAAATGCCAAATGTTTTCTCTTATATAAAGAGGCTGATTCATAGTGGGGTTGGGAGGGGGAGCATGGGAGGAATAGATGAATTCTAGATAAAGCAGAAGGGTAGGAGGGGAAGGGAGGGGGAGGAGGGGGCAAGGGGGTTAAAAGAAAGATGGTGGAATGAGATGAACATCACTATCCTACGTACATGTATAAAGAAGACATGAATGATGTGAATATATTTTGTATACAAGCAGAGATACAAAAAAATGTGCTCTATATATGTCATATGAATTATAATGCATTCTGGTATCATATATAACAAATTAGAATAAAAAATTTTTAAAGATCTTCATTTGGGCTGGGTATGGTAGCACACACTTGTAATCTCAGTAACAAAGAAGTCTGAGGCAGGAGGATCACAAGTTTAGGGCCAGTCTGGGCAATTTAGGCATTAATGACTTAGCAAGAAACTCAAAATAGATAAATACATAAAGAAAAAGGGCTGTGGGTGTAGCTCAGTGGTGAAAACACCACCCAGTGCAAAGAAAGAAAGAGAAAGAAAGAAAGGAAGAAAGAAAGAAAGGAAGGAAGGAAGGAAGGAAGGAAGGAAGGAAGGAAGGAAGGAAGGAAAGAAGGAAGGAAGGAAAGAAAGAAGGAAGGAAAGAAAGGAAGAAAGAAAGAAAAAGAAAAAAGAAAGAATCATTTTGCAATATGGATGTGTTTCAAATTCATGAAAATAATAAGATACCTTAGCAAGGGAATTGTCCCCACAAAAACTAAAAACCAAAATGATCAACTATAGTCTATAATCCTTGGGGACAGATGCATTTCAAAATTCAAACTCTTTCAGACTCTAGAAAGGTAATGTGATTCATACACTCTCTATGACCCAATACTTTCAACAGGGTCTGAAGCAGTCTTCCATGAACAAATACATTAATACTACTGCAATAAACATAAATATTCATACTAACAAGGATAGAGACTACAAATTGCACCACCTCAGTTCAAGTCAGTCTTTTTATATCAAATGTATTGTGATGTTTTTCAGTGTTTTGGTCGGGGGACAAGTGGTTAAAGGATTCTAAACCTATACCTAAACTCCATTGTTCCTTCTTTCAAACTTCCTTTATCCAAAAGCAAATAATTCCAGTCTCTTAAATATTTTCTGAAATATTTGTCACCATTTTATCCTCATAGCTATTCTTTTCAGGCCAATCTGACCAAGAGAAGAATCAGAACACTATAAATTGTTATGTGATGGAATCTGAATGGAAGATGACTTTTGAATTCCTAGCCCTGTGGTGAATGACACCATAGTCAAATTGGCACATCTTCAGGGATAACACATCATTTACTTCTGCATCACGCTTCGTAGAGCTTGATCATTAATCCCTGATCCTAATCTCCCACAAAAATCATCTTGTTCACACAGCCCTTGAAAATAGACCCAATGATCCTTTTATCCTACAACAAAATGAGCTGTCCTAAAATGGAACAGCCTGTCTTTGGGTATAATGAGTTCCCTTTTATTAAAGGTGTTTAGGTTTAAACAAGAAAACACAGTGAGTGTGCTCATAAAATATGTAACAAATGAACAATAAAAGAAGTTCATTTAATCCTTAAAGGATTGTACATTTCATCTCATAAATCCACTTACACGGAGTTCATAAGCCTTATTTCACATGCTAAAATTTATTAACTAACATTTGGGCAACCAAGTATCTATATGGTCTCGGTTCTTCTGTTGTCCACCAGGAAAATGAGGGTCCTATTTGGAAACATGAGTTTTAATGTCCCTGGTTGGCTCTTTACAGAGCATGTATATTAGAATCCATTTCAAATTCAAATCAGGTAATGAATATTTATTATTAACTTGCTGTATCTCTCCAGAACTGCTTATATTGTGTTGGGGAAAAGTTTATGTATGCATGAAAACAAAGAACATCTCTAAGGATGACATAAACATGTATGACATAGTATGGGAAATTCCATAGACAGCAATACAGAGAAAATCTAGATAAAGAAAATTGGGAAGGAAAGACCCTTAAGGAGTTTATAGTCTTGCTATGGCCTGGAAAACCTCAGGGCAAAACTGAGAATTAGAAGACATTCATATCAGGGGCCTAACCTATTTATTCATCCTTTCTGCCATTGAATATTCTTAGGTTTTTAGTCTAAAATTATCATTGGTTCTAAACTCTTCAAAACTTGGTATTAGGAAAAAAAATTGATCAGATTGTCTTATCTGTATTAGATCCTATTGGAGAGTGAGTATTGTTTACTACAGTGGTAGACACATTAATAAACCCTAAATAAATGGTAAGAATTTTAATCAATAAAGCGTTGCATTTCTAAAGGCATTGCCAAGAGATAAGAACCAAATGGAATGATATTTTAAATGATTTTACTTTATTATTATAAATTCAAGTTGCAGAAGGGTACATACTTATTATCTTTTAAACACAGAAAATTACTATACATTTAGATATATGTGGTGAAAATACATAAGTATACATTAGAAAAATACACTCCCACTTAAGAATAATGGTTTTCTCCGGGGAAGAAAGAAGTACACTCTGCTTATAACAGTTCTATTTTTTAAATAAGGCAGAAAAAGCTCAGTCTTAGTCACCATTGCCAATATTTTAATTATTTATCATTTAATCTGTCTTATTTTACCTTGCATAGTTAGAATCATTCTACTAAGAATTTTTTAATTTAAGTATTTTCTCATATTATTAAACTTTGTAAGCATTTTTCTTTTGAAATTATTACTCTATTTTATTTTTTAATTATAAAACTAAAATGCAAAACTTTGAAAAAAGTTTTTTAAAAATGTATATAGCAAAAAGTTAATAAATTATACTCTTCTGAGCTAATTTAATACCATATTCTTGAATTGGGAGAACACCATGGTTGTACATTAAGTTTCCAAATCTTCTTTAATTTGTTCCTAAAATCTCTATTCTTCTCCAACAAACTATTTATGCAATCTCATACCAAAATCATACTATTTTATTACAGAGGCTTGGCCATGTGTTTTAACATTTAATAAAGCAAAACCAATGTTTTATAAACATTGGCCAGTCTGTTTATAAAATATTCTTATCTATTCTTAGATATTCATTACCTTGGTTAAAACTTTAAAAGAATTTTATCCAGTTCCAAAAGTAACCTTTATTTTTATTTTGATTGAAATTGTACTAAAATTGTATATAAGTTTGAAAGCATTTGCATTTTTGTATTATGGTTTCCCATTAAAACATGTTGTATTGCTTCATTTCATTTTATTATGTTTTATGTACTTAGATTTAAAAGCCAAAATTCTATATAAAATACATCTTTAATGTATTTATAGGAAAGCAATAGATTAGTATGTTTTTATCTTATGTCCAGCTACCTTCTTTGGTCCAACATTGTATTCATTTAGAAATATATCAGATGTTTCTAAGGTATTACTAATCATGTAGGTTAGATTATAATGCATGCCATTGTGGAGACTTGATTATTGTACTGATTATGATTTCAAAACAAGGTTTTTCAAAATAATACTATAGCAAAATATTTTCTTATAAGAATAAGAAAATTTTAGTGTAAATTGTTTCAATATTTCACCATTTTACATATTATTTATTCTTAGCATTTGGGAAAAATTTATATTTATTTCCACTTATAATTTTTTAAGTTTAGCTTTAGATCAAACATTTTCACAAGGTTTATGAAATCTTCCTCATATGTTTATGTAAAATAAAGGCTATATTTTTTAAATTAGTGATATTATGAATGATGTTGATATATTTTCTATTGTTAAATCACAAATGCACTCCTGGGATAATTTATGTATTATTCTTTTAATACTATTGTATTTGATTTACTATTCAGAAATTTATGGGTAGTGTGTATGAAATTGGTTTCCAGCTTCATTTTGTGGCAGTCTTTATTAAGACTTAATACTGAAATTATGCTTGTTTTATTAAGTGGGTTGGTTTTTTATCTTTTTTAATAGAATGAGTAACTTATTAGTTACTAAAAGCTATAAATGACTCATCTGTTAAAAGAATTAAAATAAAATGCATGATAAGTTTTCCATTTCCTTTCATATCTTAATGAATCAAGACTTACTTAGAAGATACCTTAGGATAAATAAGTAATCAAAAGCAGAATACAAGTACCGTACAAATGTAGAATGCTAAAATGTCAACATTTTAATGTACTACACCTATGAAAAACGTTTTAAACAAATATCCAATAGCTGCTAAATTCTGATTTCATAAATTATAAAATCGGTGGTAAGCAGCCTCTATGGTGATTCCTTTGTGTGATTTGCAACCCCTCTGAGTGTGGGCTGATCAAGTGACTCGCTCCACTGCCCTGTGGAGTGATCTCTATAACAAGGGGGCCAGTGAGAATCTGAGATGCCAATGTAGGTGCTAGGTCAATAGCTTCCGCTTTTAAATTCAGTGTCTATGTGCTGATTTCCCCATTATGAGATTACAACATTTCACATTTTACAGCTGGGGACTTTTTTATAAAATTTCAATTGATACATGGTTTGACTAATTGTACCACCCCCCCACACACACACACACACTTAACTGAATAACTTTGTCCCTATCTTTTTCTGAGTGGAGTCTCTTGGATTATACATTCTTTTTCTAAACAGCTGAATAGCCAAAACCCAAAGTTTTAGTGCCCTGATATAGGAGTAGGACTAAAGTGAAACCCTATACCCGGGCTTCTGTCTGTTTATCACCATCTGAGAAGCACTAATATTTTTTAAAAAAATGGTTCAAGGAAAAAAAAAAAAAAGCTTTACCTTCCTTTTCCCTGTGGACTCTTTGACACCATACTGAAGATTATTGAGGAAATTTTAAGCTACTAAAATCTTCCTAAATATAAATATGAACACAAATGAAGTTTTCATTTCCTTGGCCTAAACCAGACTCTTGCCATCCTATTTGACTAAAACCAATCTCTAATCTCGTGAAAATTGGCCATTAAGTCCTCTATGTTATATAGAATATAAACAGGCCAGGTGAAAGAAACAAATCTAAAGGAAGCAGAGTTTTTCCCTAAGCATAGCAAAAATCTTCAGTTGCATTATGGAATGAATAGGAGTGCCTTCTGTGAGATTTCATGGAGGATGTGTTGTATAATAGAAAGAAAAGCACTAATCTTGCTTTGCTATGCTCTTTTGCAAAGGATAAGGACAAGAAATGAGAAAGGAAATGCATATTTAAGGCTTGTTTCCCCAGAGTGCATCTCCTTTTCATATCATCTGTTTAATTGATTCTATCATGAAGCTGAATTCTCTAGCTTATAGAGACTACAGACAAAAATAGCCAAATTCTAAGACTCCAGGTTGAATTTGTTGCAGCTTGCACTTACTCAAATCATTTTTTGCTTAAATTTGTTCCAGTGCTTAAAGGACAATCTTAGCACAAATTATATGAAAGCGAAGTCTGAAACTTAGGTGTTTCCACACAGTCTGAAACTTAGGTGTTTCCACACAGAAGAAAAAGTTTTCTTCTCCTAAATATGGGTTTGACTTTTGTGTTTTAATTCATCACACACATCAAGAAATTATAGCCTTCATCATTTAGTGAACAATACATGTTGTGCCTCTTAGGACAAAAATGCATTCTTTCTAAAGGAAGAGAATTCCCTTCTGGGTCTATCCCTGTGCAGACAGTTTGTATATGGGCACTAAAGTCTGGCTGGCAGCCTTCCCCAACATGGCATTGCTGGCCATGGCTGCCCAAGTGATGATGACATCAGAGATAAACCGATTTAAGCAAGCAAACAGTCCACTAATAAGGAATGGACTAACCCCTGCATGTATTCAGTACTGTGCTATAACACATAAAGCATTAAACCTCAGGAATCTTGTAATCATTCAGCAGAAAAATGAATGCTCTTGAACAAAATAGATAAATTAGTTATGTAGTAATAAGCATCCATCAAAAATTCTTGAACTATGGTTTGTAATCTTGGAAAAATCAGTGAGCTCCAGGACTGCACCTCCTTAGGCAGAAATCAATGGGAGTAAGCTAAAATTTTTTCCCTAAGGATTTGATGATTCTATGATTTATGACTTATATGCTCCTAAAGGGGAACTGTATAACATAACGTTTAAGCATGAAAACTCTGTGGTTAGGGATATCTTGGCTCAGATCCTGATCCTGACACTTACTCACTGTGAGAACTTGAGTAAGCAATCTTACTGATTAATATTGCTAATCCTAAATTTCATTAGCCATTAAGTGGAGGTATTAAAATAACATTTGTATCATTGTATAAGAAGGCTTAAATGAAGTAATGCATTATGTGAGTTAGCTATTGTTTTGAAACAAACCACCCAAAATAAAGTGACTTAAAACAGTAAGCATTTTATTATCCTTTGAAACTGTGGGATATCTGAGTGTTGCTGTTGGTGTCAGCTCGTCTTATTCTTACATCTTCAATCAATTGGATTGGATTGGCAATTCACTTATATGATTGGGAGTCAGCTAGTAGAGGCTGGCCTAAGCTGGCTGAGGATAAATAGCCTCCCCAACATAAATTTCACCTTCTTGCAGGTAGTCCACGCTTAATCACATGGCATAGGAGTTCCAAGAGAGAAGAAAAGTGCACAAGGCCCCTTGAGATCTAGACTCAGAACTGGCACATTGAGAGCTTCACAATATCCTATCCAACAAAGCACACACAAGTCCAGTTCAGATTCAAGGAAAGGAAAAATAAACTTCATCTCTTGGTCTACAGTTAGTTTTGATACCTGAAGAAGGTCAGGGAGGAGGGGATTTTGAAGAATTGAGGTGTTTTTGCAATTTAACTACTATATTAATTAAACAACTTAGAGTTCTCTGGTGCTTTTTGAAAACTGTTTTTATTAGTAATAAAACATGTTTAAAGATCTTGTTTAAGCCCCAGTCATGGTCACTACAAGTTTCAGTAAGAATTCAGAGGGTAGAATCATAAAATTACCATGCATATGGGATCAAAGCCAGGTGTTGTTGAATTCGTAAGAGGCACGGGTAGATGGATGGGAAGTGGGCAACATGGAGCATAAAGACTGAGTGAAGGCAAAAGAAGACTGGACTATGTAGAGGACACTGCTGGATGTTGGAGGTGTGTCAGAACTAAGCAGAAAGAAAAGCTAGACTATCCTCTAATAAGATCTATTTGCTTGAGTGGTCTTTAAGCATCTTTATCAAACTAGAGTGGAGTTCAACATTGCCAAACTAGCCTCTGACCTTCTACCTCCCCAGATTCAGAAGGCAAAACATTTGGAAAACAAGACTGGAAAAAAAAAATCTGTTCCCCTGATCTGGGCCAATACAGAGCAAATAATTATGAATATCAGCCTGAACTTGTTGGAGATAAGACTGATGAGATGGCTAAAAAGCAAATGTAAGGACCAGGGTTCAGTGGTAGAGCACTTGCCTAGCATGTGTGAGGCACGGGGTTGAATTCTCAGAACCACATATAAATAAAAATAAGTAAAAGTAAAGTTTCATCCACAACTAAATATATATGTATATATATTTAAAAAAAAAGGAAATGTGAACAATGCAAGAAAATCTGTTCCTGGACCTCATGGAAGACAAGAACATGTTTATGGTCTACAATTAATGACTTTAATAGGAGGATTTTCATTTAATTGGAAAGAAAGCCTAGAGAAAGAAAACCTCATTTTCAGCCACAGGATGGACTAGTCTGGTAACCAACTAAACTGTGTGTATTTCTTTTTTACCATAAGAATTTGGCAATGTATTGTAAAGGCTGGGGTAGAGCAAATGGCCAAGGATACTAAGATTCCTCCGACTAGGTTTCATTATGTAATTGATTCTTAGCATAAATATTCAAGGCCAAAGAAGTGCTTCAGTGTGTCCTAATGTGAACCTGCATTCTTGCCCCTGAGAAGTTTGTGTTCTTTATTAATAATAAAAAATTATACAATATCTGGTGCTTAAGTAAGCATTAATCATTGTCACTACAAGTTGTTTATGTTCTATTATTATAGAAAATAGTTGCAGTAGGATCATTTAGACAATAGCAATCCTTCAATATGATCAACATCTAGCACGTTTTAGTAACCAGAAAAACTTGTTCTATAAAAAAAGGCATTGAGTTTCTGATCTTGTGCTGTTTGTGTGCAATCTAGGATGGTGAACTAAAATCAAAGTTAATGGTTAAGGATTCTGAGTTCAAATACTGGCTCTGCTATCAAGCAGGTTATGGAAAAGTCTTCATGTATTTATGCTCAGGTTTTTCTTAATTCGTAAATTATATATCAGTAATAATATTTACATTACAGGGTTATAATGAATATAAAATATGACAGTTTCCTCTTTAAAAAGTTCTTATTTACTATAGATTGCTATTCAATTGTTATCTATTTAGCTCCCAGTAAAAATCCAAAACCATGCTGAGTGCTAATAACTCAGAGATGAATAAGGTATGGAGTTTGTCCTTAAGGAACTTACAGGTTATTAGTGAACTACTGATAACCCATTATAAAACAGGGTGTTATAAAGGCAACAAATTGTTATGAAATCCCCCAAAGGAAAGAGATTAATAAAAAGAGTAGGCAGATGAATGAACCAGAAGAAAAAACAAAAAAGGTATAACTAATAACTGGCCCTAAGCAATGATGGGAAATTGGCCTAACTAATAAGAACAAGCCAGCATGAACTGAAGTTAAGAGAAGGGGGAATACTTGGGCCTTGTGGCTGGGGTGTTGGGTACACAGGGAGTCCTCAGAACGAAGTCATTCCTGATGGTCAGTGATCTTGTTACCACAAAGAATCTGGATTGCTGACTCTGTGGGTTCATAAAAGCTTAATGAGCAAGGGAGGAAATCCTATACTTTGGTTACAAGCAAATTATTTTAGAGACAAAATAAAAAGACAAATTGAAGAATCAAAATTGTAAATATGATAGTAAGGATTTTTTTTCTCTCTATTAATTTGGATGAGAGATGAAGAGACAATGAATGAAAGACAAAATAATGTAAGAATTGTACAGAAATGATGCATTTGAAAAGTATCTCAGAGGAAAAGGAAACATACTTTACAACAGGAAAGAAAATAGTTAGGAATGTGAAGAAAGAGCCTACAGAATGGGAGAAGAATCTTTTCTAGCTACTCTTTTGACAGAAGATTAATATCTAGAATATATAGAGAACTCAAAAAACTTAGCACCAAATAACTCTATTAATAAATATGGGATAATTAATTAAAAAGACAGTTTTCAAAAGAAGAAATACAAATGGTTGACAAATACATGAAAAAAATGTTCAATATTATCAGCAATTAGGGAAATACAAAATAAAAACTATACTGACATTTATTCTCATTACCAGTCAGAATGGCAGTCATCAAGAATGCAGACAATAATAAATACTGGAGAGGATGTTCGGGAAAAACAGCCAACATTTTTACGCTATTGGTGGAACTGTAAATTGGTACAACCATTATGGAAATTAGTGTGGAGCTTCCTCAAAAAGAATAGGCATGAAGCCCACATTGGCCTAGATATACTACTCCTCAGTATTTTATTCTAAAGAATTAAAGACATAATACTATATTGATACATGCATACCCATGTTTAGAACACCACAATTCACAATAGCCAAACTATGGAATCAATGCAGCTGTCCATCAATGAACGAACGGATAGAGAAAATGTGGTATATTTACACAATGGAGTTTTATTCAGCCATAAGAAAAATAAAATTATGTCATTTGCAGGAAAATGGATTGAACTAGGGACCATTATGTTAAGCTAAATAAGCCCAAATCAGAAGGTCAAGGGTTGTATGTTTCCTCTCACATGTGGAAACTAGAGACAAAAAAGGAAAAGAAAGGTGGGGTGGATCTCATGAAAAATCAAAAGGAGATCAGTAGAAGAAAGGGACCCAAGGAGTGAGGGGCAGGCAGGGAGAGGGGGAGTGTGGGGAGTGATATTGGCCAAATCATATCATTATTTTGTATGCATATGTGAATATACAACAAGTCCCACTGTATGAACCATTAAAAATGTGAAAAGAGAGAAAGAAAGAAAGAAAGAAAAAGTTCAGAAGCTTTTACCACGGAACTGAGTGGACAATAATACTATTAATCAAAACACAATCTCCAGTAAGAAGGATATATTTTGGAAATGGGTAGAGAATGAGTTCAGTTTGAAATGTGTTGAGTTTGACAAGGCAGCAGGATATCCAGATGGAAATGTCCAGAAGCTGGGGCACAGATGCAAAGTGAGCAATTTACCTTTCTTCCCTCCCTTGGAAAATGATGGGCTATTGCTTGCCATTTCTCTCCAAGGCCTGTAGAGAGGATTAATGAGGCAGTGTTCACATTTATTCCACACCAAGGATCAATGAGAGCTTGGCAAAGAATTAGGTTGAAGTCCCATTATGTTAAATTGAAAACAAAGCAGCTTTGATATGAAAGTCATTGAGGGAGGAGAATGCAAACTTGCAAGGGCACAATGTAGAATATAATCGTACTTCAGGCAGCCACCACAGGGACAGCCTTGGTGTGGGTGGGCATTAACCTGTTTCTAGCTGAAAGCAATAAAAGTAAAGCAGCCTTTCTATTGTCTGCCCTTTCTCTTATATTTCTTTGCAAAACCACCAGGATTCAGCTCAAATGCTAGCCTAGGTGTTGATCAAATAAAGCCCTTGCAATATTTCCCAGTGAAACCCATTTCACAATTTCATTCTAGTGAACCCAGCTGTTCACTGCCTCTGTCCTAAGTTAAGAGTGGCTCTGTGCTGGTTCATGTGCCAGTGATTACTGGTAACATTGAGATATATAGACAGTATAGCTAAGGGGGCACCAGGAAACATATGCTTGAGACCACTGCCAAGCCAGCAGCACAGACCTGAGACATTCCTTCTGAAAACACAGACTGGACTCATGATATAATCATGCCTGTTCATAAAATAGGAGCTTTCCATAATAGTTCACAACCTTTAATTCACAGATTTTGTTTCCTTTCCCTACACTTTAGAGATGGTAAAGAAATAAAACAGCATGAAAAATATGTATGACGCATAGAAAGAACATATTCTTTGAAGAGTCAGATAAACCTGACTTCAAATTTGTGGGAACCTGGTTTTAGCCTTTTAGCCTAGTGTTCTTGTTTATAAAGTGTAGTAAGATGTGATTGAATTCTTGCCACATGTTATCTATGTGAAACTATGTAGTGCAAGTTACTGAGACTGTCTGCTTCCATTGTCTATAAAATATCTACAAAGTGAAGACAATATTATTTATCATGGGCTGTGTAATAGGGGAATGAGAGAAAATTAGTAAAATCTTTAGCGTTGGGTCTGGTATGCATGGCAGTTGTTAGGCTGTGATTGCTACTGCTGCTGTTGCTGCTGCTAATGTGATCATTTGAAGCAAATGGTTCATTGTAGATCTTCAGTAAATGTAAATTTAAATAGAGTATGAATATGGATATCACTACAATGTATAATGTAAATTATAATGCACATGAAAGGCTACTTTAAAAAGGAAAATAAATCATCAGCCTTGGAAGAGAAAAAGAACCATCTTATCTGCTTTACCTTGGTTTTGGATGATAAAGCCAAACAAGTTATGCACACTTTTTAAAAAATTACTACAATAAAATAATAACTTGGGATATTTTAAAACACCTTAGGGTCGAGTCAGATCCTTCAGCCTCAGGTGGTTTCTTCCCTAATACTCCTCCAAAGGTGAGGCCTCCAAAGCAGGTCAGGGACAATTACCTCTCTTGGGCTTATCCTAGGAAAAAATCTCTGAAAATGAGATGGAAAGAACATCTGGGATGTCTTCAATTGCTGAGAAAATCAACAGAGAAGACAAGATGAAAACAATGCCTCCCTGGTCCAGTGGTTTCAGAAAATAAGGTGAAACCTTCCGTGAAGGTCAGAGTGGTTTTTATAATAAGTTTCCTCTCTCTCCTTGAAAAGTAGATGGCTCACCTCCCAGGATTTTACTTGTTGCCATGTTGTATGTTAGAGCAGCATAATCTTATATTCTCAGGGACAAAATATTCAGGAACAGAATCAGTAATTAAGCAAAAATTGGGACTATCTCTCTCCTTCCTTTCTGAGATCCTAGCTTGTTGGAACCAAAACCAAGTAAATCCACTGATAACCAGGAACAGAGTCAGAGTTAGAATAAGTTACCAAAATTGA
This sequence comes from Marmota flaviventris, assembly GCF_047511675.1. Classification (NCBI taxonomy): domain Eukaryota; kingdom Metazoa; phylum Chordata; class Mammalia; order Rodentia; family Sciuridae; genus Marmota; species Marmota flaviventris. The sequence continues at coordinate 116,443,230 of NC_092502.1, forward strand.
AGACTTGCAGTCTTTCCAGTTCATTCCTGTTTTACCACTGCATCATCTCCTTAACTTCAGAGATCTTTTAGCCGCCCCCAATCACCTAACTCACCCCCAGGCACCCCAGGGTTACTCATCTCATGACTCAGAGAAGACTTACTAATTTTTTATCCTCAGAAAATAAGAGTATGTTGTGTTGTCTCTCCTGGGAGTATCTACTAAGCCCCCTGGATAAAAAGGTAATTAGTCTTAATGATGTAGGTTTTACTTCATCTTTTATTACATTTACTTAGAATTCAAAGAAATAATCCACATGTTCCTTCTCCTGCATAACATTTTCCACAATCACTCTAAGAGAATTTTAAACACAATGACATCCAGGGAGGAAAGGAAGGAATATAATTTGGAACGAGCCCTTTTAACATCAGTTTAAACTATGCCTTGGGGACCATCATTTATTTCATCTCATATAGGAATGGAACTGGTAATATGAAATTAAAAGACATTGATAATAACCTCAACAACTATAATTCAAACCATACAAAATTAGTTCAAGTTTCCTAATAAAAGGTGTTGGATATGTGACTAGTGAGGTAGCTTGCAGTAGAAAGGAACAAAACATTTTATATCAGACATGCAATCAGTCTGGAAGTGTTCTGTATCATTTATGCTATGAAACTATTTTTCCATATAGGATACCAAGAACTTCAACTAATATGGGAATTTGTTGAGTACAGAAGTGAAACAAATGATTAGAAACTCATTTTGATTCTCACTATTAGTATCAATGCCTAATATTAATATGTGGCCTTCATTGTAATATAATATCACTAGTAAAGTTATAACACTTTCAAAGATAATTTTTATAGTTGGCCAATTAACTACTGCAGGGATCTTGACCTTTTACCTGTTATGCCGACAAATAATATCACACACTCTTTCACCCTGAAGAAAACTAATGTTAGAAGTTACTTGTGAAAATATAACTTTAGCTGACTTTATTAAAACATAACTGCCAATTTCTAGAGATTATAGGAAATAATGAAAAGGTTATTATTTTCAAAGTTGGAAGTATCTGGAAAGGGCAATAAGTGTGCAAATATTAGAGTGTTATCATGTTGTTTCTCATAAAGAAGTGTATTATAATTTTTTTCATACCTAAATTCCACACCTAGTTTCAAAAATGAACTTTAAAGAAAGGTCAAACAAAGGTCATAGTCACTGAAACCTTTATAATAGGGTTTATAACAACAAAAACCTGGAAAAATAAATGAAATTCATGTGGCATTTGTGGTTAAGAACCTATCTTAAAGTTAACAATAAATATTGAAACAATGTAAGAGCACTGAGATTCCTGACAGCAAAAGGAAAAAAGTATTTTCTCATGAGAACAATTTTATGTATCACTAAATTCTAACAGGGATTTAAAGAAGTTTCTTTATATAAAGAAGTGTTAATGAGCTACTGAGGAATGAATTCCATAGCTGTTTTTAAAAAGATACAAATACTACCTCCATAAAGTAAGATTCCTAACATGTCTGTAACCACAACAAAAAATGACAAGAGAATAGAATCATAGCTCTATGAAGAATTTCTTCTTGGTGTTAAAACAATGCAACCCACAGGTGCTGTCTTCAGTGGCTTTCTTGATGCCAGGAATAAAATCTCGCAAAGGAAGAGGCCAACACTCCATGTTTCAAACAAAAGGCTTGGATTGCTTTTTTATTAACACTCTAATATTTGCACACTTATTATCCTTTCCAGGTACTTCCAACTTTGAAAATAATACCTTTTCATTATTTCCTATAATCTCTAGAAATTGGCAGTTATGTTTTAATTAAGTCAGTCAGCTAAAGTTATATTTTCAAAAATAATTTTTTGATAAGAAAGAAAGATCTGTATTAGTGAACATGTGTTATCATCTGAATATTTGTGTCCTTCCAAAATTCAGATATTGAAATATAATCCCCAGTGTGCTGATATTAAGAAGTGGGGTCTTTGAGAGAATACTGGGTCATGAGAGCTGAGGCCTCATGAATGAAATCAGTGCCTTCATAAAAGAGGCCTCGGTGAATTTGTATGCCCCATCCTTTGTTTGCTCATGTGAGGACAAAGTAGGAAGGCTTCATCTATGAACAAGAGAATGTGCTCTAACCTGACACCAAATCTACTGGAATCTTTTTTTTTTGGGGGGGGGTTGCGGTACCAGGGATTGAACTCAGGGACACTTGACCACTGAGCCACATCACCAGCCCTATTTTGTATTTTATTTAGAGACAGGTGCTCACTGAGTTGCTTAGCACTTTGCTCTTACTGAGGCTGGCTTTGAACTCAAGATTCTCCTTCCTCAGACTCCAGAGCTGCTGGGATTACAAACATGTGCCACCATGCCTAGCTGGAATCTGGACCTTAAACTTTTAGCCTCCAGAACAGTGAGAAATAAATTTCTGTTGTTTAAAACTTATTCAGTTTAGTGTATTTTGTTATAGCAGCCCCAATGAACTAAGAATAGTATCACTGATCATAGCAAATTTCTAATTTTATACAGTTTTGATAAACATAGAGTTTCAGTGATTGGTAGATTTTCCGAGTAAGAATGATTTGCAGTTGGTTGATCTTTATCCATGCAAGTATCTCTAAAAGTAGAAGTATCTCTTTAGCCCAGAAGTAGAAGTATCTCCTTTAGCTGGGCAAGTATATCAAAAAGTTATTAACAATTATTGATTGACCTTCATAAAAGTGGCACTATAACTAACCTAGTGGTTTGGGGATATATGCTTAAGAAGAAAATTTTCAGATTGAAATATATTATAGCCAAAAATATTCAGTTTTCCTTCAGAGTTTATATTCTCTGAGAGGATTTAGAAATGAATAGTTACACCTCCCCAGTTAACTCATGTTGAATTTTGGGGAAGCTCATAAGTAGCCAATTTGTGTTTAAGTTCTCATTGAGTCCTTAAATAGCAGATATTTGTGTTCTGATTTAAAGAAGTCAACATTGCTTTGGAGACCAGATATATAGATAATAAAGTTAGTATATAATAAAAAGTGAAGCATCCAGGAAAATCCACTCAGGACCCCTAACTTGGGGTAGCTCTGCTTCCTCTCTGTTAAAAAAAATAAATGATGTTAGTTTACTCTAAAAAAAAATAAAAATGGGTAATCTAAATAAATTTAGAATCTAAATTGGATTCATAGAATTTTCCCTATATATCAGCAGTGAATAATAGGGATATATAATTAGAAACAAACCCACTTACATTAGCACTCAAAGAAGCTAAGCATAACTCGAAAAATAATATGCATGAGATCTACATGAGAAAAACTGATGAAAAAAATTTCAAAAACTAAACAAATTTGAAGATATTCCATGTTCACAGATTAGAAGACTCAAAATTGTTGTCTTCAAAGCAAAACCAATCAAAATCCCAGCAAATCATTGTATAGTATCAACAAATGGATCTAAGAGTCATAGGAAGGGCAAAAGGGCCAGAAAAGACAACATAGTATTGAAAGAGGAAAACAAAGATGGATCATCTTTTACATTGTTGTGACTAAAAGACCTGACAAGAAAAACATAGAGGAGGAAAGTTTATTTGTGACTCATGGTTTCAGAGGTCTAAGTTCATTGCTCTGGGCCTCAGATAAAGCAGAGCAATATGGCAGAAGGGCGTGGTGGAGGAAAGCAGCTAAGGACATGACATTTAGGACACACAAAGAGTTCTCCTCACCAGGGACAAAATAGAAACCCCAAGGCACACCCCCACCACCACCTCCTCCAACCATATCCTACCTGCCTAAAGTTACCACCCAGTTAATTCATATCAAGGAGTTAATCTACTGATTTATTGCATAATCCCATTATTTCACCTCTAAAATTTCTTGCATTGTCCTGCACAGGAGCTTCTGGGGAATACCTTATATTAAACCATAACAAGGATTAAACCACCTGACTTTAAATCTTACTATAAAGCTAAAATAATCAAGATATTATAGCGTAGCAAGAGAATGGACAAACAGGTCAATAGAACAAATTAAAATTCCCAGGAACAGATTCACACAAATATGGTCAACAGATGTTTGACAAAGCAGCAAACACAATTGAATGAGAAATGACAGTCTTCTCAACAAACAGAACTAGAACAATTGCACAGCCACATGTTCAAAAAATAATCCAGACACAGATATTACAGCCTTCACAAAAAGAAACTCAAAATGTATCATAGACCTGAATATTAAATACAAACATATATAAAACTTCCAGAAAATAAAATAAAATCTAGGTGAACTGGGTTTGGTAATGAGTTTTTAAATGAAACAACAAAAGCATAATTCATCAAAGAAAAATCGAAATTTTGGATTCAATTGAAACTCAAAACTTTTACTCTATGAATGATTGTTAAAAGAACTAAAACACAAGTCAGATACCAGGAGAAAGTATTTGTGAAATACATACCTAATAAAGAATTTGTATCCAAGATATAAGAAAGAATTCTGAAAACTAATAAAAAATTTTAAATGCACAAAACATCTTAACAAAGACTATATGCCAATGACAAATAAACATATAAAAAGTACTCAATATCATACATCATTAGGGAAGTTCAAATTAAAAACCACAACAAGATATCTCTACTCATCTATCAGTATGGCCAAAATATAGAACACTGACAACATGAAATTCTGGCAAGAATGTTAAGCAAAGGGAACTTTCATTCATTGTTGGAGGGAATATAGAGGTGGTACAGCCACTTTGGAAGACAGTCTGGCAGTTTCTTACAAAGCTAAATATTGTCTTACCATGCAGTTTGGCAATCATGTTCTCTGATTTTGAGCTAAGTGAGTTAAAAATGTATGTCTACTCACCTGTACATGGATGTTTAGAGCTCTTAACATAATTGCTTAAACTTGGAAGCAACTGAGATGTCCTTCAAAAATTAAACAAACTGTGACACATCTGTGCAATGGAAAACTATGCAGCAATAAAAATAGGAATCAAGTCAAGAAATACATGAAAGAAATTTCTATATTGTTCAGTGGAAGATGACAATCTGAAAAGGCTAATTCTGTATGATTCCAACTATACGATATCATGGAAAAGACAAAATAATGGAAACAGTGAGAAGATCAGTGGTTGCCAAGATGTTGGCAAAGGATGAAAAGGATAAATAAGTGAAGCACAGATTTTTAGGGCAATGAAAGTATTCTGTATGACACTGTAATGGTGGATATGTGACATAGTATATTTATCAAAATCCATGACACTGTACAACACAAAGAGTAAACTTATGGTAAACTATTAACTTCAGTCACTACTAATGCTTTAGTCAATAATAATGTATCAATAACTATTTGTGAATTGTAACAAATAGAGCACACCAATAGAAGATATTAAAGCAAATGGTAGATTGGGACTCTCTAGTTTTTTCATAAACCTAAAATTGCTCTAAAAGGCAAACCTGTTAATTAAAAGAGAAGTGAAGAATTTGATAACTTTTTCCAAACTGGAAGTCATCTTATTCCTTATCTCTGTGTGAAAATAAGCCATGAGTCAAAAGATTAATGAAGCATAAATCAAGACAAAATTTTCCTTAGAGGCAGATTTAGATTGGCTCATAGTGTCAAAACTGAATATATTTATATTTTATATATTTTTAAAAGTCAATAGTACAAAAGTTTTACTCTTGGTTCCCCTATATATTTAGACATCTTTCAGCAAATCAACCAATCACCTCATCCTAAAAGACATTGGCATGTATCTATACTTCTAGAAATGGGCTGGGATGTGAGTTGAAGGTAAGGTATGAATGAAGCCACCTTGGTCACAAAGCATACAGGGACATTCTAAGAGATGGGGAGGAGTACAGTGTAAGATTGAAGTTAAGGACAGCATAACTGGGGCAAAAGAGGACAGTAGTCCAAATTGTAAAGTCTAAGATGGTATAAGAAAACTGAGACTAAGTAAATATTGATATACAAGTATTAAGAGTCATGTATCAGGCACTGTACGGAAACATAGACTTCTCAATAAAAAAGGTGATCAAGTCAGGTAGGGACCAGAAATCAATTCAGTTCTGAAAGAGGCTTGCTGGGAGAGCCAAAGAAGTTGGGGGTACTAATCCTACAGACTAGAGCTCTGAGAATAGCTCAAGATCCTTTAGAAGATAGAAATGAAATTAGTTGCAATGGCTCATTGCTCCTATTAAATACCTGTACATGCTCTTTCTGGATTGATTACTTTAGGCAACTAGAACACAATGGTTGAATACTCGTGTATTACACATATGTAAACATAGGAAAGATACAGTAAAAATTTCTGTCCCATGCGTGGGAATAGAAACTCTAGAACTAAGCTCATCAGTTGCTGGGGTTCTGTTCTCCCACTGGACATTCTGTGGACAATCCATAACACACTCTTGTTGGGAAAGAGGCCAGATTACACTGTGATATTTTGTTCTCATTGGTGTTAAGGTTATTATAACTGAGTTACAGACCCCAAGTTATTCCTGCTAGGCAGAGCAGAGGTAGCCATTTTCTGAGATACCTAAGAGAAAGAGTAAGTGCGAAGTGCTGAATTCTGTGCTAGAGGGGATATGACTACATGGGACTTCTATATGGACAGAAATTAAGCCCAAGAAATGACTCGGCAAGGGAGAGAGAGAAGATAGGAGGGCCTACACTAGGAGATTCCTCATCAATGTCTTCCTAGCAGAATTGATTTTTGATTGTTTGCAGACATTCTCTTTTCTCACAGGAACCTGGGTGTCACTTGTTCTTCAGAACCCTATTTGTTCCAGCCTCACAACCCAACTGTCAGTTCAGAAGGTAGAACTCAAGGTACAAGGTACACAGAGGCTAAAACATGTATGCATGTGTGTCTCTGATAGGTGAATATGAACATGTTCCTCAATCATGAATGAACAAAATGAGGAACATAAAATATAACCATTATGTTTGATATCAATCAGACTGATGAGTTTTCACAATTATAATAGTCATGCATTATTTAACAGGAATAACTTCTAAGAAGAGTGTTGTAAGGTGATTTTTGTCATTGTGCTAACATAGAAGAGTGCATTTATAGAAATCTAGGTGGCAGAGCTTATCACACACCTAGGCTTTGTGGTATAGCTCATTGCTCCTATTAAATACCTGACTGCAGCATCATTATGTGGCACATGACTGTATTTTTACAGGGCCAAAGTTCACTAAGTTATAGATATAGCTCTTAATTCTGTAGGAATAGTCCCATAACAAGTACATTGCCTTTCCTTATATCTTTGCTAAATTAAATCAAACTTCATTGCTTAATTGAATTGACTTGCACAAAGTAGATGCCCACTAAATTTATTTCTTGTATTAATTTAAGGACATCTTCATTCTTAAAAAAAAATAAATAAATAAAGTAGTTCCATATAAACAAAGGCTTAAGGTCATCTGAAATAAACTGTAAAAAGAAATAATCAGAAATTGATGGTATCATAGCAATTGGATCCAGGTACCTATAATCAAGAATATGGGCTGATTATAAAATTCTGTTCTACATTTTGTCTGAGAGCTGATATAAGTTTAGAGTTTTCCAGTTGAAACACCCACTTTATTACATTTCCATTTAGTCTGCTTGATAGGCTTGCCCCCACATATCATATAGTATGCAAGTTTATCATTTTTTTTCATACCAGGGATTGAACCCAGAGGGGCTTAACCACTAAACCACATCCCCAGCCCTTTTTTTATATTTTATTTAGAGATAGGGTCTCACTGAGTTGCTTAGGACCTTGCCAAGTTGCTGAGGCTGGCTTTGAACTCACAGTCTTCCCGCCTTAGCCTCCCATGCCACTGGGACTACAGGCATGCACCACCAAGCCCAGCAAGGCTATCATTATTTAATTAAGATAAAACAAATAATTAAAATATATAATTGACAACAAAATATCGCTTTCAGACTATTTTGAATCAGAATTGACTGTTAACAATCAAGCCATTTTAATCACAGCCTACAATGGGTCCACTGCTCAGCAAGTTTGATTGTTAAGCCTGTACTGATGAGACAAAGTTATTAATATTCAGGAGTTTGAGTAAGCAAATTTATAGGTGATATAAATTAGGTCCAAGGAGAGTTGAAAGAATCCCCGTTTCCACTCAATTGTCAACCATTTTTTTTAGTACCTATGAGACTGTCATTTCATTGCTCTATCCTCAGCATGGCTTCTTCCCAGTTTTTGATACTTCATGTTGCCAACTCAATTTATGTAAACTTTTTTCTTTTATGCAGTCTTGGGAAAGAAACCCTCAGTTTTTTGCATGCTAAGCAAGCACTTGACCACTTAACTATACCTCCAGTAAGTTACACAAGCATTTTTTAACTGACTTAGGTCAAAATCATTTTAGTGTGATTTCCTCATAATGCTGGGGAAGCATCTAAACAAAGAACACTTCAGAACATTATAGACTAATTCATTTAAAGGTTATGTTAATATTATTGCTTACAACTGTTCCAATGGAGTAATTTTTGGTAATTTTAAGCAAAGTAAAAAAATTCTGAAATATTCAAATCCATTAAAATTTCAGAAAGGCTCTGGAATGCTTTTATATTTTATAGACTATGTAATGCAAAAACTTGATTAGCATGGCACTAAATTATTCATGTTCTATAAAACTGTTTACTAAAATATAAAAAATTCTATGTCTTGGATAAATTTCAATGAGCATTTTCTTAATTTTAAAAGAATAAGATTATCAAAGTCATTAAGTGTGAATTATACTAATTAGATGCCACCATATACAAGAATCCTTTAGCTAATGAAACTGGGGACAACGTTTTTTTAATAGCAAAGAAAAGTGACTTAAAGTCAAACAACACATTTTATAAATCATGGAAAGTCATTTTTACATAATGAACTTAACTCAGACCCAATGACTCTCATAGAATTCACTATGTATAGCTGTATCTGACAATTACACGTGCACCCATTCACATACACACCAACACAGATACAGTTCAATAATACCGAAGCTCAGGAAAGCAAGGAGGTTTCCAGAGTTCTCAGTCTTTGTTTTCCTGAACAGGTTCCCCTCCCTCATTACTCCCCATGAATCCTCATTTCTTAGTCTTAAAAATTAATTGTGAGCATACTACTAAGTTCATGAAAGTTATGTGTTGAACTTCAAGATTTAGTCCCTAAAAAAAAAAAAAAAAAAAAATCCTTCAGATGTTCCCTCTGCCTTTTTCCTCTTGTGATTGACTTAAATAGAGAAGACCTTATCACCTTTATGGAGTCCTTAGAAGCTACATATTAAAAATGGTCAGGACCCAATGAACCAGGTCCCTGAATAATGGAGAAAGGTCACCATGCCAACTTGTGTCAAACACTCAGTACTCCTAGGAAAAACATAAACTTCTTTGGGTTTGAGACACTATATGTATTGGGGTCTACCTGTTACAGCAGTTAGCCTGACCTCATATTCTGGCCAATATATAGGGAATCTTAACATAGTCATGTTCCCTGCATCTGGTAGTCTCAGATCTTACTTCTCTAGAAGGTATATTCCAAGAACTAAAGCAACTTTAGCTTCCTGAGTTATTTTTTCCCCTGGAGCTCTGCAAATGGAGGACCTCATGTTAAATTTATCCTGAAATTTCTCATTGTCAAATATAAATGCTTACTGCAGACTCCTCACCAACATCTTCTCCACCTTTCACTTTCTAACACAGATCAATTCTCTTTACTCCCACTGCAATGTAAGTCCTCTTTTTTTTTTCCTGCCCCAGGATTTACAAATATACTCTATAATCTATTCCATTTTGGGCATAATTTCCATTATTATTAGCAATGTTTGCTGATATAGTCTTTCTTACCTAGCCTTCTGAAATGCATCTCACTTACCTCATGCAACCTGAATAATCTTGTATAGCCTGTAAACTTGTATAATCTGTATAACTTTGTACAACTTGAATGTTGCATGACATACCTTTCATCAGTTCTCAGCTTGTTTGAAGAAAAAGAAGGCATTTCCTCCTGGCCCAGAGTACATCCCTGGTTTAAATTAAACAATAAGTAAAGAAAGAAAGCAATGTATAGCTAGAAAAGAGGAGGAAGGAAATGAGAAAGGAAGAAGTAGGAGGAGTCAGAGAGGGAATCCAAGCAGTTCATACTGCCAGTTACCAACAGCATCTGATTAGTGGTATTTCCCTGGTTCTGCTACTCTTGTGCACTCCACTAAGCTTATGCTGAAAATGATACTAAGAGTCAGAGAGGATACCAAAAGGCAGAATCTTTTCCCTCATAAGGCTATGGCTTAATTAGAGAGTCAGGACACCCATAAAATATTTGTGAAAGCTACAGGATAGTGTATGATTAAGTGCCAAAATATATGATGCCAACATATCAGGGACTGAGGAGATCAGTGTAAATTGCATCTGTCAAGAGACAATTGAAGAAGCAATGGGAAGGACATAAAATCCACCATCTCTGATTTATCTTTTCTTGAACCCTGAGTGGTTTATATTTGCTTCTGCTCTGTACAACAGCATGCATAATTCTATCAGGTGCCAGGAAGTAGAAAGTCGCCTTCTGTTAATGTACCTGGAAAAGAGAGTGTTTGAGATTCAAAGGACATGAGCTCTAGCTTGCTCTTCATAACAAGTTCTCCCTCCAGCAAAAGGTATAAAAGAGCACTTTACTTACATATCTGAAACATAATGAAATGTTGTGTTTTTTAAAAGGTCAGGATGCCAGAATGCAACATAACTATTATGTTAAACTCATATGTTTTTTTACAAAAAAAAAAATCAGTAACCTTAACATCTTTGTGGAAAATTACAGTTAAATGCTAGCTAGACTAACATTACTGAGACTTTGAAAAATATTATAGAAAAGTGGCATATTGAAAAAGTAGGACCCCCACAGAGGTTTACTAAGGTAAGATTTCTTGTCTCCAGGTTCCTTGATTCTCAGAACTTCTTTGGTGGTTGCAAAGTCTGACTTAGCACAGTGTTTTAGTTCTGCAACAGCTCAAAGAGGCAAATGTAAAGCTCCAGGTGGAATTATAGGAATTAAAGTTTTTAATTTACAGCTACTCATCCATTTTTGGCTTTCCCAAGGTGTCTGACTTTAACTTAGAATATATTTCTTAGCTGACTGCTTGTTAACTTGGGGCTCTTTCCAATGCAGCCTGAGTTCTCATGAGGTAATTCTCCAGAGGCAAAAAGTAACATTTGGAATGCCATTAACACATCCAGTTTGTGAAATATTAGCTGTCAAAACTAAATATCGGGGATTGCCCTCTTCAATGGCTTATTTAAAAAAAATGGATTATTAAAAAGTCTGGGACAATGATAATTTTTGAAAGTTGCACATGTTAAGTCAATTGTTACCATCTTTTGGTTCTTATTATTGGTGTTGTCAATGGTTGTTTTTAATATACTGAAGATTAAATACTTATTCATTTAAAATTAAATTATATAAGGCTGTGTCCATCTCTACTAATATCCTAAAACATTTCATGCCTTTTCTCCCTATTGCCAGCATGGATACTCTGACAAACTCCTACCTCTAATTCAATGGTCCGTTGAAAACATCACCTATTTGGGTAGGCCTGCCCCAGTCCCTGAACAAAATAAAGCACTTTAACCTTCGTAGTCACGTGTGCATATTTGTTCATTTTAATAATTATAATATTATATTATATTTATGTGTTTTCTAGTAGGCTTCCTTGATGGAAAGAACTGTTCCTATCCACATTTGTTTTTCAGTACCTAGTAAACCATCAACATAGAGCAGTTATTAAATAATGTTTTTAAATGAATGGAACTGAATTCTTAAATTTCCTCTTCCTCTTGGACATAATAAACTTATTAATATGGTACTCAGTCTGCAGCAATTTGGAGGGAAAAATGGATTAGGAAATTCTGTATTCTTTACTTCAGTCATTTATTCTTCCATTTTTTTCTTTCAAACAACTATATTTTAATGCCCATATCTGCCAGGCATTATTACAGGAGCTCAAGATATAGGGAAAAAAAAGTGTTTTATTTTAAGTTCACACTAAAATTGTTTTGTGTGTTTAAATATTGACAAAATATGCCATTGTCAAGCAGTACCTAAGCAGCACCATGGTGGCAGCTCCAAGTTTGGCTTGTCGGACTTCCATGAATTCAGTTGATAAGGAAACAGAGACCAAGTGGATTTACACAGTTATTACTTTCAGCAATAATAACATCATGGCACTGATCCCCAAGCATGACAAAAGTCCCCAAGGATGACAAAGGGATGACCAGATATTGCCTGCTTGCTCAGTGGGAATGCATTGCCGAAGAAAGACGTCTCCAGCAAGAAATTTTCATCTTATATAAAGGCTATTGGAAAATCTGCCCATCCTTTCCTCTGTAAAGAGGCCTTATCTTAATTACACTGGAATATAAACAGATCTCTCTAGGGAGAGGAAGGAGATATCTTAATAGTGGGGATGTAAGTAATTTGCCCCAAAGGGAGTTACTGTCTCCATCTTTCCAAGGTTATCTACTTATATGAACATTCCTAAGAAAATGGATTCTAGTGAACAGAGCCTAGACAAGTAGAAATAGGAAAGACTTATGGTCTCTCCGCAGCCATTATGGTATATTATAAATACCTATATTTTAAAATTAAACTACCTCTTTTAAATGTATCATATAATCTAAATAGCATCACAATTTAATATATACTGTCATACATTTAAAATTACATGAATAATAATAATATCCACTGTTATCAATTTCAATTATACAAAAATGCTTATAACAGATTTTAATTATTTTCCTCTGTGAATTCATATTCCCATTCTACTTTCAACACAGAACTTGAATTTTGTTAACTATATCTGAAAATATTTTATTAATGATACTATCATGTTTATCTGAAGTTGAAGTTTATTGTTATTTTATGTGACCAGAAAATTCTAAGGGTTAAAAATACTATGACATGTCAATTATAATTATGAGCATTATGCTACAAATTTATGACTATAGTAAAAATTTTAATAAATATTAATGCAAATAAATTTAAAATTCTATTGAAAACAATTTTGATGAGGTATATGAGACTCCAAAAAATAGTTCACCTATCCAGTGGTATCATCCATTGCTAGAATGGAACAAGTTTAAAACCAGTTCTATTATGATTTTTCATTTAAGAAAAAAAGAAGTGCTGAAAAACTTGACGTAAAAATTAGAGTGAGTCAGAGGAAATTTATACCGGAATTCACACTGATCTCTCATCCAAAACAGTTTTAATGAACTATCATATCAGCTCATGGTTATTTAAAAGAAAAGGTTTAGAAACCATATGACTTGCAAAGGATTTGTTACAGTCATTCTAGTACTTATTTTTCAATTTATAAGAAAGTTTTCAATTTCTGTGCTAAGAATCAACAAGCTTATTATCTAAACCTTAAAACAGTTCTACCTCTGCAAAGATAGCCTCTACACTCTTGAAATACTTATCCCATCTTGCCAAAGGGTGTCCTCATTTACCTGAAGACTCTGAGCTACTTCAGACAATGTCTGCTAACAACATATGTCACTTATGGCAAGGTCTTGGTTTATGCAGTGCCAACTTGACTCTGAAGAGAATGGAGTCTCAGAACACATCTGCCATGCAGGCAGTCAGCCTTGTCTAAAAACTCTGGACACCAAGGCAGGCGAGATTCCCTGGTTGGCATTACTCTGTGTGTGTATAGAAAAAATTAAATGCTGTCCATGTGATTTCACTGGGATGCAACAATGGGAAACTTGTGTTTGGTGTCTCCTGAACTTTGGTGTCTCTATGTGTCTTTTTCTGTTGCTTAATTAATCAGCATTCTGTCACCATAATAGCTCATAATGGTATTAAAACAAGAGTACAACAGCTTTTATGGGTTATGTGAATTCTTCTAAGCAAGTCATGCATGGTCTTGAAACCAAAACACCAAGAAGGTTTTAGCAAGATTTAACACATTGCTGTTAATTATACCTGTTACTTTTTTTATTTAAAGGCATTACATGTAATACCTAAAATTAATCAAATTACATTGCAAAATATCCCTTTAAAATTAAAAAAATTGTACATTGGATTTTTCTTAAGTTATAAATTAATATCAAAATATTTATGCTGAATTTTAATTTTCTAGATATCTCACATTGCCCTAAAAATATGACAGATGAACAGAGAAATGGACTCTTGAGAATAACATATAAATAATCATTAATTTCTGTGGTTAAAATAATAAGTTATATAATTATTTATTTCACAGATCTAGAATAGTTTCTTGATATTAGAAAAAAATTAATCCTATATAAATGGAATTATTTCTCTTGACTTCAGGACACTTTGTGTAGCATTTTAGAAACATTTTGTCTTATGTATTTATGTAAGTAAATGTGTTTTTAAATCTTGTATTACATTAGATAATTAACACCAAAAGGACAAGATGTAGAAAATCTCTAGGAAGAGCAGAGTTTATACAAGTTACTATAACAATGATTAAAGTTAAGTATAATACTTGAAACAGATCCAGGATAAACTCATAATAGGTTGGTTAGTTTAAATCACATAAGGAATGGAAGGATAAAAGAATAATTAAGAAATAAATGAGGAAAAGTGATTGAGTGATAAGAACAAAATACTTGTTAACAAACACTATAAAATGAATATGCATTTATAGTATCAAATAAAATTGTCTGGAAAAATGTAATGCCAATGTTTCTCCTCTGAATCTCAATGCATGCTCATGAAACCATAACACTAACTCACTCTGATTCTTGTTCCTTTTTAGCACTGATGAATTGCAGGTAAGTCTTTTCCTTGTTGATTTATACTGACTATGCAACTGAAGAACTTAGACCAGGTTCTAAGAGCATGAAAGTGCTCACTGAATACTTTCTCATTGCTGGTGAAAGTGGCAAGAGCATACTACTATGCAGAATGTCAGTTCCTAAAATTTTACAAAACTTATTTTCCTATTTTTGAGTGAGTTAGTTTGATGTACATAGGTATGGTAGCCTTGCCATGAGTTTATAACTTAGAAGAAATAAAATACTTCCACTGTCATTCTTTCTGATGCTCTCCCCAATTCTGCTTTCCTGATATATTTCCTCAGGTATAATACATTCTTTGACAATAGATCATGGGGTACAAAAGTAGTAAAGTTTAAAAAAAACATATCATTTTCGTTGTTCAGAATACTGTTTCTGAGATCATATCATCTCAACTAAGATCAAAACGTCCATTTATAAACCAAATTTTTTCCTAACAAAAATATGTATGAAATTTTAAGAAGATCTAAAACATTAGCAAAAGTTTATGGCAACCTTGTTAGAAAGAACTTCATAGGTGGAGTAGCTTCATTCCTCCAGGTGCCTTTACAACAACAAAAAAGTATACATAGCACACAAAGTCTGAAAAGAAGGCCAGATGACATGCTGCTTAGAAACCTGAGGATCTCAGGAACAACATGGAAGTGAGTTCTCTGAGTCTCCTTATGTCTCTCATGTATTCCAAAAAGAACACACAGGAGCCTCCAACTCCAAACTGCCAATGGGCACAGATAAAGAAAACTTCACAGAAAGCCAGTTTATATCATGTTGTTTTCCACAAACTCTTGTTTACTTTGAGGAGATATGTTTGTATTTGTGTATGAAGAATTACTGACATTCAGAAGACCAACAGTAAGAAAATGGAAATTAGCACTTCACTTCCCATCAGAAAAAAATTATAGAATATATTTCTGTCTAGACCAGTGATTCCTAGTTTTAATCACAATTTTCAAGAGGGCTTGTTGAAACTGATTACTTAAATCTAACTCCAAATTTCTAACTCAGTACATCTGGGATAGGCCCAAGAATTTATGTTTCTAAAACAAGAATGCCAATGTAATACCAATCTTGTAGTGCAAACAATATTGGTCTGAACCACTCTCAGAACCACTATTCTAGACCAAGTAAAGGTCAACCTAACTGCAATGTTGTTCGTTTCCCATCGACAGTGTAATTTAAACCTAAAATCACATATATAAATGTACTGATAGTGGAGAATTGGGTTCTATGTGTACCATGCAAAGACATGATTTTCTGTGTGAATAATGTGGTTTAACCCAGAAGGAAGAAAATATTTCCACTGTTTATCATATTGAGAAGAGACATATTTGGAAACTGGAAACTTGCATCTGGAAGGCAAACCTTAGAGTATAAAGTGTTGTGAGACAAGTGATAATTCTTCTTCTTGGGTTACTGTTTGAGTCAGCTTTTTCACTGTTGTGACGAAAGACCTAATCAGAACAACTGTAGAGGAGGGAAAGTTTATTTGGGGGCTCATGGTTTCAGAGGTCTTAGTCCATAGATACCTGGCTCCATTCCTCAGGGCTTGAGGTAAGGCAGAAGAGTATGGTGGAGGGAAGTGGCTCACATGATGATCAGAAAGCAGAGAGAGAGGTCACCACTTGCCAAATAACACATATATACCTCAAAGCCACACCCCCAATGCCTACCTCCTCCAGCCACACCCTACCACTTCAGTTACCACTCAGTTAATTCCTATCATCAGTGGTTATCCCTGTCACTACCCACTCAGTTAATTATCAGGAGATTAATTCACTGATTAAATTAAGACTCTTAAAACACAATAATTTCTCCTCTGAACTTTCTTGTGTTGTCTCACATGTGAGCTTTTGGGGGACATCTCACATCCAAACCATATAGTCCCATAGCTATTGTGGTTGAATACAAGAAAATTAACTTTTAAATTCATGGAAGTCGGTTTTTTTTTAGATGACTGTGTAAGTAGGACTATAATCGAAGGGAAAGAAATGTTACACATGCTGGAGTTAGAATTTGATCCCTGTGTAGTAAAAGAGGACAGTAATTTGGGATCTGTAAAGTGACAAACATATCATAACTGATCCTGTCTCACTGCTTCTGGAACTACCTGGAACTGTGGGAAATATTTTATAAAGGATACTAAATATGTGACACTACAAATAAGATAAGTCAAACTTATTTAATGAACTAACGGACTTTCCACGCTCAAAGAATTATAGTAGTCTTGTTTGGGCCAGGCTAAATGGGCAATGACCAAACAGACTCCATTTTACCCTGAGATTCCATATCATGTAAGAGATGCTTCTCCCATGGGAAAGCCCTGCCTCTGTGCCCATTAATATTTATCTAGCATAACATACTTGGCAACGCAAAAGGGCAATTCTTTTTTTTTTATTATTTTCTTTTATTTGTAGATGGGCACAATATCTTTATTTATTTTTATGTGTTGTTGAGGATCATATTTTTTTTCCTTTTTTTTATTGGTTGTTCAAAACATTACAAAGCTCTTGACATATCATATTTCATACATTTGATTCAAGTGGGTTTTGAACTCCCAATTTTACCCCAAATACAGATTGCAGAATCACGTCGGTTACACATCCACATTTTTACATAATGCCCTATTAGTAACTGTTGTATTCTGCTACCTTTCCTATCCTCTACTATCTCCCCTCCCCTCCCCTCCCATCTTCTCTCTCTACCCCATCTACTGTAATTCATTTCTCTCCTTGTTTATTTTCCCATTCCCCTCACAACCTCTTATATGTAATTTTGTATAACCATGCGGGTCTCCCTCCATTACCATGCAATTTCCCTTTTCTCTCCCTTTCCCTCCCACCTCATGTATCTGTTTAATGTTAATCTTTTCTTCCTGCTCTTCCTCCCTGCTTTGTTCTTAGTTGCTCTCATTATATCAAAGAAGACATTTGGTATTTGTTTTTTAGGGATTGGCTAGCTTCACTAAGCATAATCTGCTCTAGTGCCATCCATTTCCCTGCAAATTCCATGATTTTGTCATTTTTTAGTGCTGTATAATACTCCATTGTGTATAAATGCCACATTTTTTTTATTCATTCATCTATTGAAGGGCATCTGGGTTGGTTCCACAGTCTAGCAATTGTGAACTGTGCTGCTATGAACATCGATGTAGCAGTATCTCTGTAGTACGCTCTTTTAAGGTCTTCAGGGAATAGTCCGAGAAGGGCAATAGCTGGGTCAAATGGTGGTTCCATTCCCAGCTTTCCCATGTGGTGCTGAGGATCAAACCCAGTGCCTCATACATGCAAGGCAGGAGCTCTACCACTGAGCTGCAGCCCCAGCTCCAAAATGGCAATTCTTATACAATGTAAATTTTTTTCTCTCCTTGGTTCCCATTTTTCTTGGGCAATGTACCCTGTCAGAGATTGATTGTTCAGACATTAGTAACCATTATCTAACTTGTACTCAACTAGGGTCATTTTGACCCACTTCCCTTCTGCTTGCTTGCTGCTATGCCAACCTGGAAAGTCCATGGGAAATACCAATGTACCCATTGCATTGCTTCACTAACTGCCCAATTCAGCTTCTGTACCCCTGCTTGCTTGCAGCTACATGAACAAGAATGTGGTTTTTGTCTTTAAATACCCTAAAATGTTGAAGCTCAAGGCTGTTTCCAGCAGAGACATCTTGGTCCTATAGGAAGCAGTCCTGGCAGGTAGAAATAAAAACTCTTCAATTTGGACAAAACTGGGAGTTGGTGTTTTCTGAGTGACCTGCTCCCCAGCACTCTCTGTGGGAATCTGGGTCATCTTGACCTCATTAGGTCAGTGATTCCACACTAGTTCTCTAAAAGAACAAAACTAAACCCCAAAGTCAAACCAGGAGGCAACAGATGTCATGGCAACAGATTGGAAAGATCCAGAATTTTCTCTTGTTGGTGCAAAAATATGAACTACTTTGGAACTGCATGAGATGCTGACGTTCTTGAACAAATTAAGGGTAAAGGGAAACCTCAAGAGGGAGATTCTAGATTTCCTGATAAATAAAGAAGTTGGGTACTGAAGTGATTAATTGAAAAATTAAGGAGATGTGACCAAATTGGTCTTCTGAGTTAGTGGAGCATTTCATACCAATTACATAGTTTTTGTTAAATTCCCTGTGGGTGGTTGGCTCTTTGGTTAAGTCATGATGCTAAGAAAAAGTGGAGAGATTGAATTTTGCATTTGAGGAGGCTAGTTTGCTTATGACTGCATACTCTAGATTCTTCCCTATCAGTAAATTTTACAAAAGTTCAGAAATAATCCAAAGTAAGAACTTGAAAGATCATGGCTAATGAGTGCAAATTCACTACCACAGCTAGAATACGCAGCTCAAAGGCGTGCCTGATGACAGTGAGGAGTACTGTCAGCTTGGTCGTTCCATTTCAGCACTATTCTGAAAAAGCAGAACTCCAAATTTACTGAGAAACATCATTTTTATTCTTACAGATTCTTGAAATTCATTCAATTGATTAAGTGTCAGATAGTAAACTTTGCTATTTCACTATATTATCTATTTAATCCTTACAACAACCATATGGGATTGCTATTTTTCTCCAATTACTTAAGTAGAAAACATGGTTTTGAGAGATTATGCAATTTAATTTGATTGAAGTTTGAAAATGTTTCCAAAAGGATTCTCTGAGTCATTAGGAAGGTGCTATCAAAATAGGATTTTATCTATTTTTATCTATTTAGTATGGATTCCATTGAGTCCACTCAATACAAAGACATAAAACACCCAAAGCTGGAATTTTATCAAATTGACTTTCACCCAAGTAATTATAAATCAGTATTATGCCTAATGAATTCCTCTATGATTATTTGGAGTAGTGTAATACTGAGGTTTCTAAACCTGTCTATAGATGTGATTTATGGGAGAATTTCTTAAAGTAATAGACTCCACAATTTCACCCAAGATTGCAAATTTACATTTTATTAAAATACTCCAAGGATTTTCCGTTACACAGTCACATTGAAACCACTAGTTTATTCTGCAATTTATCTCAACAATCTGGATAAACAATGCATGGAGAGAGGGACTCCAGGGGAATATTATTCACATAACTCTTTCTAGAGAAAATTATTGCAGGACAAATTCAGCCTACTACACTGAAAAATGAGTGAGAAAAGATCAGAAAGGGACTAATGACTTAAATTTTTATAAAATATAAAGCAGGAAAAAATGAAATCAGATGTAATCATCTCATTCCTGATTTTAAAGGGAATGCTCATATTTTAATACTCATTATATAAGCTTCCTATTGTTGGTAGTATCTTTTATTGGGTAAAGAAAATATTTTCTATTACTAACACACTATGTATGTTTTCAGTATGAAAAGCTCTGGATTTTGTAGAAGAAGTTTCTATATTCTATATCTATTGTAGATTCTTTCTTCTTAATCTTTTTAAAATTTGCTTATTTATTCTAATTTGTTATAGATGACAGCACAGTTCATTTCAATTCATAGTACACATATAGAGCTCAAATTTTCATGTCTCTGGTTGTACACAAAGTTGAGTCACACCATTCATGTCTTCATATATGTACTTAGAGTAATGATGTCCACTTCATTCTACCATCTTTCTTACCCCCAAGGCCCCTCCCTTTCCCTCCCTCCGCTTTCCCTATCTAAAGTTCCTCCCTTCCTCCCATGCTCCCCCGCTCCATCCTCATTATGGATCATTACTGACATATCAGAGAAAACATTTGGTCTTTGGTTTTGGGGGATTGGCTTACTTCACATAGCATAATATTCTCCAACTCCATCCATTTACCTGCAAATGCCATGATATTATTATTCTCTTTTAATGCTGATTAATATTCCATTGTGTATATATACCACATTTTTTATACACTCATCTACTGAAGGGAATCTAGGTTGGTCCCACAATTTAGCTATTGTAAATTGTGCTGCTATAACATTGATATGATTGCATCACTGTAGTATGCTATTTTTTAGTCCTTTGGGTATAAACCTAGCAGTGGATAGCTGGGTCAAGTGATGATTCCATTCCCAGTTTTCCAAGAAATCTCCATACTGCTTTCCAGATTGGCTGCACCAATTTGCAATCCCACCAGCAATGTATGAGTGTGCCTTTGCCCCCACAACCTCGCCAACACTTACTGTTGTTTCTATTCTTAATAGCTGCCATTCTGATTGGAGTGGGATGAAATCTTAGAGTAGTTTTGATTTGCATTTCTCTAATTGCTAGAGATTATGAACAGACACTTCTTAGAAGATGATATGCAATCAGTCAACAAAATATATGAAAAATGTTCATAATCTCTTGTTAATGAAGTAGGGGCCTAATTGACATGATGGAGATTTGGGCCTACTTTTTCTTCTATTAGACACAGGGTCTCTGGTTTTATTCCTAGGTTCTTGATCCACTTTGAGTTGAGTTTTGTACATGGTGAGAGATAGGGGATTAATTCAATTTGTTGCATATGGATTTCCAGTTTTCCCACCACCATTTGTTGAAGAGGCTGTCTTTTCCCCAATATATGTTTTTGGCGCCTTTGTCTGATATGAGATAACTGTATTTATGTGGGTTTGTTTCTGTGTCCTCTATTCTGTAGCATTGGAATACAAGTCTATTTTGGTGCCAATACCATGGTGTTTTTGTTACTATTGCTCTGTAATATAGTTTAAGGTCTGGTATTGTGATGCCACCTGTTTCACTCTTCTGGCTAAGGATTGCCTTAGCTATTCTGGGTCTCTTATTTTTCCACATGAGTTTCATGACTACTTTTTCTATTTCTATGAAGAATGTCATTGGGATTTTGATTGGAATTGCATTAAATCTATATAGTGCTTTTGGTGGTATGATCATTTTTTTGTATTTATTTTTTAGTTGTAGTTGGACACAATATCCTTATTTTATTTATTTACTTTTATGTGGTGCTGAGGATCAAACCCAGGGCCTCACACATGATAGGTGAGTACTCTACCACTGAGCCACAATCTCAACCCCAATGGTATGGTCATTTTGACAATATTAATTCAGCCTATCCCAGAACAAAGAAGATCTTTCCAACTTCTAAGGCCTTCTTTAATTTATTTCTTTAGCACTCTGTCATTTTCATTGTAGAGGTTATACCACCTGTTATTGGTGACAAGTTCTGCTTCCTCACATGTTGAAGTTTGAACATTAGAAAAGCACACCAAAGCATGCACATAAAGCAGGGTTTATTTAAAAAGGGGTAACATAGACTTCTATTGGGAGGGAAAAGGGGGTGATAGCTGATATCCTGGTATCCCAAGAGGCAAGGTGTTCTGCCCTTTTTATATGTCCTAGGCTTCCTTTGTTCTCCTACCCTCTACCCTTTATCTTTCTCTTTCCTGCATACATGACTAGGTCTAGGAAATGCTGCTTGGTGGACTGGCCAAAAGGTGGGAAATAGGTGGGCTGAAGGAGGAAGTACAGGATGGAGCAGCCAAGGACACATTAACTAACAACCTTATGGCTCCCTGTAGGGAGGGGCAATTTCTGGGACAGGTTACCCTGGTAACAGGCTGGAGCAGGGGCAGGTTCTTGATAAGGGTAGAGGAAGGGCTCTGAAGGAATTAATATTTCAATCCTTCAGGGGAAAGTCTCCAACTTCCTGGACTCACTCAAAATTGGCCTCCTTGATCCAACCTGACTTTATTTACCTATCTATACTGACTGCCTAATTCTGGCTTCAGAGGTCTTTCACCTCTATTGTTAAGTTGATTCCCAAGTATTTTATTATTTTTGAGGGTATTGTAAATGAGGTAGTTTTTCTAGTTTCTCTTTCAGATGATTTATCACTGAAGTACAGAAATGTCTTTGATTTATGGGTGTTGATTTTATATCTTGCTACTTTGCCAAATTCATTTATTATTTCTAGAAGTTTTCTGGTGGAGTTTTGGGAATCTTCTAGGCATAGAATCATATCATCAGCAAATAGTGATAGTTTGAGTTCTTCTTTCCCTATCCATTTCCCTTTAATTTTTTTCATCTAATTGCTCTGACTAGAGTTTTAAGAACTATGTTGAATAGAAGTAGTAAAAGAGAACATCCTTGCCTTGTTTCAGTTTCTGGAGGGGAATGCTTTCAACTTTTCTCCATTTAGAATGATGTTGGCCTCGGGCTTAGCACAGATAGCTTTTATAATGTTGAGTTATGTTCCTGTTATCCCCAGTTTTCTAATGTTTTGAACATGAAGGGGTGCTGTATTTTGTTGAATGCTTTTTCTTCATCTATTGAGATGGTTATGTGATTCTTATCTTTAAGTCTATTGATATGATGAATTACATTTATTGATTTCCATATGTTGAACCAACCTTCAGATGAACCCCACTTGATCATGGTGCATTTGTATTCAATTTGCCAGAATTTTCTTGAAAATTTTTGCATCTGTGTTCATTAGAGATATTGGTCTGAAGTTTTCTTTCTTTGATGTATCTTTGTCTGGTTTTAGAATCAGGGTGATATTGGCCTCATAGAATGAGTTTGGAAGTGATCTCTCTATTTCATGAAATAATTTGAGGAGTATTGGTATTAGTTCTTCCTTGAAGGTCTTCTAGAACTCACCTGTGTATCCATCTGGTCCTGGGCTTTTCTTGGTTGGTAGGCCTCTGATGGTGTCTTCTATTTCATTGCATGAAATTGATGTTTAACTTGTGTATATCATCCTTATTTAGTTTGGGCAAATCATGTGACTCCAGAAATTTGTTGATGCCTTTGATATTTTCTGTTTTATTGGAGTACAAATTTTCAAAATAATTCCTAATTGTCTTCTGTATTTCTGTAGTATCTATCATGATATTTCCTTTTTCATCACGGATGTTAGTAATTTGAGTTTTCTCTCCCCTTCTCTTCATTAGCATGGCTGAGGATTTATCAATTTTATTTATTTTTTTAAAGAACCAACTTTTTGTTTTGTCAATTTTTTCAGTTGTTTCTTTTATTTTAATTTCATCTCTGATTTTAATTATTTTCTGTCTTCTGCTTTTTGTGTTGATTTGTTCTTTTTCTAGGGCTTTGAGATGTAATGTTAGGTCATTTATTTGTTCATTTTTTCTTCTTTTAAGGAATGAACTCCATGCCTTCATAGTGTCCCAGAGATTTCAATATGTTGTATCAGTATTTTCATTTACCCCTAAGAATTTTTAATCTCCTCTTTGATGTCTTTTTCAACCCATTGTTCATTCAATAGCAAATTATTTAGTCTCCAGGTGTTGGAGTAGCTATTATTTTTCATTTTATCTTTGCTTTTAATTTATTCCATGATGATTTGATAGAATGCAGGGTAGTATCTCTACTTTTTTATATTTTCTAAGAGTTGCTTTATGGCATAATACATGGTCTATTTTAAGGAAGGATCCATGTGCTGCTGAGAAGAAAATGTATTCACTATTGATAAATGAAATAATCTATATATGTCTCTTAAGTCTAAATTATTGATTGTATATTGAGTTCTATAGTTTCTTTGTTCAGCTTTTGTTTGGAAAATCTATCCAGTGGTAAAAGAAGTGTATTAAAGTCACCCAGAATTATTGTGTTGTGGTCTATTTGACTCTTGAACTTGAGAAGAGTTTGTTTGATGAACATAGATGGTCCATTGTTTAGGGCACATATATTTATAATTGCTATGTCTTGTTGGTGTATGGTTCCCTTAAGCAGTATGAAGTGTCCTTCTTTATCCCTTTTGATTGACTTTGGCTTGAAGTCTACTGTATTTGATATGAGGATGGAAACCCCTGCTTGCTTCTGCAGTCCATGTGAGTGGTATGTTTTTTCCCCAACCCTTCACCATCAGTCTGTGGATGTCTTTCCCTATGAGATGAGTCACCTGGAGGCAGCATATTGTTGGGTCTTTTTTTAAAAAAATCCATTCATTTAGTCTATATCTTTTGACTATTGTGTTTAGGCCATTAACATTCAGGGTTATAATTGAACATGATTTGTATTCCCAGCCATTTTTGTTTATTTTTGGTGTTTAACTTTATTTGGTTTCTCCTTTGATTAGTTTTTCCTTTAGTGTAATATCTCCCTCTAATGATTTTTATTTTCTCCTCATGGAGTATTTTGCTGAGGATGTTCTGTAGTGCAGGTTTTCTAGTTGTAAATTTTTTTAAACTTTTATTTATCATGGAAGGTTTCTATTTCATCATCAAATCCAAAACTTAATTTTGCTGGATATAAGATTCTTGGTTGACATCCATTGTTTTTCAGGGATAGGTATATGTTGTTCCAGGATCTTCTAACTTTCAGGGTCTAGGTTGAAAAATCTGCAGATATCCTAATTGGTTTCCCCCTACATGTAATCTGATTCTTTTATCTCATGGCTTTTAAAATTCTCTCCTTATTCTGTATGCTAGGTAGTTTCATTATAATGTGCCTTAGTGTGAATCTGTTGTGATTTTGTACATTTGGTGTCCGGTAGGCCTCTTGTATTTGATTTTCCAATTCATTCTTCATGTTTGGAAATTTTTTCTGATATTATTTCATTGAACAGATAGATCATTCTTTGGTTTGGAACTCTATGCCTTCCTCTATCCCAATAATTCTTAAATTTGGTCTCTTTATATTATCTCATAATTCTTGAATGCTCTACTCATGGTCTTACCATCTTCACTGTGTGGCCAACATTCTTTTCAAGATTATATATTTTGTCTTCATTGTCTGACGTCCTGTCTTCCAAGTGGTCTAATCTGTTGGTGGTGCTTTCTGTGAGTTTTTAATTTGGTTTATTATTTCTTTCATTTCAAGGATTTCTGTTTGTTTGTTTGTTTTTCCAGAACCTCTGTCTCCTTATTGAAGTAATCTTTTGCTTCCTGTATTTGCTTATGGAGCTCTTTATGGAAATGATCTTTTGCTGCCTATATTTGCTCTCTTATATCATCATTTAATTCACAGAACATTTTAATTATGTACATCCTGAACTCCTTCTCTGTCATATCTTCTGTTGGGCTGGCCATGGATACTAATAATGTAGTATATTGGTTTGTTTGGGGCACTTTCTTCCTTTGTTTTTTCATGTTGTTCATGTGTATTCCCTTCTAGCACTGCAGATCTGAGGTGTTATAGTTTTTACCCTATAGGCTTATAGTTTCCCTGCAGGGTTCCAATACCTCTCCTTTAAGGGGGAGAACAATATTAACAGAACCCAATACTAACAATATACAACCTTCAACCAAATAGCTGCTATTAAGACATTTATGGTTTTGTCACAATATACAGAAATGGTGAGTTCAATTATTATCTCCAGTATAAATAGTAGGTTTGCAAAAGGGTCTACAGTTTCTGATGGTGGACAAAGAACTGGGGATGAGGTGGTGGATGAAATGTTGAGAGGGTAGAAGGTGAGGATATAGAGTTAATAGATCTTAGAAAGCATGAAAAAGAACTCTAAAAAAGTTGGTTAGGAAAAGAGAGATGGATGTCAACCAAGCAGGAAAAGAGAGAGAAAGTAATTTGGGGCAGACAAGTGAGTGGGAAGACAATAGAGTACAAAATATAAACAAACAGATATATTTTTAAAAATTAAAAATAGGAGATAAAAGAATATACACCACAACTGTAACATTCTCTTCAGGCTTCCCAGTCCTCAGTAACCTAATTCATGAAAAGTACTTGGTTTCACAAATGTTGGGGATATGAGGGTGGGAGGAGAGAAAGAGGGAAAAAAAAAAAAATATATATATATATATATATATATATATATATATATATATATATATATATATATATCTCGAAGTAAGATTCAAGGATTGTCTTGGTTGGAGATCATTATCTCCTGCTTCCCTTCTCATCCAATAGGTGGGGTTATCTGTTGTTTGCTGGTATCTCTACCCTCATGATGGTAAAGGTTATTAGGGTGGGAGAGTTGGTCTTTGGGGTGGAGCTGCTGGAGGTGGGGTATAGCACTTGCTGGTCCTGATGGGAGACTACACCCCAAGGATCTCCTTTGGGGCCCACTCATGTGATGTGGGCTCCTGGTCTTATCTCCTTATATCACCTATAAACTTCACAATTCCTGGTCTATAATTTAGTCTCTAAACTGTATCTTACTCACCCTCTCCCTTTTTACTTCCCAGTCAGGAGTGTCTCTCTCTGGAGGTCTTGTGAGCTGTGCTCTTGCATACCCATTGCAGAGAGCAGTTTTGTATTGGGCAGTTCAAGGCCAGGCTTTGTGAGCTATGGATCAGCCACATAGCTGCAAGCACTGTGCAGGGTTAGAGGATGCTGGGGAGAGGGGAGAGTTGGGGACTAAAAGTACCTTGATATTGCTTCTAAACTCCAGCCGGTGTTCCAAGCTGGGGGTAGCCCCAACTAAAGATGGTGATGAAGGTGTCCCAAGATGAAGGCGGCTGCTTTCAACAATGGGGTTTTGGGTCAGGTGGGGCTGGGTGGTGGTGGCAGGCAGTGTGTTCAGAGATGCAACTCTGTGGCATGTAGTATGTGGCTGACAGCTGTCTCCAAACCCTGTGCAGTGTCCCCTGGTGCAGGCTATCATGTGTAGGGGACTATGGCAGTGGTTACAGTTTCCCAGGATGAAGACGACCTGGGGAGCCCCACGTTGGTAGATAGAGGTCCACATGTAAGTGTTGGCCCAAGTTCCTGCATGTGGGCATTGGCTGAGTGTCCTGTGTGGGAGCAGCAGCCAGAAGTCCTGCATGGGTACCGATGTCAGTGGACTTGCTTGGGCACTCAGAGGACCTGCATGGGCTAATGACAGGGAGTCCTGTGCTTACAATGAGGCCTAGAGACCTACACTGGCAAGGTGGCTGTGATTCCTGAGCGGGAACAGATGACAGGGGTCCTCTAATCACTCACAGAGAAACAGTATTCCCACTACTTGAATCCCAAGTCACGGAGCGACACAGAATGCAGCCTCCCTCTAGCCTGCCATCTTGGATTTCTTTCTTCTTAATCTTATATTCCTAAATTACATTCTACCTGTTATCATTTATATATTAATGCTTTGAATGTGTACTCACTTTTTCAGGATAGTAACATCTATGTTCACAAGTTAAATTCTATAATTTCCCTTTTTTTAAATTATACTTATTTTGTACAATTTCAAGTTTACTGAGAAATGCCATTATTACTTTCAGAGATCCTTAAAATTCTTTCAGAAAATTAATTATGTGCCAGACACTATAGTATGCTAAGATTTCAGGTAATTGTCAGATATTTTGACACATAAATTTTGATCACTGTTCAATTTTTAATGTTTACCCATATATGATGATTATTTGAACCTGTACTTGACATATTTTTCTAGAATATTTTCCATTTTATTCTGTTATCAGTTTATTATCATAAAGTTGTTTCCATTATTTTCTTATTATATATGAATCTGAGTCATGTCCCCTTCTTCATTCTTAACATTATTTTATAACTTTGTACTTTTTAAGTTGAATGGATTTCTGCATAAATCACTACAGAAATATGATATATAAAATTGCAAATATGTAGAAGGAAAGTAGAGTAGAAAAAAAATTTAAATCCAAAAAAGAGAGAAAAGCAATACCCAAAATAAAAGTGGGACAAGGGGAAATTGCAAAATAGAACATAAAAATAAGCCTGTCATTCATTATAAAAATAAATATGAACATAAGCTCACAAAATGAAGCATTGAACTTGGGTCAAAGAAAAAGGATTTAAAAAAAAAACCAAAGTACATGAAAGGATATGATAAAGATAAGAAAAAATTAATATTAATGGAATCTGAGGCAAAGATTTTTAACATGATTTTAAAGGTAGATATTGGTACACTATAAAGATAATAAAAACACAAAAAATTCTGAGATTTAGCAAGGAAAAAGGAAGAAATTAATATTTGTAATAAAAGTAAATTATAGATAAAGTAAAAATGTTAATATAAGAGGATTTCATTTATATAACAGAACAGTAAACATGAAAAATTGCATGAAATATAAAATTCTAAAAATGATGGAGAATTTTTGAAAATTGACTCAAAAAGAAACTGAAAGTTCTACTACTTCATAAGCAACAGATATTTTCAATAAGAAGTTAAAACACTTTCCCAGAAAGAAAAATCTAAACCCAGACCGTCCAATAAGTGACTTTGACTAAACCTTCAAGGAACAGATAATGATAATTTATAAAACTTTCCCAGATAGTAGAAAAAAGCAGCACAATTTCTAAAATTATTTTTGCTGCTATTATAACTAGATACCATGAAAGAGAAGTGCCATATGAGAAATGAAAATGATAGACTAAAAAGCAAATGACAGACTCATGAATATATATTCCAGAGCATAAGCAAAATATAGATACACCAAATCCTATACCATGTGAAATATATAATAAATCACAAACTAGTTGGAATGCAATTATTTTAAATTTTTAAAAAATACAATTAATTTATCACATTAACATTAGAGGGGAAAACAATAGAATCTCACCAATAATGAAAAAAGTAATTCAATAAAATTCATCATCCCTTTAGGATAAACAAGCCAGCATTCAACCAAAAAATACATACTAAGCTAGTAAAAAAAAGAGAACTAGCTTATCTTGACAAAATGGTATTTTCAAAATGTATAGCAAACAGAAATACATGCTATATGTGTAGCTATATGCATGGCATGGTCAGAGGCTTTATCTTCTGGGTTAAGCTAAAAATTTTAAATCTTTTCAGGAACATTGTGAACAGTGTTAAAAAATTTGGAGCAGGTTATTATATTCATTTTGAAAAGAGAGTTGTATGAAAATACTTTAGGGAAATTATTTTGAAGGAACCAATCTACATTTGTGACATATAATTGAAATACAGTGGAATTCATAGGCTTGGAAAGGAAGGGGAACACATAAGAGGCATTAGAGTAAAACAAAGTAAAAGATTTGTAAAATATTGCCTGTGAAGTGAGGAGTAAAGGAGAAAAGATGTTTAGTTTATGGAGAGGCCACTGGAAAAATAGGGTATGTCTCGCTCTATAGAGGCAGGACATGCACATGGAAATTCCCATCAGGCAGCTGGACACACAGATGCAAAGCTCATTAGGCAGCTCAGAGTGGCAAGAGGAAGCACACTGCTTAAAGCCATTGATTTAGATGAAGTCATTCAAAGAGGAAGTACAAAGGTATATTTAAAAGAAAAAAAAAGTAATGAAAAACAAATAGGAGCATAAAAGGAATCAGAAATGAACAGAAAAATAAGAGATTTCTATCATTAAAAGATTTTAAGAACAAAATGTTCAACAGTATGAAAGACTACAGTTTTAATTTCCTATTTTGCCTCCCTTCAAGATTTGTTACACAGACTATTACCATATTAATGTGATCCAGCACCATCCAATTTGGATCAAATTAAAAAAAAAAAAAAAAAAGTTCTATTTGCACCTCCTACTTTGCCTCCAGAGAATGCTAGTCAGCTTCATCTGCCCCATTAAAAGAGTGAAACAGCTAGCATTAAAGAAATATCAGTGAAGACAAAATTCCTACTGACTGAATTACATCTAAGAGTATAAGGGCACATTGGAAAACATTTCTCAGAAAAAGTGAGACAGAAATGCAAATACAATTCTGAATGGGGATACAATTATTTAGCCTTATAGAAGAAGAAAAGAACCCAACCTAAAGCAAATGTCAGGACAGAGGTGCCCAAAGTGGGCAGTGGCAAAAGTGTCCAACGGAGACAAATACTAGGCCAGCTAAATCCATTTGAAGGCTAATTTCCAAGAATGCAATCAATGAAGTGTGATGTTTTCTCTTTCTATTTAAGAAAGAAACTTCAATGCTGATTTTAAAAAAAAAGGGAAAATAGATGCTATGCAATTGTTTCAACAATGCTCACTTAATTCCATTCCAAACTCAGTTTTACTCCCCCAAAATGATATTTTAGCAGCTTTCTTGGAGTATATATGACATGCAATAAGCTACACATATTGAAATTATATACTTTGCTATGCTTTGATATATTTATATACCCCTGAAACTGTCACCACATTCAAGATGATGATGAATATAAGCTTCACCACCAAAAGTTTCCTCGTGTCCCTTTGTAATCCTATTCTCCTTCCTCCTGTTCCCAACCACATGTCCCCAAATTTCCAGCGAGCCTCTGATGAAACTTCTATTACTAGGTAATAGTCCTTATTTTCTACAATGTTATATAAGTGGAATCCTACATTGTTCTAGCTTTCAAAAGCTGACATAATAAATTATCCTAGTCCACATGGCTTGAAATGACAAAAACTTATTCTCTAAGAGTTTTAGAGGCTAGCAATCTGAAATCATTCTCTCAACAAAACCAGTCCCCTTCAAAAGCTGTAGAGAAGACTCCCTTCTTGCCTCTTCCATTAATCCTCAGCTTTGCTTGGTTGGTGGCATCATAACTCCAATCTCTACCTCCATCTTCACGCGGACCTCTTCCCTGTGTCTCCTCTATGTGACTTCAAATGTCTCTCTCCTTTTAAGGACACTAGTCATTGCATAATTCAGTGTAATTTTATCTTGATTACATCTACAGATTCCAAAAGGTCATATTCACAGATACCAGGAGTTAAGCTTTTACATGTCTTCTGGTGGGACATAATTCAATTCATAATATTCTGCTTTCTGGCCTCCCAATATTCATGTCTTTCCTAAACACATTCACTTCATCCCAACATCTCCAAAAGTTTTAACCCAATCCAACATCAACTCTAAGCCCAAACCTCATGTAAATATCATCAACTCAAGAAGCCCCAGTTCTCGAGTAAGGATTTTTTGAATAAGAACCCAAAGCACAGAAAAAAAAAAAAAGCAAAAACAGATAAATGGAATTACATAAAACTGAAAATCCTCTGCATAGCAAAGGAAACACTCAATAGAATGCAGAGACAATCTATAGAATGGGAGAAAATATTTTCAACATATACATCTCACAAGAGGTTGTTATCCAGAATATTCAGGAGCTACATCATCTTAATAGGAAACAAAACAAACAACAACAAATAACCCAATTTGGAAATGAGCAATAGATATAAACAGACAGCCTCAAAAGAATACATACAAATTGCCAATAGGTACATGAAAAAAAAAATGCTTAACCAACCTATGTATCCCTCAAATAGATGAATGGATAAAGAAAATGTGGTATATATACTCAATGGAATATTATTAAAGAAGAGCAAAATTATGGCATTTGCCAGTAAATGGTTCGAGTTGGAAAATATCAAGCTAAGCAAAATAAGCCAATCCCACAAAACTAAAGGCCAAATGTTTTCTCTAATATGCGGATGCTAATTCACAATAAGATGGGGAGTACTAGAGAAGAATAGCATTACCTTAGATTAGATAGAGGGAAGTGATGGGCGGGGTGGAGAGGGGATGTGGAAATAGGAAAGATAGTAGAATGAATCAGACATTATTACTGTATGTATATATGTGACTATATGACCAATATGATTCTGCAACATGTACACTTATAAAAATGAAATTATATCCCATCTACGTATGATATATAAAAGTGCATAAATGCATTCTACTGTCATGTATAATTAAAACAAATATAATTTTTTAAATGGTCAAAATCACTAATCAACAGAAATGCTAATCAAAACCATGATGAAATATTATCTCACTTCAGAAAGAAAGGCTAATATTAAAAAGACTAAAGATAAGAAGCGTTGGCAAGGATGTGGGGGAAAGGGAATCCTTGCAGACTATTGATGGGAATGTAAATTAGTACAACCATTATAGAAAACAGCATTTCTTCAAAGAAATTAAAACTAGAACTACCATATATCTATGATCCAGCAATATCACTGCTAGGTATTTAGCCAAAGGAAATGAATCTGTTGAAGAGACATCTATATGCCTGTTGATGTTTATTTACGCACTATTCACAGTAGCCAAGAAATGGAAACAATCTAAGGGTCTAGTGACTGATGCATGGATAAAGAAAATGTGGACTTATACACAATGTCACAGAAAAAGAATGAAATCCGGTTATTGCAGGAACAGAGGGGACTAGACATCATTATGCTAAACGAAACACAATAGGCACAGAAAGATGAGTACTACCTGATCTCAATTACGTGTGGAATCTACAACAATTGAGAGGAAAAGTTGTGGGAAGGACAGAGGGGGAAAGGGTTGAGCATTGTGTACTAATTTACAGTTAGGAGCAAGAAGCTCTGGGATATTATTACACAGTATGGTGCATTTCTTTGTGTGAAACTTCCAAAATTCATCTAACTTTATGAAATGACAGTACATAATAATTTATCTATAGTGTAAGTCCTTATAAAGAGCTACAAGTCTCTAAATGAACTCCCCTCCATGGTTATCTTCCTTACTTCATCTTTTACTATAGATGTTTCTCTTTCTCACTCTTCTTCAGCCTAACTAGACTCCTTGCTCCTTCTTGAACTCTCCAGAACAATGCTCCCACAGGATACTTTCACTTACTGTTCCCTCTACCTAGGATTGATCTCTTTTCCCAAATAGCTGCAGAGCTCACCCTCTGGCCTCTTTCACATATTTTTAATTGTCAATTCAAGTAAGCCCACCCTAATCCTCCTTATAACAACTGAAATCTCCCAGCATTCCCTGCTTTCTTTTTCTCTGTAGCTCTATAATACTCTATACGTTTCTCATTCATTTACATTTTCTTGTTCCTCCATTATAATTCAATCTCCATAAGCCCAGGAATTTTTTTGTCTGCACACCAGTGTATTGCCAGTTAGAACACCACCTGGCAATTAGTAGGACTCAATGAATACTTGCTTAATATATGAATGAATATCTGAATATATATTCATTTTGCCTCCATATTTATTTTGTTGTTTGATATTAGAACATTAGTTAAAATTATTTTCCCCTCACAATTTTTTAAACAAAACTTATTTTGGAGTAATTTTAGGTGTAGCTTTATTAAAGTTACAAAGATAAAGCAGAGAGTTTCTATACACACCTATATACTTTCCCCCATTTTTTAAAATATTTTTTTTAGTTGTAAATGTTTGTTTTGTTTATTTATGTTTATGTGGTGCTGAGGATGAAACACAGTGCCTCACACATGCAAGGCAAGTGCTCTACCACTGAACCACAAAACCAGCCCCTACTTCCCCCCATTATTATTATCTCATATTATTATGTCATATTTATCAAAACAAAGAAAATGACATTGGCAGAGTATTAACTAGCTCATATATTCCTTAAAATTCCTGAACAATGAAGTTAGTCTAAACTTTTTACTCTTCTAAACAAGGCTCAACTCCCCTGCTTTCTCAACCACCCAGCCTTTATTTTGTGGCATTTATTTGATAGCTGTCTGGACTTCCCCAGTGCTAATAAGGCACCACCCGGCTGGTATTCACAGGAGCCAGGATTTCCATTTGTTCATTATCCTTAAATGTTTTAGGATTGACATTGCTCCAGGCCTCTAGATTACCTAAAATAATATTCAGTTGCTTAGGGAAAAGTGTGCTATACAGAGGGTATTGTTGTCAATAATCAGTGTGCATGGAGTTTTAAGGAGAGCCAAGATGCTTGATACCAGTATATTTACGAGTCACAGTATTTCAGGGATTAAACAACTAACTATTTTTCCAATTACTGACTCCCAATTGTGCTGATAAACCCCTTTTCCCACTAGGCAGCAGGTTCTTTAATGATACCTTGGCCAGAATCCCTAACTTTTCTGTTTCTTTCCGTCATGACGCCTTACTTCAGTATGTTAGAGTCTGGTAGATAATTAAAATTTGCTATAGCTTATTTTAAAATCAATTATCCTATTTTTCAAAGCTGCCTTTTATCTCCCTTGGGACTGACCAATGTTACCTAGAACTAAAGTCATCTTTTTTAGGGGGTTATAGTAGTGTCTCTCTCCACACATTTCTCATTCCTACTCTCTTCTTATTTCCCGCCTCTTTCTCCCTGCTTAGTATTTTGGGTCTCACTGGATCTGCAGCTCTATCTGCCACCAGAAGAAAGATTTTTTTACATGAGGGACATCATCCCAAGGATCCACCACAGATCTCTTTCATGCAGAGCCACAGAGACATTGATGCCCTTGCACAAAAACAGGGACGTGGTGAGGATTCTCTATATTCCTATACTCTCTATATTCCTTTAGGCTCTTGTGGCACAGGCTGCCCCAACAGCCTTGTATCATTAGAAATCTGACATTAGCCTCTAAGTTCACATCTATACTTAAAATTCAGGGAAAACATTTTAAGCCATGCCCTATTTTTTAACAAGTTGACATGGTCTTAGGGTTCCAAAAGTCTCTCTCAAGAATCCTTTCAGCCAGGTGTGGTGGCACACACCTGTAATCCCAGCAGCTCAGGAGGCCAAGGTAGGAGGATGGTGATTTCAAAACTAGACTTAGCAATTTAGTGAAACCTTAAGCAGTTTAATGATACCATGTCTCAAAATAAAATATAAAAAGGATTATGGTTAAGTGTCCCTGGGTTTAATCCCTGGTACAAAAAAAAAATGTTTTCAATCCTTTTCTCTGGCAGCATCATAAAAATAGACCTATTGAACCTATAGGTTCTATAGCTCAGAAAACGTATGATAGCCAGTGCTTATTATCTCCCTCTTGGTACATTGAAGTATGATTACTGTATTTTGTCAGTGTTTAATAATTTAATAATTATGGCAATTACACTATCAGAAAAGAGAAAGAACAACTGACATATAAATTATATTCCTTTAATCTTGAGGATCCAATGTAGTCCATGGAAAAGTGCCTTTTTTTTTTTTTTTTGGTACTTAGATTGAACCCCAGGGGCACTTAATCACCGGGCCATATTCCCAGCCCTTTTTAAATTTTTTTATTTTTTATTTTGAGGGCTGGAATTGTGGCTCAAAGGTAGAGCTCACGCCTTACACATGAGAGGCACTGGGTTTGATCCTCAGCACCACATAAAAATAAATAAAGGTATTGTGTCCATCTATGACTAAAAATATATTTTTAAAAATATTTTCTTTTATTTTGAGACAGGATCTCACTAAGGGCCTTGTTAAGTTGTTAAGGCTAGCTTTCAACTTGTGATCCTCCTGCCTCAGCCTCCCAAGTCCCTGGGGTTACAGGAGTGTGCCACCCACTTGGCAAAGTTCTTGGGAATGCATTGGAGTATTTCAATCCCAAGTTCAAAAGATGCAGATTCTTTTGGAGCAAGGTGATCTCCTGCTCCAACAAACCAGCCTACAGATCTGTGAAAGTACTTTGTATTTAAGGTCAACATTCAAATCATACCATCTTTCCATTAAGTAATGTGTTACTGCTGAGCAGCTACTTGGGAGGTTGAGGCAGGAAGATGGCAAGTCCAAGGCTAGTCTGGGAAACTTAGACCTTTTTTCAAAATAAAAAGGGCTTTGGATATAGCTCCATGGCACTGTGACTGAGTTCAATCCTCAGTACTGCAAAAATAAATAGATGGATAAATAGATGTGAAGCCCAAGAGATGAAACCAAAACTTATCATTCTTTGATTTTTCTATTCTGCTGAATACTTATATATCAATTAGATTTGCATAAGCACTCAGAATATCTATAAAATTAAGACAGGATTTGAGAAAGTTGGTTAATCAGACCAGTAACATAATATTGTAGATTAGGCCACTATATAACATAAGTTAGATATAAATATCTGGGTGAACAGATACTGGGTGAAAATTTCTCCTGTGTTTCCAGAATTGTGGCTAAAAAGGTAAGCAAAGAATTTATATATCCTAAAGAACAGAAGCGAAAAGAGTTTCAAGATAAAAGAGGGTACTAATTGCATTAGGTTCACATGTTTATAAAGACAGTGGCAGGGGAGAAGTGACTGCTGTAGCTACTAATTAATAATAGTTTTGGTAAAATGGTAGGAATTGATGCCAAGGTGAAACGGGTTGAGAGATTATAAATAAATTAAAACTAATTAAGGTAGAATTTTTTTTGAGAAAGGAAGAATAGGGACTAGATTGGAACTAAAATTAGACATCTTGGTTAAGAATCCAAGAAAGAAAAATTGAAAATATTCAAGGCTGAGCAAAGTTGGAGATGATGGAAGACAATGAAATAGATCAGGGTCACTCAGCTGGGGCCCAAAGATCTGCCACATAATATGATCAAGTCAGTCAGCTTTCCATTGCTATGATAAAATACCTGAGGAAAACAACATAAAGAAGGAAAGATTTATTTTGGCTCAGTTTTGAAGGTTTTAGTCCATAGTTAACTGACTCCATTGTTTCTGTTCCTAACGTGAAGCAGTACATCATGACAGAAAGTGTAACAAAACAAAACTGCTTACTTTCTGGTGACATGGCCAGAAAGCTAGGGGGAGAGCTAGAAAGGGAGAGAAAGAGGAAGGGAGGGAAGGAGAAGCTAGGACCAGGTTATACCAGGGCACACCCAGGGATCTACTTTTTCAGGTGAGGCCCCACCTCCTATAGCTTCTTCCACCTCCCAATAATGCCATCAAATTATAAAGCCATCAATGAATTAATCCACTGTTGAGGTTAGAGTCTTCATGATGCAATCACCTTACCAAAGGCCCACCTCTGAACACTGGGGCACTGGGGATCAAGTCTTCAACGCATGAGCCTTTGGGGTACCTTACAGATCCAAAACACTGCAAAGATCAAAGAAGTGGTTTGTTTCGTTCTGTAAAGGGAGTTTTACAGATAGTCAGTGAAAAAGGGTTCAGGTGAAATTCAAATTCCTACTTGTAAGTTTCTATACTCAGCTTGCTGGTCATGCTGCCCTTTCTTTCAATTAATACAGACCAAATATACAATTTCTTTAACTAATATATTTCATAACATGTTTTGCAATATAGTATTAAAATACGATAAAATTGCAGATAGTAATCTTTTATACCACTGAACTAAACATTTTTTAAAAATACTGATTTCTCTGTTACCATTTTTTTTGGCATTTTGTGCATAATAAAGATATCAAAGATATGAAATTCCTCTAAAACTTACCAAAAAAAAAAAAAAGTTAGAATAGGAGGTCTCATTCAAATGAGAGTACAATTTATTTTTCCACATAGCAGACATTTTCAGTTTTAACCTTATTTGGACATCATTTATAGGAAATAATAAAACAGACTTTCAAAACGACTTCAACTTTTTTCATTTCTAGAAAACTATGATTATTCCTATGTCCTCTGAGGCTTATAATTTGATAGCATGCCACTCTTAATAAATAGCCCAATTCTGCAATTCTAATATAATCCTATCACATCTTATTATTAGGTGATCATTAACACTTAGACCCAGTGATTTATTCTTGCCCTCTATTAATATATACTGTCCTCTCTTGTAAAAGAGATTAAAGAAAACAGAAGGTGCTCTCCCTAGGGAGAAAGATGCAGTTCGTGTTAAACTAAAAAATAATTCTCACAAGTAGCTCTTACACAATGTCTCCATTCTGATCTAAACTTTTAACTTATGCAAATAATAATATTGGTGGGATATACTGAGCCCAGGCAGAATCTATGCAGAGAGAATATCCACTGAGACAATGTCCTTTTTCTCATGTGTAAGGTACCGCAACAAGGTTTTTTCTACACCAAATAATATTTGCTTTCTATTTGAGGAACCCATTGGACAGTCAGTTTGCCCAAACATTGAACTTGATGCTGTATAGCTCACAGAAAAGGCCACCTGGGAACTGACAATTCTGTGTTAGCTCTTTCTCTCTGTCCAGGTTTGACATTCTAAAGCTGGGGCTTTTGCAGCTGCTCATTTCCTATTAGGGACTTTTGAGGTGGCTCTGAAAAAAAAAAAAGGACTCTCAGACTTTGCACTAACTTCATTATGTCATCTCAAAGTCAAGAGTATCCAATGAAAAGAAATCAGAAAAATGTAAGGGATCCCTCAAGCCCATTGGCTTCAGTGGGAGTCAGTTAATAGGGGGAAGGAAAACAGTCAACAGCCATGAAGTCACACAGAAGAGCCCTACTGGAGAAAGCCCTC
This sequence comes from Marmota flaviventris, assembly GCF_047511675.1. Lineage (NCBI taxonomy): Eukaryota > Metazoa > Chordata > Mammalia > Rodentia > Sciuridae > Marmota > Marmota flaviventris. Next base: position 116,481,968 of record NC_092502.1, read on the forward strand.
AAACTTTACCTCTTTCCATTAGTCTTCATTTAAGATGTGTCAGCTACTCTAAAAAATTAGGTTTCAACAACAGAGAACAAAGGCCTCATAAATTACTGGTTAGCCACTTCAATATTTAATTAAATAGTAATTTCCTCAAGTGGCTAAAATCAGACAGGATGTTATAATATTCATGGTTCTCAGCTGTGAAGGTTGTTATTTATTTTGATCAAATTGACAGACTCTTCAACCTCTAAAGCAAACTTATTTTTTTTTAAATGCAGCCATCAGAGTACTCAAATATTATATTGTAAGACCCTGCAATAAGAAATAAAAACTTTTTCAAATTAACTTTTTCAAGGCTCTTGGGGGTGAGTATAAAGAAATCTTCTGGTACAAACTAATGAAGTCTCTGCACTTAAAACGGACTCAAAGCAAATTTAAAATCTTCATTATATTTAAAAAGGACTCCACTGTAAGGAAGTGACATGCTACCACCAAAGGCCTGGGATAGAACAGGGTAAAAGAGTCAGAAGAAAATTCATGTGAAATTCCTAAAATCTGAAGCAGACCAAGTCAGGTAATTCTCTCAGCCAGAGCTGGCTCAGGTTTTCACCACTGCCTTACCAAGGAAGAAGATGTTAATAGCAAAACCCTACTCTATAGCTTAATTGTTACATCTACCAAAAAAAAATTACATAGTAAATTCTGTACAGTTCTAAAGTCTATAATTAGTGTTCAGTCATTTGCAGCAGATCTTTCTTCTGTTGTCATGAGTAGGAAGTGTCCAGGAGTAGGGCCAATATTCATGTGGACTCTGCAGGCCTTGCTGATGAGAATTTTGTGCAAGGAGCTCCACTTTAAGGGCCTTAATGTCTATTTTGCAGTACAAGTTCTATGATGCCTTGTTTTCTTCATTCTCTGAAAACATTCATGGAGCACCTGCAACATGCATTGCCATTGAGAAATACAAGATTGATAGTTCAACAGTTCCTGGGTGGATAAGGAGAGGAAGGCTAGAGCATACAAATAAAAGCTAAGAGGGTGATGATTGGCACATCCTCTGATTCTCCAAGAAGTCACTCACCAAGTTGTTCTGCCGTGGCACAAGGCACACATTCCTTACAAACATTTTTATTCTATTGCAGTAAGTTACCAAGGAGAAAAGACTAACATATTCAAGTTGGTCTTCCCAGGGTATTTGGGACTACAGACAATGGTGGACCATGTTTTGGGAGTGAGTTAATGAATTCAGAGGACAGAGACTAATTTTCTATTCATGTTATCCTCAAAAACAGACTAAAAGAAAAAAAAAATAACAGCAACTCAACAGACCTGAAAGAACAAAGGAATTGTGCTAGAAAAGAACTGTGCTGGGAGGAAATTTAAAGGGAAATCATACTCTGGAAAATGTACCTGGAAATTTCACATCCTGTCTCTGTTTCGTAGCTCCCCTCTCTTATGTCTAGATTGGCCTTTAGGACACAGTTTCTACAAGAAATGAACAATTAGTTAAGGTAAGTGAAGCAGGTTGGTTTTTATTCAGATTCAGATTTTCCAGATCCTTTCAATTCATGTTAGGGAATGGTAAAATTTTTACTTAATTTTCCAGTTAAGTATAGCTATGGCTGCAACTATACTTATCAAGGAAGTCTTGTTCATTGCATGCTGTATGTTGAATCATTCCCCCACCATCATCACTGTTGGAGATCTAACCCTCAGTACTTCAGAATGCAGTTGGTTTCAGGATAGGGTCTTTAAAGAAATAAGTAAGCTGAAATGAGTTCCATAGACTGGGCCCTGATCTGATATGACTAGTATCCTCACATGAAGAGGAAATTTAGGAACAGACTCAGAAGGAAGACCATAAGAATACAGAGAAAAGTTGGCACTCATAAGCCAAGGAAAGAGAGGAGAAGATACTGAGCTCCCTCAGTCTCAGAAAGAACCAACCCTTCTGATACTTAGTCTTCTAGTTCCAGAACTATGAAACAATACATCTCAGTTAACCCACCCCATCTGTAGCACTTTACTATGGCAGCTGGATCAAATTAACACACTGCAGTTGAACTTTGTAGCATGTTGGCCACTCTTCAGTCAGTTTTCATTTTCATTCATGCCAGGTGATTGGACAAGTCAGCCTATTTTTGGTACTTGGATTAACTGACCAGAAGGAGGTAGAGGGTCCCCTACTTTGTAATGGAGGTGCTACTGTGTGCAAGCCAGTAACCTAGAGATAATTGGTCCCTTGGTCTGACTCCCTCACTCAATGCAAAGTCATTCCAGCTACTGAACTACCTCTTAGCAAAAGAAAATGTTTCTGTAACAAGGCAATGACCTCTACTGGAAGCTGTGCAGAATTACAGAGATCCCAGCAAGTCTCAAGCCTTAGAGGGAGAGAGGAAAAAACAAGAAGGGAGGAAAAAAAAAAAAGAACAGAGTAGATTTAAATGTTGAGAAGCACTGACTGCAAAGGAATTTTAAGGCAAACACTGTTACTTCAACCACTAAAGAAATCTAAATTGAAAGGAAGTGTAGAGGATTAAAAATAGGGAAACTATTTCAATTCTTGTGTTGCTTGTTATTACTAAGGAGAAGGTAGACAAGAGGAGGCTGAGGGTGCTTCTCTCTGAATACCTCTGAGGGACTTCTAGGTCCTTTCAACTCTAGTGGTCTGCTGATGTAGCAGGGTCTACTCCCTTCCTGAAAGGGGGTTTAAATTTCAGCAAGGGTCCCAGGGAATCTGTAAACATATTAAAGTCTAAGAATCACCTCAGTCCCCCTCATTCAGAAAGAGTGACCCTTCAGTCCTGACTCTAGTCCCTCTAGTAATCCCAGTGGGGGAAATACAAATCAACCCCCTAGTGAGAAATTGAAAATCACCACACAGGAGGTAGTTCTAGGTTCTAAGTTTCCAAATTCAATTTTCTTCACTTAAGTACACAGAAAGCAAATATCCGTAAAATGTACAGACTGAATAAACATATTTCATTAGTCATTTTGTTTTCCTTTTTTGAACCTTAGAGTTCAACTAATGACACCTTTGGAAGTCTATGATTTCCAAGGGTTTTCATGAAAATGCTGATACTTCTAGCCCTGTTATTAATCACCCTGCTGTCAGGGAAGCAAGGAGTTTGAATTTAATTCTTCTGAATGAATATATTTCACATACTAAAATTACCTCAGCAATTTGCTCAGCAGCTTTAGAAGCCATTATTACAGTTCAAATTCATGTCATCTGTTTCCTAAACTGGCTCTATAGTTTATCTTCATAAACTATTCTAAACTCTGGTACCAAGAAACAATTATAGAGAAAGATAGTTTTTCTTATAAATATCCCCCAAACCAGAGTGTATTAATTTGTTTACACTGTGGTTTACTTCCAGTGAGTTTCAAGTGGGTTTCCAGTGAATGCTTACCAACCAACTCTCAAGATTCATAGCATTTGCCCATTGTCAACAGTGTAAATTCTCCCACCTTGACCAATTTCAAGATAGCAACATGTTAGGAAGATATGTGCAAAATTCCCTAATGGCAGTGCAAGTAGGCTCCAGTATACCATTATTTATTTGCAAAATACTAACACCCCCATTTCCCAGACTCTTTCCTATATTAGTTTCATTATATACATCAACACACTATATATGTGTTGTACAATTGTCCAGCTAGTTATTAAATCTAAATATTTGCTCAGAGAAAACTACCATGTTTAGATAAAGTACTGGTTTTATTAATAATATGATGTTATTCTAATAGTAAGAAACTTATGTTCACTAAAAACTTAATGTCAAACTGGGGTTGTAGCTTAGTGGTAGACTGCATGCCTAGCATGCATGAGGCCCTGGGTTAGATCCCCAGTGTCTCTCTCTCTCTCTCTCTCTCTCTCTCTCTCTCTCTCTCACACACACACACACACACACACACACAACACACACATACACACACAAATTTAATAATACTCTCTTGTGTTTATTATTAAATGCTCAGAATCATAGATGAAAACAGCAAACTACAAAATTCACTCTAATAACCATATCTTCCCACACTTACCTACAAGAGCAGTCTGCACCATCCCATGAAGAAGTCTCTCTCCCAGTTATGGAAACACTTCCCACAATCCTTCATTACCAACTAGTTTGTTTTGGCAATTCAAGGCCTTTCAATCTGAATCAGTCATGCCCCTGGCAGGCTCTGTTCCATCTCCAATCTCTCCAGATCAGGCAAAATAAATAAATAAATAAAATCTATAATTTCATTAATTTTCTAAGTACCATGACCCACCTCATAAATTAATTCATTGGTTTTTTATTTGTTCTTTTTAGTTATAAATGAGAATAGAGTATAATTTGACTTATTTATACAAAGATGGAGTACATCTGATATAAGATGTATACAAGTATATAAGATGGAGTATATCTTATTCTAAATAGGATCACAGTCTTGAGGTTGTATGTGATATACAGATTCACTGTGGTGTATTCATATCTGTACACAGGAAAGTTATGTCAGAATTATTGTTTTTTCACCATCAATGCAACAACAGAATGTCACTGCAATGTATTGAATGTTTCCACTCAACAGATGTTCAAGTCCTAACCTCTTGATACCTGTGAATGTGACTTTATTTGGAAATTAAGGTCTTTGCAGATAAGCAGGTTAAAATGAGGTCAGTAGAGTGGGCTCTAATGCAATATAATTAGTGTCCTTATACAAACAGAAAATTTGAACAGAGACATGTGTAGGGAGAAGACATCACGCAGAACAAGGAAAGAAGCCTGCCATCTCTAGGGTAAGAGAAAGTCTGAAATAGATACTCCCTCACACCTCTCAAAAGGAACCACCTCTACCAATACCTTAATTTCAGACTTTCTAGTTTTCATAATTGTGGAGCAATGTATTTTGGTTGTGTAAGCAGTCAAATGTGGTGCTTTGCTTGTTATAGCAGCCCTAGCATGCTAATAACAATTAGAAAAAAATATGTCACAAGTAAATTGTTTATTCATATTAAATTTGAAGAATTAAGTATATTTTTATTTTTGTTAAACTTGAGGAGATTCTAGGTTATTCTAATAATTTCACTATCACTGTTTGCCTTCTCAGCTGTTTTCTTCATAGGATTACAGCTTTAGGGCTTTGTATATTGCCCTAACTATGTCAATGAGAGAGCAAGGCACATTTGAACATGACTAGTCACAGATGTCATAACGCAAAAAGTGCCCCAAAAATGCTAAAAATATTTTATGTGAAACCATTATTAACTTGTCAGTGCAGCTTAATAACCCCTAATAAAGGGATTTTTTTTTTTTTTTTGCTACTAAAGAGACCTCACCTTAACCTATTCCTCTAATGAATAAATTTCTGAAATTGAAGGCAGGTTTGTATGGAAGATATTATGGCAGAAGAAAGAACTCCTTGAAATTCTTCAGATGTACTCCACAGTTAGCCAAAAACCTCACCTACATAAAGAGGTGCGCTCTCTGTGAATGAATTTCTTAGACTCAAAGGCATAAAAGCAAAAATACAACTGTTTAATCATGTCTAAACTCTCAATTATAGAAACAAAACACTTTAGAGCCTCAAAGGCTCTGAAAGACATATTTTAAAAGAAAGAAGTAAAACCTAGAGATATTTCTCCAAGGTTGCTGTTACTGGGAGAGAAAATCCAGTCTCTTTCATTTTAAACCCAACTATCAGAAATGCAGTTTGATCCTATCCCCTAGTCAAGTGAAGACAAATTTCCAGGGCCCAAAACCTTAAAAATTCTGATTCAAATCCCAGATTTGGCTCAAAGATCTATGATTAAACTCTTGGAGGATTTGGCCATGTAGCCAGCCACCTTTGGAGTCACTGATGGAAAAGATTCTGCCAGAGATTAGTATTGGCAGCTTCTAACTCCATGCAGGCCAGCCCTGCATGATAATTATCATATCTCTCTAGTCCCGAGAAAGAAGCTCAGTGAGTCCTGAACCTGTTTAAATGCCTGGAACATTCACACTCAGCCTTACACTGCAGAATCTCTTCCCTTCTGACAAGTGATAAGCACACAAAATATTTTAGAACAAGGAGGGGGGACCCTGAAATTTCTTAAGGCCATCATTTGTTGAATACTCTCATTTCGTACTCTTGGTTTCTGTTCCTTAATGTGCCAGAGCACATTCAATTTGCAGCCTCACAAATGGCCATTTACCCATTCACCAAGGGTAAGATGATTTATGTGGAGTGGTTGTAATAAGCACAGGTTTCATTTATTTTCTATCATTGCTGTAACTCCTAGGGGAAGGAGAGTGGATTCAAAAGCCAAACAAAAACAAACCAAAACAAAAAAATTAATCACACTATAGCCTAGTGAATTACAATTTTTTAATAAATTTTGATAGTTCAAACTGGGACACAGGATTTCCTGGGAAATGTGGAAAGTAAGGAGAGCACAGGAAAATGCTGAATATAGGAAATTTGGGGCCGTAAATAACTTTGTGCTGGTGCTAAGCATGGCAGGGGTGGTAACCTACAGGCTGTATGACTAGAGGGAAGTTGTCTCTGTCCTCCACGCATCCCCCGTGAGCTTTCTCACTCTTATACCTAAAGATCCCATTTAACACCAAAAAGGGAACTGAAAGTGCAAAATTTAACAAGATTCCTTCTCTTTTTCATCCCATTCTATCTCCCCTATGTGAAACCTTTATCAACTTTCCCTGAATGACTTCAGGAGCCCCTACCTACTTTCTGGTCTCCTCAACACTCATGCCCTTGCAGCCGTACCTCTGTTAGGTAGCAGACAGATATAAGCAGTGCATCAAGATTTTTTTAAAAAAATACTTGGTGCAGAATAAATCAGTTAATCAACACCTCTGCCTCAGTGGTACCTTAAGTTCTGATAAGATGGCTATTTCAGGAACCTAGCCTCATCTTAGCTCCATAAACTATTCCTCTTACAACAGGAGGAAGATAGATAAATTCAGAGGATAAGAACCAAAGGGCAAAATATGTTCACACAAAAGAGCCTAATTACCAAGACATCCTAAGCAAGGTACTATACCAACAACACAGATCAGAGATTCCCAGACCTAGTCAAGTGTGATTGAGACCATAGCCCACCAAACAAAAATTATGTAAAACCAGTTAAGACCTGTTGGTGTGGGTCAATATAACCAAGAGTTACCCTTAGGTTTTCAGTTAATGCAGTCTGTCAATCCAGAGCTGAGAGGGAATACTTTGGCAGGACCCTCTAACAATCTCCCTCCTACCTCAATGAAAGCACAAAGAATTAAGTCATCCTTGTCCTCTTTGAGATAGCCCATTTTCTCCCTTGAAGTTACTTCCCCTCTCTTCTTCTTTCTCTTCTGATAAACATTTTTTTAAAATATTCTTTTCATTGTGGTTGAACACAATACCTTTATTTATCTTTATGTGGTACTGGGGATAGAACCTAGGCAAGCACTCTAAGCCTCATGCCTTACTTGAAATCCATTCATGGGAAGATTTGAAATGAAAACAGGAAACAGTCTCCAGTAAGATCTTACCTCAGGTATGATCTTACCTCCTTTATGAGTTCTTTCCCATTCAGTCTGCACTCAGCATCTCCAACTCCCACCCTTCACACTCAGTGATCTCAAGACTTCTGGGAAATTGGAACTATGTACTTTTCACCTGTTGGAGGTTCCTGCTCCAGAACAGAGGCTTAGGCTGAGCTTCTGTAACCCGTACAGCAATAATATCCAAGTCTTTATACCAAACTGGAGAATGCAAGGAAGATCTGGAACATTGATACCTTGAAATCCTATAAGTAAGCCTTTTCTCCTTGGAGACATATTTATTCCCAAGGGTTGGGGGAGAAAGGAATGAACGTGTGCCTCTGGGTTTAGAACTAATGTTTTGCTCTTGTATCTAGTACTGAAACACGAGGCCAGTGGGTCCAGGGGCAAATAGTGTGATTAATACTAAACTCAAATTTCAGGTTGATTCTAACCTCCTAAGAAACTGATTCAGAACCAGAATTGTCTTCTCTTTTTAATGACGAAACAGAGACCTCATGTCTCTTGGCTGATGTTACATCTGACTTTGGGTGTCATCAGTGATGGATTGGTTTCATAAAGATTGAGGCATCTTCTTACTTGCAGAAAGATAAGCATTTGCACAATCCTGCAGTATCACAATAGAATTGGGCGGAACCTTCCACCCTACAGGTACTGGCCTCCCAGGAAGCGAGAAGGAATGGAAGAAGCTTCACTGTAAGATGTTAGAGAAATTCAAGTCTCCTTCTTCTTAGGGATATCTACAGAGCCCATGGAGTGCAGGCATCCTGTCATTTGTCTTAAAAGGTTACATAAAACTCCAAGATACCTGCAATGGAGAAGAAACTCTTTTTCGCTTAGGGTGCCAGTCACTGGGCAAACACGAGCTATTCTTAGGTCCACCAGGGCCATTTTGAAAGCAAAAGTCCCTAGCTTTCTTCAAGATTTTCAGAAATTAAAAGGAAAATAGGAGAATCCTCCCATTACTGACTTTCTCCATTCTTTACTCCCAGTTTCTTTCCCATGGAAAAATACACACAATATACCACTGTCCCCTAAATGAGTTCTTAGGAAGTGTGGAGTACAATTTCACTGCAAAGGCTAATCTGGTAATTTCTCATCTCTAGAGTACAAAGTATGCAATGTAGCTATGGAGTACAGCATTTTCCTACTTCAGCTATTTCATTGATTTGGCAGCTTTTGTCTTGAACTTTGAGGATCACCCTTTCCTGAGCCTTTGTCTTCTCTATAGTCACTAAGCTATTTATGTCCTCGCTATGTCTGAAACTTCCAATCCATGCAAGGCTGTCTGAAAAATTGCTCTTTTAACCCTACCTGATTTCTGCCTAGGGTGCTCCTCTCTGTGATCCTCTCCCAGGCAGAACAAGGCTCTTCATCTTTTCAAAGGAGATGATGTCTATAAAAGCACCAGGTACACTGGAGACAGCTGAAAATTAGTTCCCTTCTTCCAGGGCCACCAGGGAGGACTCCACACCCATGCCTACCATTCAGGCTCCCCAAGGCAGAATCTATTGTAATCTTCTATTACCAAATAGCCCCTATGATGGTAATCTGGATCTGAACATCACTTTCATTCTGACCGGGTTTAACAATACCAGCTCTTTGTTTTTGTTGCTATCTTCCCCCTCTGTTTCTCCCTTGGATAATGACTGCCTAATCCAAATTAATTTTCACAAGTACATTCATTTATAAAAGCTATAAATAAAATTCCATCACTGGAGTTGGAGATGAAATCTGAACAGAGATGCTGTTGTGAGAATTGGTGTCCTGACCTTCACTAGGTTTCTCCAAATGCCCCCAAAGGCAGCCAATTGCCCTTGGCAGATTAACCACAGGACCTGTTCCTTGAGATCAAGATCATCTGAGTTATGCCAACTAAAAATTGAGATGCATATAACAACTAATAAAGCTAAATTCATGCATTCTTGAGAAAGGAAATTTCAATCACTCTCCCTGTACTTTTGAAATTTCATGAATAAATAAATATGTTAATGCAAATAGTTCCCATCTCAGAGATGAGTTTGTAAAGAGAATGTCCTTTCCTCAAACTAGCTTGCACTTGAAGGCAACTCTCCAATCTGACAGTGGATCTGGCAGAATTAGTGAAAGGAATGACCTTTACTCAGTTCGTAATCTGTACATTATAATTAATGACAACCTCCAAAAAAAAGATATTAACATTGTGGCCTGGTACTATGACGTTTTCAAGGTAATTTGTGTCATAAAGGTCCATTTAAAAACATGTACAAGCAAGTTTGTGCTGCTTTAAATATGATCACTTGTTCACATTCTCTAGATGTAAAAGAAGTAGAATAGGATTTTAGAAATCCAATACACAAGCCTGAAGCTAACAGATTATTCAGCGGAGCCTACTCCAATGCACCACAGGATCCAGTCCCAGCACAGTTCTCCACAAAGCTGGGTCAGAGCAGAAGGATCTATGCAGCCCAGGTCCCAGTCTTAGGAAATTCTAGGGGTATGTGTGTGGCGGGGGGGTGGAGGGGAGATACAAAGCCATCTCAGCAAACAAAAATTTAGAGCCCATGACAGTTCTAGGATGAACCAAATTCTCCATTAGCGCAGAAAGAGATGGCTTGAAATACAAACCTTGGTTTACTTTTCTACACTGAGTCTATTGATCATAAACTGTAGAATTTGAGAGAATTCTAGGTCCCTCGGTGTCTTGGGAAAGAACAGAAGGAGGTGCAACTGGCTGAGATGAGTACTACAAGGTGCAGGGTCATTTTAAATGAAATGTGCCTGCCTCTTAAAGCAAAGAAACCAGGGTCATTATGCCTCACCAAATAGGGAAAGTACTGCTTAGAAGACTGTGCCTCAGGGTCTTCCCATGCAGAATGCTTTCAGAGAGGAGAGTTCTAAAGCATGACATGCTGACAAAAGTTAGGAACCTGTAATGCCTGAGTCCTGAAATCTTCAGTGCGTCTCCAGCCATACCACAGTGTGGGACTCAGGGCACACAAGGGGTGACACAACATTTTCAAATATAAAAAAGGCAAGTTTGATTTACTTTTAAAAATTAACTTAGCCCATATGACAATCTGGGTCTTGTAGAAAGTTTTGGAAAGGAAGGAAAATGGTGGGGACAGGGAAAAGAGTATATCCATGGGCCCCTTACTCTCAGGGAATAGACTAGACATGAGAAGAAACTTGTTCTTACAGAATAGTCAAATATTGAGTATTTCCATAGGAAATAAGCTAACTCAAATGCTGATATTCCATAGTCATTCAACCAGATGCAATTTTATTTATAACATCTTTGTTGACTTTGCTATTAAAGACCGATTTTTATAAGCCTATATTCTAGATTGCATTTCCTAAATTCTATAATCTGGATTTGGTCATTGTAAATCAGATGCTCACATGTTCAGGTATCCACTTAATCATTAATGACTGGGATAGGTATAATTGAAACGCATACACATTGATAGTTTTCAGTACTCTCAGTGGAGATAAACTACTCAGATCACTGAGATTTAACAAAATTAAAAACTCATGCCAACTTTAACAGTAGCTGCCTAATATATGAAACTGGGGGAATAAAATGGTTACAGCACCTATCAGGTATAAAAACAGTAGCATCGTGCACAGATATGGTTTGCTGTCATGATTTGTGGGTTCCCCAACCCTCTTTTATTTAAATTCTTTGTTATAGATGGACACAATACCTTTTAATTTTGTTTATTTATTTTTATTTTTTAATGTGGTGCCGAGGATTGAACCCAGTGCCTCGCACATGCTAGGCAAGCACTCTACCACCAAGCCACAGCCACGGCCCCCCAACCCTCTTCACAATGGAAAAGTACCTAATTGCTTTTGGTTAACTCAGAATCTTGCTGAGCAAAAATTCTCTAACTTTCTGTTAGGGGAAAAAGTCATTTATAACTACACTGTGGTAGTCATGAAAAGAAGAATCTTTTCCCCGTTCTGTACGTCATCACCAGGAATCTGAGGTCCAGGTGTCAGCGGTTGAAGCCTTGAGCCTCCACCTGGAATTTCTAGATGATAATGGGCACAAAAGCACTTAGTGTAGAACCCAGGAAGCACTCCATAAATATTAGTTTCTCTTTCCATTTTCTCTCCCAACCTTAATAACTCACCTGCTTATAACTAAGTCTTGTTCTCATAAGCCTTCAGCTTTTAAATGAAATATGAATAAACTCCACCATCTCAAAATATGCATAAACAAGTAAAGCCCACTTGCCCTCCTTCTCTTCAGTGTCCTATGCCTAAAAAACACTTCACTTAGCTCCAACATCATTGTATAGCTTCATACCCACTCTACACAGCATTATGTCCCCTCATGAATATCCCCCACAATAGATGTCCATGGGAGTTTACTAGGATTCCAGGTTTCCTCATTTGGAAGGGGATCATTACTCCCAAGTGCAATCAAATGCCATACAAGAAAGTGAGGAATATAAAGTAGAACTACTTCTAAGATATATATATATGTCATTAACTTTAATGTGACTTGATTATAATTACAAAGGGTACAGAGGAAATATATGCCTCAAAATCTAAATCTCCTAGCCTTATTATCCTGCCTTTTTTCCCCCTGATACTTTGTGTCTCCTGGGCATGAACGATTGATCAGAAATCACATATCCACTTTGCTTTACTAGTACTGACTGACTTACCATTAATGTTTTGATGCACAAAACAGATTTCACCATTTTCTTTCATAAAAAATTAAAATTTTACTGCTCTGGAAACTGCCTGAAAGAAATATTCTTAGTGAGTCCTCTAGAGGCCTGTATTGTGTTTTGTACCTGTCATATAAAATATCACATTTACTCACTTAGCAAATAGTTATTGAATGTCTACCATGTACCAGGCACTACTGGGCTCACCAGGTGTTGAAGATATAAGAATGAATAACAAAAAGACATGGCCTCTGCTCTCATTCTAGTGAGGAAGACTAAAACTAAGCAAATTTAAATTATTCTTTATTTAAATACACATATTTAAATAAAGAATATATATATATATGAATTGTTGATGGATCTTTATTTAATTTATTTATTTATATGTGGTGCTGTGTTGAGAATCAAATCCAGAGCCTCGCACATGCTAGGCAAGCATTCTACCACTGAGCCATAACCCTAGCCCTTAAATTATTCTCAAAGTCTCTAAAAAAATGAACAAGGGAATTATGGTGAAGATTAGTAATGCAAGTTAAGAAGACAACTATTAAGAAGAGGGCCTAAGTAGGTGAAACAGGAGAGGCCATTTCATGAGGTGGAATGTTGTGAACCCAACTCTTAAAGGACAGGAATAAGCAACTGAAGGAAGGGCTGGAGGAAGAGCATCACAGGCAGTAAGAAGAGCTAAGTGAGCTCTGGCTCAGGAAACAGAGTGGACCTTCGCTATTTTAGTCCTGATTATCTGTCTCCCTGAGCTTCTGTTCTGTTAGCCCTGATGTGCAGCCCAGTAACACATACTGCAGCTCCAGATGTCCCCACCGTGCCGGAGGATGCCCTCTGCAGAGTGGCAATGTTGGGTCCATCCAGACCTTCCCTGGTGATGAATGTCACATGGGTAAAGGATTTGTCAACAGGCAACAACTAAAAATGCTTGCATTGACTGGGCAAAAGCAGAGGTTCATGCACAGCACACCTCATCTGAGGCTAAGTGAGCAGGGCTTTACCTCATCAGACACACATTCACCCCATTAACACACGGAGTCTCTACTCAAGAATTCACTTGAAAAAGAGTTTTGTGTAAAAAAGGACTTGAAAACTGTGATTTCCAGCCTGTTCTAGGATTTTTAATGAATCAAATTCTCCCAAATATGGTGAAGAAATGTTAGCACATTGTCGTGGTTCCTCCAGGGTACCTCCTATTTTTCCATTCACTAAAATCTTAATCTTCTTTCCTGGTTCCCAACTCATCCCCCATTTTTTTTTTTTTTTGGCTTCATAATTTGTATCCAGTTCTCTATTTAAACTAAACTTACATCTTGTCCTAGATCTGATGAGCCAATTTCCTCCTTGCTCTAGGACAAAAAAAAAAAAAGAAAGAAAGAAAGAAAGAAAAAGAAAACCTTATCAAATGTAGAGATCATGGATATAATATGTAAAAGATCAACTCAGAAATAAACATTTTCAACTTTGAGAAAAATAACTTTTAAAATTTCAGTCTAGCAACTCTTCAAAATAAATATGTGAAAACTTTCATAGTAATCCCAAACACAAAATAAATCTAAATCATAGCATAGTCTCTTACTATGACACCCACTTTGACAGCATCTCTCTCCCTTTCATTAAAAGAGACCCAAACTCTGGAAATTAAAAGAAAAAAGACTGTGGAAGAAAAAGGAAGGAAATGATCAAGGATTGGAAGAAGAGTGAAAAAATACAAAGACTTTAAAAAGTAAAAAAGGTAAGATGATTGCAGATAAGTTTAAAGAACAAAAGTCCATCTTTTGAACTTCTGAGAAACTACCTCTAAAATTATTCATCAGACTTTTCTGCATGTACTGTTGTACAGTGACTTTATAAAAGCAGTCTATGGAAGAAGAAATCTGAAGAAGATGTCCCTCAGTCTTATGAAAAGGTTCTCAGGGGTCTTGTTGCATTCCAAGCCCAGGTGGGTTGATCGCTACTAACCTGCAGAGAAGAGCTATTGTCTTCTGGACTTTTCTTTCAGGTTTAGTTACTATTAGATGCCAGAACCCCAGGGGGAAAGGGAAATTGATTTTTAGCTGTTATTAAATGCCTGTGTATCCCAGAGAACAGACTCTTTGCTTTGGACATGTTGGAGGTACTCACTTAATATCCTGGTCAAATGTATTTACCTGTTATGATGAGTTCATTTCCACCAGGCAATTTCCAATAAGAAGCATAAAATTACATTTAGCCAACTACATTCTAGCATACAATGCAGTGCAATGAAAGAGTAGAATTGAAGTCAGCTAAATCATCACTACTTAGAAAATTAGTGAAAATCTCAAATTTGCGAGTCAACAGGATTTATATATGCAGTGAAACAAGGAAATTACTTGGTATTTAATCCTAAAATAAATGAATTTGAAAACTAATACTCAAATTATTCCTCACTCGAGTTATGAAGATGAGAATGGGGATAATTTACTGGCCTATTTGCAGCCAATGGAAGGCTTTAGGGATCTATCATCCATCTGCTCTGCAACTCATCTAAACCCAAAATAGTAATTGAGTTCCCTTGGCCTCATGGTAAAGAAGATCAATTTATAAATATATAGTATACAAACATGAAATGGAAAAATTATTTCAAAATAAAACACATACAGAAGATAAAAACTATTAATTTTCAATGATCCTTCCGAGCAAAGATGATGTTCATTTGGCATTTTTTCTAGTCATTTTGTGAAATTGAAGCCTGGGGCTCTGTGGGGCTCTAAAGATATGTTAGTGAGCCCTCTGGAAACAGTGGGGAGAACTACAATCTCCAAGCCCCAAGGTCTACAATTACACTTTTGCAGAAATGCAAAGGTGTTATTTTTGTAGGCAAAAAACAAACAAAAAAAAAAACCCAGTAGCAGGCAACTTGAACTCTTCCAGCTCTATCTAGAGTGTGGCTCCTACTCCAAGCCTAGCCAAATAGCCCTACAATGGCTTGCAATGAGAAGGAATTTGAGGGTACTCACACATCTTCATCCACCTTCCTCCCCAGAGTGATGAGATCATGCTGTCCTCCTGCATAATATTTTTGTCACTGTAAAGTCATATTTCTCGTACTGCTTCACAAAAAGAGTAAACTCACGTTGTTTACTTATTCTATAAATAATGCTTCTAATTAGAATTCCATCTGCATTCATCCTCTTGTCAAATTACATAGAAATGAGCACACTTGGTTTGGGGGTTTTTTAATTGTTGTTCTTCAAATAATAGTATTATAAATGAGCAAAAAGCATTTTAAAAAATTTAAAAGAAAAGTGAGATAAACCCTGGTCCTGAAGAACTATTAAAAGACAAATAGGTTATAATGCACAAATACGTGGAATTCTGAAATAAACATATACATATCAGCTTCAAATCAATTCATAAATATTTTAGTTGAAAAGCCATATAAAATAACCTTGAAGTATTCATAAAATTTCGAAATTATCCCTGTCAATTCTATTAAAAAGTAAATCACCATTCATTTCTACTAAACACAATGTAAAACAAAGACTGAAAAAAGTAGAAAGGGCAAGATGGTTGCAGATAACCAACCTAGTTATGGTATATTATAGAAACATGTCAATAGATAACAAGGAGAGGTGTCTTTTCACCCATTATAATTATTTTAAAGGCAATAGTATAAAACCACACTTTATGCAGGGCACAGTGGCACACGCCTGTAATCCCAGCAGCTCAGGAGACTAAAGCATGAGTATCTCCAAAGCCAGCCTCAGCAACTTAGTGAGGTCCTAAGCAATTTAGTGAGACTCTCTCTCTAAATAAAATATATTTTAAAAAGGGCTGGGGATATTGCTTAATGGTTAAGCACCTCTGGGTTCAATCCCAGGTACAAAATAAATAAACAAATAAATAAAACCACACTTTAATTTTCTACAGTGACTAAAATAGAAGGGCTTAGTGAGCCTTTGTGGCTTTGTCCTTGCAAACTTGATCTATACACTATTATCTATACTTATAATCACCTCTACCTTAACACATTACAAATCAGTTATATTAACATGTCTATCCAATAGACAAACTAATTTATACTCATGAGTTTTCTTTTCAGAAAAAAAAAAACACCTGGTTTATTATCCAGGAGGTGATTGAATTAATCACATCTGCAGTCATTCTTCCTTACTGACCCAGTACTGCTGAACTTCCTCAGTGTTCTCAGGCCACTGAGCCAGTTACTTTCCCCCAAATCCACCATAAATCCCATGTATTCTAACACTTTTGATGGCTAAAGGAACCCTAGAATGCCCTATGCCTAATCCCACACAAATTAGGCAATAATTAACTGCCATTACAAAAAATAGAGATCGAGCCCTGAGGGAATAAACTCTAGAAGGTTAAGTTTGACTTGGGATTTGAGGAAGGGGATTTGCAGATAAAGGAAAAAGTTTTAGAACATACACTAAACCAAAGAAAGGACAATTCATGTCTGGACTTCAAGGACTAGTGCTCTCCTCTGCCTCATCAAAACTTTAGTTTCATAAGTAGAAAAAGAACTACCAACTCTAGGAAACTTTGTGACAGATACAACTTCATCACTTTCCCTATAGTAAGCCATTTGACCATAGAAATTCCTGAATGAATTAATAATTGAAAATATCCTACTAAATGCCCCTTAGCTAGGAGGGTTACTGGTATATTCTCTCTCCTAAAGAAACATGGAGCAGAAATTACATGGAATGGATCATGTAATGCCACCTCTGAACCAAATGGGAAGCTTTTTCATAAAAGCATTACCTCAACGTGGGTGTTCACTTTGGGGACAAGCTCTGTCCTAAGCACAAAATAGTCTTTTAATGTGATTGAAGCCTCTAGAGAAGTTACTGTGACATGTTCTTATCAACTAATGTCAAAATTTTATACACAAATTTTCCAGTTAATCTGACGGATGTTTTCCTCGGCACCAAATGACTGGCTGATACTGTCTCTTCTGTCTGATTCATTAAACCAATCACTAAACTGGAATTATTATTAGAAAGTGTTTTAAGTTCCATTTGACAGGGATGTTATCTATTTAATTTCTCTTAATATCTTCAAAGGCCATTTTAGAATATTTGACAGATACATTTCCAATGCAAACCCAAGACTTAGACCTGATAACCTGATTGGGTATACATCAAACTATTATAAGTGGTGGGGTGTTTTGGGGGGAGGGGGCTCCAGATGAAAAGACCATGGACAACTACACTAGATATACCTGCATTATCTTCACCTTGTAAAATTCAGATTTACCTGTCATGGGAATAAGATTTCAATTACCATTCCTCTTTATGAAGAAGAGAAAAGAACCAGAGGGATATTATGTTAGAATCCTGCTGAAGAAGATGTGCTATTCTGAGTCAAGCTTAGTGGAAGAAGACCTTAGACTATGGTCTGACCTGGCACTTCTAAAACTGCTCTGTGACTACAAGTTCACCAATAGAACTAATTTTTTCCTTGTGAATCTTTTGTTTATTATTCACTCTAATATTTCTTCTCTATTACCTATGAGGCTTACATTTCTGTCAGATCCCCCTGTTTGTATGAGATATTGGCTTCCCAGATACAATCTTTACCAGAAAGAATCAATTTTGTCTTGCCTTGTTTTGCCATGTTCCAGGGAAGACCTTTCTCTGGGATGCTGGAATTCCAGGTTGATCAGTAACACTAGGCACCATTAACAGCCCAACTATACACATAGCACTTCTTCCCATCTGTTGAAGCATAGCAGCCACTGGGATCACTACAAATGTCAGATCTGAGCAACACCCCAGAATATGATATGGGCAAAGGGTAGGGCTAAGAGAGCAGTTCAGGAACAGGCTCAATGGTAGTGATTTGATCAAAATGATCATAAAAATAGTTAATTTTGAGAGAAACAAAAAAATTTTGTAAATGGGTACAATATGAAAATTTTTCAGGGTTCTCCAGAGAATCCTGGCTTGATTCTAGTTCCCATATAATTATGGGAGCTGAGAAGTATTGTAATATGTTGTCTGCAAGGTGGAGGACCAGGAAAAGCAGTGGTGTAATTCTATCCATGTACCACATCCTGAGAATCAAGGGGCTTTTAAGTACAAATCCCAGAGTCCCAAGACTCAAGAATCTGGAGCTCTAATACCTGAGGGCAGAAGATGAGTGCCTCAGATTAAGAAGTGAGAATTTTCCTTTGTTCTGCTTTTGTGTTATATCTTTGCCCTCCATAAACTGGATAATGTCCATCCACATTTGTAGGAGTAGATCTTCTTTACTCAAACTGATGACTCAAATGCTAATTTCTTCTAGAAACACCCTCACAACACACTCAGAAATAATATTCTACCATCTCTCTGGGCATCACTTAGCCCAGTCAAGTTGACACATAACTATCACAAAGGTATAAGGGGGGGGGACTTCTAAAATAAAAAATGTTCTTGTCTTTAATTATTTTTTAAATGATTAAAACATACAACTCACCTAATTCACTGGGGATGCTACTATACAGGAACTAATAACTATACTATATCAGTCATATTTTAGGAAAGGGATCCAAGACTTGTATTCAAATCTTAGTCCTAATGCAATTCTTCTTTATTATACAATCCTATCTATAACTCTAACTACTTATTTAAAAAAGTAGGGTGGGAAGTTTTTCATTATCTAAAATCTCTGTTTAGGAAGTCTGTCAGGTTAATAGTATTTTACTTTTCATGATTCATATTCACTTAGTGAACATATTTCTTCTCACATGGTATATGTAGGAGCTGTACTAGTCAACTAGCACATCAAAGATAATAAAGAAATTCTGTTGAAAGGATGAATATTTTCTCAACTTCTTCACTGCCCTCTTCATGAAGCTTTAGATGCCATTTCTTTCATCCATCCTGCCTTAGGCTTTAATTTTTTTCTATAATAAACCAGAAATCTCTTAATATTCTTGGCCACAACTTACCCACACTTCTGATTGGTTCTTTGGCAAATCTGTTAATGTATGCACACTTCATTCTGTTATGCTTTATTTCCCACTTCCTTGCACTCTAACACTTGTGTCAATCTCTGATTTCTTGTCTACTTCTCCCCTGAGGACACTGGGGAAAACACTTTATTTTCAAGTGTTATCCTCAACTCAGTTTTTCAACTTGTACCACACTATCTCTAGAAAATTTCAGTGACATTGGATATTTACAATTAGTTGCAGTTCTCCTTTCTTCTGGGGAGAACTTCTTTATAATAAATAGCTAATTAACACCTGGAATATTGTGAAAGTTGTTTTGATTACCAAGTTTTTATTATCTGAATTGATTTTTTTTTAATGATGAGGATGAGAGTGAGAAACTGTGATGTCCCAACTGAGGAGAGGTGAAGATGGCTTTCATTCTTACTTAAACATATATTTAATTTCAATGACAAATATTATTAATAATTAAAAGAATGGTTGTATGCTTCATATTTTTCAGTAGCTATGCAATCACCAATAGTCAAAAAGTTGATTTCTCTTTTTGAAAATAAAATAATATAATAAAACAATATGTATTATAATATGATAATATTATTATTACAGTATAATAGTAATAAAGCATTCACATAACAATGCAGTACTTATCTAGCTGGAAATAATTTTCCTAAGAAATTTTTCAAAAAGAAAATATCATGGCTTACTGAAGATACTTTACCTTAGTATGTCAAGATTTCATTTATTATAAAATATTAGGCTAAACAGAATAGAATTATTGATCTAGTAGTTCCCTCTAATCTGCAGTTTTGCTTTCCACAGTTTCAGCTACTTATGGTCAAATACTTATATAAAGAGACCATTTTGACCTATGAAAATGGGAATTTCATGTAGTTCAAATTATACCACAAGGATTTGCTGATACATAATCATTTGAAAACAACAAAGCATCAACTTCTTATGGTTCAACCTACTGCTTAGATAAAAAAAAAATCAAACATTTGCAAAGAGCAATTTCCTAGGCTAAGCACTTTTTAGAAACTATTGCATTTAATCCTCACAATGATACCCCAAAGGTGGATGTAATCATCCTCACTTTACGATAAGAAAATTGACCTTAGAGAATATGTTATTTTCATACAAATGTAGATGTTAAAGATGCTCTGGTAAGACCTTAGAAGAAAATGATAAACATGCTCCTGGACATGGAAAGAAAGGTGATGCTCATTATGAAGACTAAGAAAACTTGGCTGAACTGTATTATAAGTTTGGGTGGAAGGGAAGGTAGACAGACTGTTGTGGGTTGAACTATGGACCTCGGAAAGATGTGTTAAAACCCAACATTCACCCCACCAACACCACCCTGTGGATGTGACCTTATTGGGGAAAAAGGTCTTTATAGATGTAACCAAAGATCATATTGGTCACACTGGATTAGGATGGGCCTAAATCCAATATAATTAATATACTTATAAAAGGAAAAAACACACAGTTGGAGAGAAAGAGAGAGACAGACAGACATAGAGATGAACAACAGGTAAGAATGGAAGCAGATATGGTTATAACACTGCCACAAGCTAAGGAAGGCAAGGACTGCTGTAACTACCAGAAGCTAGAAGAGAGGCATGGAGCAGAATCTGTTTCGTAGCACCCCCGCCCCCTTCCCCCAGGCAACAAACCCTGCTGTTATCTTGATTTCAGACTCTGGCTTCCATAACTAGAAGAGAATTATTTTCAGTTGCTTGAAGCCATCCAGTTTGAGATCAGAATGGACAGCATAGTGAAACTCTGTCTCAAAACAAACAAATATAAGAATCAGATATGTCTGCTACATGTTGTATATGGAGGAAATGTCTCAAATAAATTTCACCTGTGTGCATAAATTACCTAATCATACTCTATCCTGCTAGAATTACTTCTATCAAGATATTTTACTAAAACAAGGAAGTTCTAAAAGTTGTAGGTTATTCCTCAAGATATTCTCTCTCTCTCTCTCTCTCTCTCTCTCTCTCTCATAAAACTCAGCTCTTATAGAAATTGTTAGATTAGAAATTCTGAGTACTCATGTCTTTGTTTTTAAATTTTTGAACAGTGGGTAAATATTATTAGTAGCAATCTCAGTGATAAATCCAATGATTAAAACATATATATAAAATATTTGTACAAATAAAGATTAAATACCAAGAACAAGAGGCTATTATGTGATGAGAGGGAAGGTACACATTTTAAGGACCCTTTAGGCTAAAAACACTTAACAAACTATTTAGAGATGTCTTCTTAGTCTATACATTAATTCAGAAGAATAGGAAGGGTGTCAGATTTGAAGTACGATATAGCAAAAGCCACATTATTTGTCCCCAAATCACAACACCTTGGCAAATGTGCAAATAGACATGAAAATACAATGCTTTGGGAACTATCAAATGCTTTTGGAATCCTTATACAACACATAGTATAGGTATGGCTAAAAGAAGAGTTCCTTTGCCCCTAACAAGTTGAGAATAAAGATGTAAAAAAGAAGGAAGAATTTAATCCTGTCCTTTGGCCAGGTTCACCACACTACTCTGCTCTTTCTTTCCGTGGACATGTAGAATCTGTGGACCATCATTTACTCAGTAAAACAACCTCACACACAGGAGAAACATGACATTTAGCCTAGAGGAAAGAAGAAGGCTTAAGACAGGAACTCAGACCTTGGTTCTGTCCTGGCCTTGGCCCTGGCAAAGGCTCCATGCTTGGTGAAAGTCATCTCACCACAGAAGGAGGCTGGGTCAAATTTTTTTCTCCCACTCTCAAGATCATGATTCAATAATTGAAAACTCAATTTTTCTCCAATCTCACTTTTTGTAAAAAAAAAAAATTATCCTTTCCTTTTTTGCTCCACTCACTGTATTCCTTTATTCTTTTATGTAAGCAGTTTCAGAAAGCTGAATCTGAGGAGAAAAAAATGACAGCTTCTAGTCAATTAAAAAGTGAACTCTATTTTCATTCCCTTGCTCTCAACTCAGCTTTTCCAGAGCAGCTATTTTTTAACTGTGAAATAGACCTCTTGTCTTCTTAGGAAACAAAATTGCTATGTTTATTTGTCCTACATAAAAGGGGGAAAAGGTGCAAAAAGAAGAGTTCTGTGTAGTGTTCTTTGGTGCTTCATCACCATGCATTATGAGGTCTGCCCTAACAGGAACACGCTGGGCTTTATACAGATGGGAGCACTCACTCACCTTTTCTAGGCAGAGTTTCATGGTTTCCATATTCACTTGAACCCATCAATTCAGCTGTTTAACTCCAGCAAAATCTGGAAGGCTTCTTATAACTTTCATCCTTAGAAAAATAAAAATAAAAAAGAAGCAATTGAGAAGAAACAAAGTAGCACTTTGGACTGAATTAAGCATGTTTCATTTGAATAGTTAAAATTAAATATGTCTATAGCAAAAAAATAAAAATAAATAACTGTGCAGCTGGTGAATCTGGTGTCTTCTGTTGCCAGAATCTCCTTGCAAATGCATTGGCAGAAGACTATATCCTTGGTGGCTTTAAACATAAAAATGAAAACAAACAGAAAAGAGCCTCTGAGTCCTCTTTTTTGCTATTATCCTCTGTATTCAGTTCCCATCCCCCTTCAATTCCACATCAATCCATGCCATATGACTTAGATCAAGACTAATACCTACACTGTAAGAATTGCACTCTCTTCCCACATTATTCAAAGATCAGACTATAAAGAAAGAACTTTTCTCAACTTGAGAAAGCACAGGTTCATACAAAATCTGAAGTGCAAGGCTTGTACCCTCTCACAGACAGGTCTTCTGTAACTGCCTGTCAACAGCCTGAGTTCCACTTCCCAAATGTATTTTCTCCTCAGCTCTTGGAGGACCTTTAGATACCCTCACGAGTACTGTTAGAAAGACATAACTCCTGGGCTGAATGCTACTTGAAAAATGGTTTTCTTTTCATCTAAAATCATTTAGTATGTCATGTTACAAATTTTTCTACAGTCTCATTTCAATGACTAGAACAAGGGAAAATTCCTTATTAATTTTTCTCCTGATATTTTGCTATTTGTCTTAGGTTGGATTGAAAAAGGAGGTAGAATTTGAGACTAAAGCTTGCAGGCACAGTTAATTTTGTGAAATGACCCCAAGGAAAAGGAGTTGGGATTGGAAACTAGGGAAGGAAACAGTCAGTCCAAAGATATATTTTCAGACTAGTCACAGCTGTTGCAATGGGGTTTCCATCTCCCTGGAGATTCTCTGGGGATCAATGTAAAATGGACTTTAGAACTTTTCAGCCAATGGACATAAAAGAAGAGTATTTGTGTCAGCTTTCTTGCCTAATCAATCAAGGGCTATTCTTTGAAGTGGAAAAGAATCTGAGAATTCAAACTTATTAGTCTTTGAGATAATGATGGCAATGATGCTGGTACTGATGGTGATAATCATGATGATGGTACCCAGTATCACCTATTATTGACCACTTCAGGCATTGCATGATGCATCTCTTTCAGGTTTTCTCATTAGGTGGTTGAGATGGTTAATTTAATGTGTCAACTTGACTTGGCCACCTGGTAGACATTTGGCCAAAGATTATTTTGGCCAAATGTCTATGAAGGTGCTTCTGGAGGAGATTAATATTTGAATCAGTAGGTCAAATAGACCAAATGGCCCTCTCTAATGTGAATGAGCCAGCCTATAAATCAAAGACTTTAAAGAGCTAAAAAACTGAGTAAGAGACGATTCTTTCTGCCTAACTGCTTTGAGCAGGGACATCTGTCTCTCCCAGCATCAAGACTTGAAATGAAACATTGCCTTGGGTCTTGAGTCTACTGGCTTCTAGGCTAGAACTTCCACCACTTCTGATTGTCAGGATTCAGGCTTTACATCATCTCCCCTGGGGCTCCAGCATTTCAGCAGCAACTGCAGAGGTTGGGACTTCTCAGCCTCCTTCATTCTGTGAATGAATTTTACATAATAAGGGGGGGGTGTATGTGAGAAAGAGAGACAGAGGGAGAGAGAGAAAGGGAGAGAGAGAATACTATTTTCCTATTGGTTCTGTTTCTCTGCATAGTCTTTATGTCAACTCAGTGTCAGTCATATAACCCCATTTTACGTGAGAGAAAACTGAGGCATAGATGTGTTAAGCAACCCAAATAAACACAGCAGATCGGTGGCAGAGCTTTCTGCATGACTCCCAAACTGAGTCATTATCAAAATTATCAAAATAATTTTCCTACACTATTTCCTGCAATGCCATCATACATGTTGTCAATAGAGGATAGAGCAGAAAAATAAGTATTTGCTTAAGTAAGTATTAGACTGAATGAAATTAGCAAGTCTCCTTATTCTAAGACTCGTTAGAAGTCTTTAGAATAATATTTTATATGGTGACTCCAAGAGAGTAAAATGATATGTATTAATTATTTCTCAAACATGTTTAATCTTTTAAAACTCCTTGGTAGAATATCTATTAATATCTTATAATACCAGAATTCTTTAGAACAAAAATTGAAAAGAGTTTGATAATTACTGTTTTTGAATAGTATCTGTTGAGTGGTACTAATTACAAGAAAATCCACCCAGCTGGGGAAGAAGAAAGTATCGGGCTTCTTTGTAGAAACACAATGTGTTAAGATGGATTTACAGAGAAGTTGGGAAACATAGGCAAGAAAAGGAGGAGGACACAGAGCACTGTTTACATGCTTTCATCCACTAGAGTGGGATGAACAGATTGGAGTGGCATTAAATAGAGTGTCCTTCTGTGATTATTCTCCAAAAACTGTGCTAATTGAGCTAGCTCAGGGTCCACCTGATGCCATTCATATTATAATAGGAAAAAGCACTAGAAAAATCTAAATAGTAAACAGGGGTAGGAAAACACATTGTCTAGATCTTCCTTGAGCAAAGTTATGGAAAGAAAAAAATTTGAGACAAGTTTGCAAGTAAGGAATGGAACACCTTAGTGGCCCTAAGTTCTAAGCAAAGGTGATTTTACTAATAATCCTCTGAAGTCATGAGCTATTTGGGGCAGTACAGATCTATTGACTTTCCCCCTAACATAATCATAGTTAACATAGATAGACAAGACAAAAATCTTCAGTTGATCTCACTAGTGACCACTGTGATATGGGGGAAACTGTAAGGTGTGAGAGATGCCACAGCCTATCCTCCATCAGATTTTGCAGATGGCTTTGGATAGTAGCATTTGGACAACTCTCTGGGCTATTTACTTTCCTGGCACTATGCATGCATCATCCTTGGTCAAACATAGCCAAGAGATTAGGAGAAATAATGGTACTCAAAACTACTGATAAAATTATTTCCATAATCAGAATGAAAGTTTCTCTGTATATACCTAGAGTTCCATCTTCTGGAGGAAATGACAGGAAATGAGATTTAGTTTCCCAATTAAAATAATTTGGCTACAAGAAGCACTATAATAATGAATTGACATTTTAGAAATTCTAGACCATGCTAAGCACTTAATATTCTGAGAAGGAACAAACATTATATGGATTCTGAAAAGGATATAAATCACAGAAATAAGAAAAATTATAAAGTTAATAAGATAAATTATCAATGGCATATCTTCATTAGTACAGATTTTAAGAAGTACACACACTTGGCATTCTCAAGAAGCCTGGGATTTGAAAAGCAGTTTCTCTTCTGAAATTTACCATAATCAGTAAGAGACGGTCACAAGGCATGATTGAATAAGCACGTTTGATACAAACTGTCCAAATGATTTCTGTGTGATTCACCAAATCCTGTATTTCATATATAACTATGGTGGATTTATAGTATGATTTAGTAAAATTATTCTCATTTGTAGTCACATATTACAAAAAGTAAGGAAAGGAGAAAGTATGTGCAGGAAGAGGCTTCCAGTGTACCTCTTTCAAATAGATCCCGGATGCAACTGGTAGAAATAGGAGGATGTTCTCCTTGAAAGTTAATCAGGGTCACTGCCACAATCAGAGACAAAAAGGAGGTTTGACCTATTATATATTTTAGGAAGAGAAGAAGTTGAAGTCTTCAAGTGTAAAGAAATGATAAGCAGAGGGAAATGTTAATTAACCTGATTTGATTGATGCATGGTCTATGCATGTGTTGACTTGTCAATTGTAATCTACTGGTATGTCCACTTCTTGTGTGTTAAAAATAAAAAAAACAAATTTGATTTTAAATATGATTAGAGAATTAGTAAGTGTTTCATTATGAGAAAGGAGCTGGCATCCACATAGAGCAAGAGAGAGAATATTATGATCCAGTGAGCAGGGAGCAAGGGAGGAAACTAAATTGCCAGCATTTTTCTCCAGATTGCACTTGACGGCCTAAATTCCTAAGGCAATACACATTTCTTTCAGGTCTGTGACCTCATTTTGAGCTTTTTTCGGAGGCATCCTTTTAATTAGCACTTGAAGATATAATTTCCAAAATATCCCACTTCTCAGGTAAGCAGAAATGTTTTCATTAGCAGGTGACTGCCTGGAATGGGATTGCAATTTAGCCATCAGACTGCAGTATTAGAGAGCTCTGATCCTGACCCAGAGTGCCTATAATGAAAAGAAGAATCCTACCCAGGTCAAACCCATTTTATAAATGTTAAATGTCTTAATGTTAGTGCAACAATGGGAAAAGGAGAGTATTTTACTTCTCAAAACAATATCTGGACATAAATGGACATAGAAATTGCTAAAAATAAGAGCCTTGGGTTTTGCCTACGTTTTTCCTGTTTTGTCAACATGGATAAGAAGTATTCAGATTATCCCAAGACAAAGCTGAAAGTAACCAAAAGTCACCAAAATAAACTTGCATTGTACCACAGGAATCCCAGTGGCAAATACCACCTGCCAATATCCCGTCAAAGCACCTGAAATTCCTGTCATTACTCAAAGTCAAGGCTTTTTCCCCGCTGTGGATTCATGTTGAAATAAATATGTTATTTGGGAAGAATAAAATATGTGCACTTTAGTTCGTATTGGATTATAATAAAGTATGCATATTTAATTCATCACAGAGGTTGTTTTTTGAAAGATTTCCCCAAGTCTTTAATATGCTCATGAACATTATATACCTTCAAGAGGGTAATAGAACATACCGAAATATACAAATGTATTTTTCCAAGGAACATTTCGCCCTCCCCACCACCAAATAATTTATAACTATTAAAATCTGGAAGAACACTCAGTTGTTTCTATTAAAATCCCAGAACAGTTTGGAAAGTGATGGGTCACTATATAAACTCTCATCTAACAGAAAACAAGGTCTTAGGATCATGAGACCCAATATATGCAAGTTTAAGTGAGTTAAATAGAAAGGAGATGTTGGAGCATGCACATTTCCTGGAGCCAGGAGCAGACACCCAAAGGGGCACCCACTTGGATTTGACACATCTAGGGAATTAGACCTGAGCCAGAGGGAGAAGTGAGAGGTTTGGGAAAGGTCTGGGCCACAATCCAGGAGGCAGATAAGAGTAACAAAAATCCCAAATCAACATTGCCTGCTACACAATTGTGCATGAACAGGCACTATTCTTCCAGGAATCATAGCTCACCATCAACAAATATTTCTCAGTGGTCTTATTAGCTCAGTGCTCTTAATTGACAAAACAAAACAGTCTAACCACATTGCTATATCAGAAACCAAAGTAATATGAAGGGTTATATATATACATATATATATATATATATACACATACAAATATATACACATATATATATATACATATATTTAATTTCACAATTTGTTTGTAGGATATTAAACCTGTCTTTGTTAGATAAGAAATCAAGAAAGAATATTGTTGGGCTGTTTTCAGAAAGATCAGGAACCAGGGTCCTCCCCCACCTCCTTTATCAACACCCTAGGAGTGCTCCTGCCTGTCTTCCCAAGTGTCCAGTGTCCTATATGGTCCCTTTAATGCTAACCCCATTAAAATCTCCCCTGATGAAGATAAACTAATGAATTTATTTATATTATGACTTAAAATCCAGCTAAGGCTTAAAATTTCACTGGTCCCAGGGAGAGTGGCACTTCCATGATTTAGACATATGTTCAGAGGCAGATGTCCCTTCCTAACAACGCTCCATAATGACAAGGCAAGATTTTCCTCCTGAGGCCTTCCATTAGATGTTTTCTCATTTTATACTATTGTCTTTAGGAAACAAAATAATCCAATTATTTACATTTTGCAATTGTTTATTCTTTCTTACTATTTACCAAAACTTTACTTTCCTTTGTTAGTATTTCCCAATTGATAGAAAGAGCTTTGTCTATTACTGAATTGGCTCCTTAGGGATCTAGAAATCTAACACTGAATTAAATGAGTGCCTCTGAAAATAGTACTTTTCCATTCTAGTAAAGAACCAACTTTATTTTTTTTAATAACTAGCTTTCCATGAAGTATTTGATTTTTACAGTAACAAACAGGCCAACCACCCAAGAAAGAAGAAATCTTTCTTGGGAGAAAAACAAGAAAGGGATTATGAGAGTGACTTTAAACGTAGTCTTGTTTCTGTGTGTGGACCTAAATAATTTGACAAATAACAGCTAACATCAAGTAATATTATTTTCCAGTAAAATAAAACTGAAAAGAAATAAAGAATCTAAGCTTTGCTCATTGGAGCTAATAATACAGAATTCAAAGATGACCCCAAAACTTCAATTTCTTAGCCTGAAGTGAGAATCCTGGTCATATAAAATACATTAGTAAATATAAATAAAAATAAAGAGATATAATCCCCAATGTAATAATTGGGACAACTGTTGGTACTATCAAAATGGCTCCAATTCACAATAGATATCTGTCTCTACCAGCTTTGGGAACCTAACCAAATTAAACCAAAAACTTTAGCCTCAGTTTTCTCATTTGTGAAAGGGGGACAATAATACACTCTTCACAGATTTCTTGGGAGGATGAAATGAGATCTGAAGGGTTTGAGAGCGTTTTGTACACTGTGCAGCATCTTCAAATGCCAGTTGTGGTAAAGGTTGTTTCTAATAAATATAACTCACTTGTCCACCAAGATACTTTGCCCCAGAAATCTTATTGAACTTGGTCTGCAACTATTCCCGAGTCAAAACCCTCTCACACTACAAATTCCCCAACTTCCTTCTTCAAAACTGTCTCTGATGTAGCACCCATCAGCTCTCTAAAGTTTTCAGCCTTTTCTCTAGCTTCCTTAGAGAATACAAGAACAGTCAGTATATCTTGAAGTGAGTAAATGTGCTGAAGATTTCAAGATGTCTCCAGATAAGGAATTCATTTTATGCTCATTGGCTTCTGTCATCTCCCCATCTGAGTTCCTGATATGTGACAGTCCTTCTGAAAGGAGTCCCATGGAGCATGTAGCCTATTCTGTCATTAACAATGCTCTCTTTAAAGGGGGAAGGTCTCAGGTTCCAGTAAATAAAAATGAGGCCAACACATGATTAAACATTATGATAGCAAAATTAATCATACACAGCCTTACAAATTACTAAAAATATTATTTTTTTATTTCCACACTAAGAAAAATGGATAAATTTTGCAGAATGGACTAGTAGATAAGGGAAGTGCAGAACACCCAAGAGGAACCATGGTTCTTTTAACAATTAGACCTAGCCTACCCTCTGAAGAATGGAGGGCAGGCAAGGGCATTTCCTCATGAGGATGTTCTTGGCCATTTCACTAGACAAAAGTGCCAGGCTCCCTGCATCCCATCTTTGAATACTCTTTTGTGCAGTACTAGGGGTTGAATGCAGGGCCTTGCACATTCTGGGAAAGCATGTTACACTGAGCCACATTTCCAGACTGCATCCCATCTACAAAAGATAGATTCAAATAAGCAACTACCCAGCTACAGAGATCTGTAAGCCTCTAGGCAACTTCTAGTGCTTTGCTTGAACAAATAATATTTGTAGAATAAGAAGCTTTCATGGATAATAAAACATGCAGAAAATTGGACATTTTTTTCCCAAAAATACAGATGAAATGTTTGACTCTCCTGGGATTCTGAACTTCTTATGCTGGATAAGGAACTTACGTTAATTTGAGAAGAGACATTTGCAAACGAATAAATATGTTTTCTTTATGCCTTCCTAAAAATGTCTTTCTTTTCTCTCCTGCTAGTCTGAACTTTAAGAGTCATTTGTTTTCCACTCCCAGAGATTATTCAAAAGATCATAATTATAATAATAATTTATGTATTTGTGTTAACTGATGTTGTTCACAAAGCATTGGTTGTCTTCCCACCCACCATACGGTAGGCAATACAACTGTTATTGATCTTGTGGTTTTATACTGAGGGAAAGGATGCTCAAAACAATTAATAAACTTTCCTAAGAGCACAGAACTAATAAATGGCTCTGCCAAGACCCAAATAGTTCTTCTGACTCCTTATCCCTCATTCTCATGCTTCACTAAGCCAAATTTGATGAATCAGGTACAGTAAACCAATGCAAAAGCAAAATCTTAAATATGCATGTATAAAGAAAACATTTTGAAACTGGAGCAATTCTTTACATATGGAAAATATTCTCTTCATGAATGTTTTAGTTTCCATAGAACACTTTTATAGTAGCGATACACATGTGAGTTGCTGAGAAATATTGTAACCACTGATATTCCCGAGTAACAGATCTTTCTAAGCGTTGTCTTCACAGAGCACATTGATGAAGAATAGAGACCATATGGGTTTTGTGGTTGTTAGCAGTACTTAGTTACAGCCAACAAACCTGTGACTGTTATAAGCAGAAAGTTATTTATTGAGAGAGAGAGATACTGCCCTAGAATCTTTGGAAGGGCTGAAGAGACAGAGGTCAGGTTGACCTTGTGGGGAGGAGTCCCAGAGACACATCTCAGAACAGACTACCAAGAAAACTGCTGCCCTGCTGTTATCAGATAACAGCCAAGTCAGGATGTGCCATCAGCTCTGCCCGTAATAGACCCTTTCTCTCCGTTTCAGGACCCATTGCGAAATGGAGACTCAGCACTATGCCTCTTTCCCCCAGTGACTCAGTTCAGAATGAAGTTTCTCACATATGCATCTAAAGGGTAGAATATAAATCACCTCTTCCCTAGAAACAAAAGAGGTTCTATTTGTTGGCTTTCTCAGTGAGACCAAAAGACTTGAATTGCATAGAATTTTTATAATATAGAGAGGCTTTTAAAAATATTTTATGCATACAGGTATAGCAGAAGTTTAATTATTTAAGTAAAAATAATAGAAACTAAGGTGTATTAAGAATTGTAATGCAAAAAAACCAATAATAATAATAATAATAATAATAATAATAAGAGCTCGTGTAAAAAAATAAATGAAAATTTAAAAAAAAATAATAGAAACTACCATATGACACTGTCATATGAACTAAGTGGAATAAAATTTACAAAAGACTTACCACAATTGATACAAAGAAAATGACTAGTAGATAGTGTGCATTATACCATAACGGGTTGTCCTGTAGAACTTTTTCTGTTGCTCTGGAATTGGCAACTAGACCTCAAAACTTAGGATTTGGGATTGTCTGACATTCACATCCTAAATAAGGTACTAACAACCTGAGGTGGCCTCTCCAAGATTTGGTAAGAAGCAGTTTATTCTCTCTGTGACCCCCAACCATCTCCCACGACACTCTCACATATTTTTAACAGAGGACAGGAGAGGGAGAAAGAAAAGAGGGAGCATTCTCAGAATCATATGTGTCTGATACTGAGCTTTTCTCCATGGGAGGAAGGAGTGAGTACTCACCTATCAAAGTCCAGTGAGGGGTCCTCCAAAGGCCACTTGTAGGAATTGGGTGTGTCTGCAGGAAAGTGAGACAGGCAACTCATTTCCCAGTGTAATGTGCTAATTTGCCCCCAGAGCCTATATGAGCAGAAAGGAAAACTGAGCACAGATGGCACAGAGGAGAGGTGATGGAGGGGAAGTGAACCATGTGGTATCACAAGGATGTATGAGTTTCTCATAGATCAAGAAAATGCCCGAGAAGGTAGCAGGGCGTGAACTGTATCACTAGTCCCCTAGTCAGAAGCAGCTGGAGGTTGTGGCCATGTGAGGTACTGATGATGAAGGATGCTGGAGGTCAAGAAAAGACTTTTTCAAAGTTCAAGGTGGAGACAGATCTTCCACGAGAGTAACCATGAACTGGAAGTTTCATTATCCTATTGAAACATTCATTTCTATTTTTTCCCCTTTTCTATCTCCTCCTTCCTAGCTGCACACACCAGAAAAGGCAGAGATAAATGAAGTGGAATTTAACAGCAAGGCCCCTCCTCCACTGCAAGCAAGCTCCCTCAGGCCATTGGTAAGTTCAGAGGTAGGAGGTAAGGGAAGGTGTACTTGGAGTTTTACATTAGACTAAACTGGATTTGGTAACTGGAATTGATTTGAAAGCTATAAGACTGTCCAAGATGTTATAAGATCTAGCTAGAAAAGCATATTCTTACAAAATGTGGTCAAGGCACCAGTTGAGAAAAAACAAGAACCTTGCATATCTGTAGATATCCTACTAGAAAAAACTTTCCACAAGCTAGTTATAATGTCATTGCTTTTATTTGTTCATTTATTTTTACCTATCCACTTCCCTATTTCTCTTTAAGGATCTGGTTTACCTTTTGAAAGAGGCAATAAATAGGACCAACTGGCCTTAGCCAGTGTCACAAAACTGTGTCAGTCACAAAACTGTCTCCAGATGCTTTGAGCCTCTCCTAACCTCATTTAGGCCTAACTTTCACACTGTATCCGAGGCACGTGGTGACAACAGTCTATGTGTTGTCTTTGAGACTTTTTCTCTGCACACTTGTCCACACCCAGTAGATATCAACTGGAGCAGTAGCTAGGGGACTGTGTTTTCATGCTGTTAAACCCTGATGCCCCACAACTCCTGAGTTATGATACTGGAATGTTGCAAAACATCCTTTAAAACTTTAATGAGACTATAACTTGCCATTTGTTCAAGTGCAAATTCTGATTTAGTAGATCTGAGAGTCTGCATTTCTGACACACTTCCAAGCTTGCAGCCCACACCTCATGCAACGAGGCTCTACAGCAGACAATAGTTTACGTCATAAGTCTACCCTGAATAAGAGAACCTAAAAAAAAAAGCAAAGGTTTCCAGCTCTTCTGAAAGGACACCAACAAGAGCAAGGAGAATTTTTTTCATTCTGTTGCAGCAATTTCCAGACGGTATACTGTAGGACTAGATTTTCCATACGCCTACAGATCTCTTTTTATGGTAACACCATGTGACAATAGTCATATTTTTTCTTTCTAGTATTGGATATTTCTTAGGATGTTAAATTAAATTAAATTATCACCTGAGAAAACTGTGTTGAGCATTTAAAAGATGCCTTATGTTGTAAAGGAAGAATCAACCTACAAATTCACTCAAGGGAATAAAGAAAACTAGTGGGATCTAAACCATTTAGGGATTCCTAAAGATTTAACATGTTTAATTCCATGTCTGTGCTGGATTTCACCTTGTTCATCTTACAAAGAACTATTCTGCTTCATTCTCTTATGATCTTCTTGTGTAATTGCCCATATTTCATAAAATAAAGTATCAGATATTTTTAGGACAATTATATTCTGATCTGTAGAAAGACTCAAATAACTATTTGATCTATTTTTTGCTTTCAATGAGGATAGAATGCAGAAGTCTGTTTTAATGAACTCCAGTAGATTCTAATATGCAAAAAGTTTGAGATCCACAGCTATAAAACTGATTTTATAATCAGGTTCTCAAGCCTCTCCCCACCACCCCTGATTCTTACTGAATTATTCCAGAAGTAGACCTGGTTGCCCATATTTTCTTTTTCTTTCTTTTTTTCTTTTTCTTTTCTTTTTTAACTCTTCAGATGAGTTTAATGTTCTCATTTGCAAGTGAGGTTGCAAAACACTGCTCTAAGGTGGGCTCTTTGGTGCACTCCTCAGTACGGGTAGAGTGTATAGCTAGCAGGTAGCAGAGCTGTGATTTGAATCCACATGCTTCCATTCTAGAACCCAGACTTTTCAAAAATATCCTGCCAATCTCAGTTTCCCACTCCTCTATTTCAATTCCATGGGGTTATCTCAATAATTATGCAAACTTCAGCTTCATGAAGATCCATGATTTCTTGAAGCTTACTTTATAATACTTTTCATCCTACATCCTGGGAATTCAGTCTCTCATCTTTTTCTTAGATTGCTTGCTGCTATGTGGGGGTATTGGGAATTGTTGGAACTTTAAGAGGCGGCGCCTACTGAGAGATCTTCAGGTCCTGGGGGTGTGCTCTTAAAGGGAACTAGACCTAGTCAGCCTCTCTTCCTCTCTCTCTTTAGCTTCCCAACCATTAGGTGAGCAATTTTGCTACACCATATGTTTCCACCATGATGTGCTGCCTCACCACAGGCCAAAGAGCAACAGGGTCATCTGAACTTGGACTAGAACTTCTAAAACTGTGAGCCAAAATAAAACTTTTCTCATTTTAAGTTAATAAACTCAGGTTTTGTTACAGTAATCCAAAGCTCACAAACATACCTGCCATTGAAACCATTTCCCAATTCTGCTCCTCTGTTAGCTGCCCAACTACAGCACAGCACAATCATCTGGTGATCAAATTCTACTTCTGTTAATATTTTAAAATCCAGGTTATTAAAGAAGGGCTAACTTATATCCGCAAATGCAACCCTTCTTATTGCTAACAAGTATAATTAATCCAGCATTTCCAGATGAGACCTTTTCAGTCCCCCAGAAGGCATCCTGAGTGTAATGCAAAGTGAGCACATTGACACGCAGCCAAGCAGTTTTTGATCATTGGAGGAAAATGACTGGAAAGTGCCAACGTTACTTTTCCTTCCTCTCTGGTGCTCTGACACATATATACTGAGAGTTGAAAACAAGGTGCCTGTGGAGAAATATCCTGATACTCAGCCTTTCCTGAAGGGTAAGAAATGGGCAGGGAAGGCCTGGCAGGGAATTACTAAGTGACAAAAAAATCCCATACCTATCTAATGATCTGTGCCTGTCTCAAAGTACCAGATCCCATGTGTGCATAGAACTGAACATAGAGGCGGAGAAAGCTTCCTCTTCAATCATGAGCCATTCTTAAGAACTAGATAAGAGCCTCTGCCTTTGGAGTCCGCCATGCTTGGGATTCACCTTTAGTGTCCCACTCCGGTTCTTAGGAGTCCCAGCTTTTGCTGCCGTTCAAGGGCTAGAAGATCCCCGTGGAGTACACCGGGCACCCTGAAAGCCAGCAAACGGATATGTTGACATTCAGGGATGTGGCCATTGATTTCTCTGAGGAGGAATGGAAGTTCCTTGAGCCTGCTCAGCGTGATTTATATAGAGATGTGATATTAGAGAACTACAGAAACCTCGTCTTCCTGGATCACTGGTTTACACTATTTTAATGTGGTAAAAATTAACTTCGGAGGAGATAGCGACGCAGGGATACAGCGCTGCAGTTTCTGCCAGCCATGCAAGCACCATACTCAGGGCTGAATTCTGGGTTCGAGACGGGGGAAGGAAGCGGTCCATCTCGGTTCTCCACACCGGTCAGACCACAGAGGAGGCCAGCAGCCACCATGTTGGAAAGCTGACGTCACCATCCCTGTTTTCGACTGACCACAGCTCATTCAGCCATAGAACAGGTAATTTCAGGCTGCCATTCGCCTGCGGCTTGCAGATAGATTGCTAGCGTTCAGTGCCTGGGGGCTTCTTAGAACCTGATCTTATCGGAGCGAACACCGAGCGCGGGGCGGCCGAGTTCCGGCTCCCGGAACCGCCCTGGCCCAGGGCTGGGGAGCCTGCGGAGGCTGCTTCTTGGACCCTGCTCCTATCAGAGCATACACCAAGCACTAAGTGGCCGAATTCTGGCTCCCGGAACTGAGCCCACGGGGACTGCTTCTTGGAGCCTACTCTTATCAGAGCTTACACCGAACACGGAGCGGCCGAGTTCCGGCTCCCGGAACTGCCCTGGCCCAGGGCTAGGAGCCCACGGAAACTGCTTCTCGGTCCGGGTCCTGCTGAGGGCCGGTCAGGACTCACCCGTTGCTTTGGTTGCCCGGCAAGGGGAACGAAATGCTGCCATTCGCATAGGATACCAACATGGCAGAGATCTGATGTCATCAGAAAGCGGCGGAGGAGAGAACTTCATCAATACCAGCAGCGACAGAAACAGTTGGTCTCCTGGTAGGGGGGGTGAGGCACAGACACCCGAGTCTCCTCAATTTGTCATCGAGCCAGAGGGGAGGAGCCGGACCGCCGCCAGCGCCCGGAGCAGGCCCAGCGGTTCGCCAGCGTGGTGACCGCGTGACCCCAACTGGAGAGGGGGCGAAGCGGAGCCGCCACCCACACCCGCAAGGTGGGCAGACCCGCGACCCAGTGGTACATGGGCGTGGTAGGAGGGGCAGGGCAGAGCTGCCGCCCGTGCTTGCAAGGTAAACAGACCTGTGACAGACTGGCGGGTCAGGCCCAGTGGCCTGCCAGTGTGGTACACACGTCACCCCAACTGGAGTAGGGGCAGAGCAGATCCTTCTCCCACACCCGGATCAGGCCCTGCCAGTGTGGTGGCCACGTAACCCCAATTGGAGTGGGGGCGGAGCGGAACCGCCACCCGTGCCCGCAGGGTGAGCAGACCTGTGACCAACCTGCAGATCAGGCCCAGGGGTCCGCAGGCGTGGTAGGAGGGGCAGGGCAGATCCGCCGCCCGTGCCTCCAAGGTAGGCAGACCTGCGACAGACCGGCGGATCAGGCCCAGGAGCCTGCCGGCGTGGTACACACACCACCCTAATTGGAGTAGGGGCAGAGCAGAGTCGCCGCCCGTGCCAGGAACAGGCCCAGCGACCTGCAGGCGGGGTAGTCACGACACCCCAATTGGAGTAGGGGCAGAGCAGAGCCGCCACCCGTGCCCGAAAGGTGGGCAGATCTGCGACCGACCAGCGGGACAGGCCCAGTGGCCTGCCGGTACGACAGACACGTCACCCCATTTGGAGTAGGGGCAGAGTAGGACCGCCGCCCGTGCCTGCAGGGTAGGCAAACCTGCAACCGACCGGCGGATCAGGCCCGGTGGCCTGCCGGCGTGGTACACTGGTCACCCCAATTGGAGTAGGGGCAGAACAGAGCCGCCGCCAGCACCCAGAACAGGCCCAGTGACCTGCCGGCGTGGTAGCCACAACACCCCAATTGGAATAAGGAGAGAGCAGAGCCGCCGCCCGCGCCTGCAGGAAAGATACACAAGCAGTATGAAAAGACAAGGAAAGAAAGGACCACAAGCAATGCAGGTCAACGCAACTTTAGAAGAGGTAACAGCTGCAGCAGATGGAATGTCAGATAAGGAATTCAGGATATACATGCTTCAGATGATCTGGAGTATCAAGGAAGACATTAGACAGCAAAATCAGACAATGAAAGATCACTTCGACAATGAATTACGCAAACAAATCCAGGAAGCAAAGGATCAACTATACAGGGAGATAGAGGTTATAAAAAACAAACAAACGGAAATCCTAGAAATGCAGGAAGCAATAAACCAACTTAAAAACTCAATGGAGAATACTACCAGCAGAGTAGAACACTTAGAAGATAGAACATCAGACAATGAAGACGAAGTATTTCAACTGGAAAAGAACATAGACAGCTCAGCAAGACTGTTAAGAAACCATGAGCAGAATATCCAAGAAATATGGGATAACATTAAGAGACCAAACTTAAGAGTCATTGGGATACAGGAAGGTACAGAGCTCCAAACCAAAGGAATGAGCAGTCTATTCAATGAAATAATACGAGAAAACTTCCCAGACTTGAAGAATGAGACAGAATCCCAAATCCTAGAAGCCTACAGGACGCCGAATGTGCAAAATCATAAGAGATCCACACCTAGACACATTATAATGAAGATGCCCAACATACAGAATAAGGAGAGAATTTTAAAAGCTACAAGAGAAAGGAAGCAGATTACATTTAGGGGTAAGCCAATCAGGATAACAGCTGATCTTTCAACACAGACTCTGAAAGCTAGAAGATCCTGGAATAACATCTTTCAAACACTGAAAGAAAATGGGTTCCAACCAAGAATTGTGTATCCAGCGAAATTAAGCTTCAGGATGGAAGATGAAATTAAAACCTTCCACGATAAACAAAAGTTTAAAGAATTCGCAGCTAGAAAACCATCTCTTCAAAACATCCTCGCCAAAACATTACAGGAAGAGGAAATGGAAAATAACAATGAAAACCAACAGTGGGAGGTAGGACAGTAAAGGGGGGGAAAATAATCAAAGAGGAAAACAAAACATGTTTAGTAACAGAAATAAACAAATATGGCTGGAAGAACAACCCATATCTCAATAATAACCCTAAATGTTAATGGCTTAAACTCACCAATTAAGAGACACAGGCTAGTAGAAGGGATCACAAAACAAGACCCAACAATATGCTGCCTACAGGAGACGCATTTGATAGGAAAAGACATACATAGGCTGAAGGTGAAAGGTTGGGAAAAATCATATCACTCATATGGACTTCGGAAACAAGCAGGAGTGTCCATACTCATATCAAATAAAATAGATTTCAAGCCAAAGTTAATCAAAAGGAATAAAGAGGGACACTACATACTGCTTAAGGGAACCATACACCAACAAGACATAACAATCATAAATATTTATGCCCCAAACAATGGTGCAGCTATGTTCGTCAAACAAACTCTTCTCAAGTTCAAGAGTCTAATAGACCACCATACCATAATCATGGGAGACTTCAACACACCTCTCTCGCCACTGGACAGCTCTTCCAAACAAAAGTTGAATAAGGAAACTATAGAACTCAATAACACAATTAATAACCTAGACTTAATTGACATATATAGAGTATACCACCCAACATCAAGCAATTATACTTTTTTCTCAGCAGCACATGGATCCTTCTCAAAAATAGATCATATATTATGTCACAGGGCAACTCTTAGACAATATAAAGGAGTAGAGATAATACCATGCATCTTATCTGATCATAATGGAATGAAACTGAAAATCAATGATAAAAGAAGGAAGGAAAAAGCATACATCACTTGGAGAATGAACAATAGGTTACTGAATGATCAATGGGTTATAGAAGACATCAAGGAGGAAATTAAAAAATTCTTAGAGATAAATGAAAACACAGACACAACATATCGGAATCTATGGGACACATTGAAAGCAGTTCTAAGAGGAAAATTCATTGCTTGGAGTTCATTCCTTAAAAAAAGAAAAAAACAACAAATAAATGATCTCATACTTCATCTCAAAATCCTTGAAAAAGAAGAGCAAAACAACAGCAAAAGAAGTAGAAGGCAAGAAATAATTAAAATCAGAGCTGAAATTAATGAAATCGAAACAAAAGAAACAATTGAAAAAATTGACAAAACTAAAAGTTGGTTCTTTGAAAAAATAAACAAAATCGACAGACCCTTAGCGATGCTAGTGAAGAGAAGAAGAGAGAGAACTCAAATTACTAGCATATGGGATGAAAAAGGCAATATCACAACGGACACTTCAGAAATACAGAAGATAATCAAAAACTATTTTGAATCCTTATACTCCAATAAATTAGAAGATAGTGAAGGCATAGATAAATGTCTTAAGTCACATGATCTGCCCAGATTGAGTCAGGAGGATATAGACAACCTAAACAGACCAATATCAATTGAGGAAATAGAAGAAACCATAAAAAGACTACCAACTAAGAAAAGCCCAGGTCCGGATGGGTATACAGCAGAATATTACAAAACCTTTAAAGAAGAACTAATACCAATACTTTTCAAGCTACTTCAGGAAATAGAAAAAGAGGGAGAACTTCCAAATTCATTCTATGAGGCCAACATCACCCTGATACCTAAACCAGACAAAGACACTTCAAAGAAAGAAAACTACAGACCAATATCTCTAATGAACCTAGATGCAAAAATCCTCAATAAAATTCTGGCGAATCGGATACAAAAACATATCAAAAAAATTGTGCACCATGATCAAGTAGGATTCATCCCTGGGATGCAAGGCTGGTTCAATATACGGAAATCAATAAATGTTATTACCACATCAATAGACTTAAAAATAAGAACCATATGATCATCTCGATAGATGCGGAAAAAGCATTCGACAAAGTACAGCATCCCTTTATGTTCAAAACTCTAGAAAAACTAGGGATAACAGGAACATACCTCAATATTGTAAAAGCAATCTATGCTAAGCCTCAGGCTAGCATCATTCTGAATGGAGAAAAACTGAAGGCATTCCCTCTAAAATCTGGAACAAGACAGGGATGCCCTCTCTCTCCACTTCTGTTCAACATAGTTCTCGAAACACTGGCCAGAGCAATTAGACAGACGAAAGAAATTAAAGGCATAAAAATAGGAAAAGAAGAACTTAAATTATCACTATTTGCAGATGATATGATTCTATATCTAGCAGACCCAAAAGGGTCTACAAAGAAACTATTAGAGCTAATAAATGAATTCAGCAAAGTGGCAGGATATAAAATCAACACGCATAAATCAAAGGCATTCCTGTATATCAGCGACAAATCCTCTGAAATGGAAATGAGGACAACCACTCCATTCACAATATCTTCCAAAAAAATAAAATACTTGGGAATCAACCTAACAAAAGAGGTGAAAGACTTATACAATGAAAACTACAGAACCCTAAAGAGAGAAATAGAAGAAGATCTTACAAGATGGAAAAATATACCCTGTTCATGGATAGGCAGAACTAACATCATCAAAATGGCGATATTACCAAAAGTTCTCTATAGGTTTAATGCAATGCCAATCAAAATCCCAATGGCATTTCTTGTAGAAATAGAGAAAGCAATCATGAAATTCATATGGAAAAATAAAAGACCCAGAATAGTAAAAACAATACTAAGCAGGAAGTGTGAATCAGGCGGTATAGCGATACCAGACTTCAAACTATACTACAGAGCAATAGTAACAAAAACAGCATGGTACTGGTACCAAAACAGGCGGGTGGACCAATGGTACAGAATAGAGGACACAGAAACCAATCCACAAAACTACAACTATCTTATATTTGATAAAGGGTCTAAAAGCATGCAATGGAGGAAGGATAGCATCTTCAACAAATGGTGCTGGGAAAACTGGAAATCCATATGCAACAAAATGAAACTGAATCCCTTTCTCTCGCCATGCACAAAAGTTAATTCAAAATGGATCAAGGAGCTTGATATCAAATCAGAGACGCGCCGTCTGATAGAAGAAAAAGTTGGCTACGATCTACAGTCGGTGGGGTCGGGCTCCAAATTCCTCAATAGGACACCCATAGCACAAAAGTTAATAACTAGAATCAACAAATGGGACTTACTCAAACTAAAAAGTTTTTTCTCAGCAAAAGAAACAATAAGAGAGGTAAATAGGGAGCCTACACCCTGGGAACAAATCTTTACTCCTCACACTTCAGATAGAGCCCTAATATCCAGAGTATACAAAGAACTCAAAAAAATTAGACAATAAGAGAACAAACAACCCAATCAACAAATGGGCCAAGGACCTGAACAGACACTTCTCAGAGGAGGACATACAATCAATCAACAAGTACATGAAAAAATGCTCACCATCTCTAGCTGTCAGAGAAATGCAAATCACAACCACCCTAAGATACCATCTCACTCCAGTAAGATTGGCAGCCATTATGAAGTCAAACAACAACAAGTGCTGGCGAGGATGTGGGGAAAAGGGTATACTTGTACATTGCTGGTGGGACTGCAGATTGGTGCAGCCAATTTGGAAAGCAGTATGGAGATTTCTTGGAAAGCTGGGAATGGAGCCACCATTTGACCCAGCTATTCCCCTTCTTGGTCTATTCCCTAAAGACCTAAAAAGAGCATGCTACAGGGACACTGCTACATCGATGTTCACAGCAGCACAATTCACAATAGCAAGACTGTGGAACCAACCTAGATGCCCTTCAATAGACGAATGGATAAAAAAAATGTGGCATTTATACACAATGGAGTATCACTCTGCATTAAAAAATGACAAAATCATAGAATTTACAGGGAAATGGATGGCATTAGAGCAGATTATGCTAAGTGAAGCTAGCCAATCCCTAAAAAACAAATGCCAAATGTCTTCTTTGATATAAGGAGAGTAACTAAGATCAGAGTAGGGATGAAGAGCAGGAGAAGAAGATTAACATTTAACAGGGATGAGAGGTGGGAGGGAAAGGGAGAGAGAAGGGAAATTGCATGGAAATGGACGGAGACCCTCAGGGTTATACAGTGGAGGGGGTAGAGAGAGAGGAGGGGAGGGGAGGGGAGAGGTGGGGAGGGGGGAGGGGGGAGGATGGGAAAGGCAGCGGAGCACAACAGACACTAGTATGGCAATATGTAAATCAATGGATGTGTAATTGATGTGATTCTGCAATCTGTGTATGGGGTGAAGGTGGGAGTTCATAACCCACTTGAATCAAAGTGTGGAATATGATATGTCAAGAAATTTGTAATGTTTTGAACAACCAACAATAAAAAATTAAAAAAAAAATTAACTTCACTTC
Source organism: Marmota flaviventris (assembly GCF_047511675.1). NCBI lineage: Eukaryota > Metazoa > Chordata > Mammalia > Rodentia > Sciuridae > Marmota > Marmota flaviventris. The sequence goes on from NC_092502.1 coordinate 116,524,574, forward strand.
CTTTTAAAATTCAGTATATTTATTTATCTTTTCAAAATTACTTTGATTTATACCTGTTATTTCACATTAACAGTTTGATGTTGATTTTTATGCTTTTTTTCTTTCAAATTCTATTGCAAATTAATGATTTTATGTACCATTATTAAAGTAATATGGAATTATTTTATGGGACTTTTTGAAGAAAACATTAAATTTTATATGTTAAAAAAAAAAAGAACTAGATAAGATTGGAGTATTCTCTCCTACAGTTCAGTTACTTAGCATGTTTGAGGTTAAATATGAACATTTTATTAAAACAAAAATTGCAGGCTAGTTATAAATCAATTGGCCAGGGTTCCAGTGCTGCCTTGTTAATAACAGTTCTCTGCGTCTGACTTCTCACTTGTAAAACAGGAAGAAAATACTTTCATTGTGAACTGCATAGCCCACGGATAATATAACCCACCATGTGTAAGATAAATCTGGAAAACCAAAGGCAATGGAACTTGTCTTTATTATTATTATCCTATAGCCAAGTGAAATGGCTTTTTCCAATAGCTGATCGTTTTATTTTTCATACAGGCCAAAGCAGCAGCTTCTTTGGGTCACAGCTTTGTGAGGAGAACCATGATATAAGGCCCTTAACAGAATATCTTTAAAAAAAAGAAAAAATGAGCTGTTCCAGCTGCCAAATTCTGTCAACTACTGACATGGTCAAATGATCAAATCCCACACAAAGCAAAGAGCTCTGCAAGAATGGAGGTCACTTTTCCTAACACAAAAAACTTCTGTAAAGTCATTGTTCACACTATGGATCATAAGCAGTTCTGGTCATTGATCCTATTTGAAAATGAAGCTAGACAAAATCCTGATGAAGGGAAAGATGACCCCATGTCACCCTACAAGATTCACCATAGTGAAGGCTCACCTAGGCAACCTTGGCCTTTTTAACAATTAAACACTATAGAAATTGAAAAGTAAGCTCAAAGGTATTACTGTTTCTAAAAGTTCGTGAATATAAACTATGTCTGTTTGACCTTGAGGGTGAGGTAAGTACATAAAAAAGACCAAAATCCAAAATCGAGGCCCAGAGCCCTAGCAATGATTTTCAATACCATAATTATTAGGGAAGATTTTTGTCACTTTTCCAGATAGGGAAGCCTGTCTATTGTATATTTCTTACACTGTGTATATTACTACATATAAGAAAGCATTGATTTGGAACTAAAGATACAATTAACATGGAAATATCATTTGGTAGAAAATAATCTACTGCACAAACAAAGAACAGTATTTGAAAGGCATGCATTGAAAAACAGTGTGAAATCACTGCTGGTTTTCATCAGCACACTGTGCTGGTGCCTTTCTTTGGACCACAGTTATTTTATCATCCCTATCCAGACTCCCCACAGAAATATAGAAGCCCAAAATGTAATACGCTTCCTTTGGTTATTTACACATGGAATCATAGAATGTCAAAGGCTTGATGAGACTTCTGGATAGCTAATTCTAGACACCCATGCTCCTCTCCCTCTTGCTGAGCTCACAGTGGTCATCACAGACCAACCATGACTCCCTTTCAAGATGCACTGAGATATGACTTCTTGATGGTACTTTCTCAAATATACCAGTCAGGGTGCTAGCAGGGAATAGATGACACGGCCAATTTAAAGCAATTCAAAAAATGCTAAATAAAGAGACTATTTATTGAGGGGAAGTTCTCAGCTTGCAAGGTTGGGAGGCACCACGGAGGCCAGGATAAGTGGGACAGCAGGTAGAGTCATGTAAAGTGGTCTTCTTGGGAACTGGCATTGCAGCTCAGAGGTAGAATGCTTGCCTACACAAGGCATCCCTAGTACCTTTCAAACATTGTTCTTTATTTTTAGCACTGGATTATATTTTACTTACTATTTTTATGTTATATTTTCAATTCCAAATCTATGCTTTCTTATATGTAGTAATATACAAAGCATAAAAAGTATACAATAATCAGGCAGCCCTGGCCTGGTATTGTGATAACAATCTTCACTACTAATTATAGTATTAAAAATCATTCTTAGGGCCCTGGGTATATTTCAGTCCCTCTTGTGCTGTTACCTAACCCTCAAGTTAAAAGACATGGCTTATATTCATGGACTTTTTAGAAATAGTAATACCTTTAAAAGCTTACTCGTCAATTTTTGTCCACATTTTATTGGTGCATTACAGTTGCACATATTGATGGGATTTGTTGTTACATATTTGTACATGCACACAATATAACAATATAATTTGGCCAATACCACTCAATAGCATTTTTACTCTTCCTCCCCACCTTTCACCGCTTGGTCCCTTTCTTCTACTGATCTCCCTTTGATTTTTAGATCTACCTCCACCTTTGTTTTCTTTTTTCCTCTATAGCTTCCACATATGAGAGAAAACATATGACCCTTGACTTTGACTTTGACATATTTTGCTTAACTTAATGGTCTCTAGTTCCTTCCATTTTCCTGCAAATGACATAATTTCATTTTTCCTATGGCTAAATAAAACTCCATTGTGTATATATACCACATTTTCATTATCCATTAACCCATGATGGGCAACTAGCCTGGTTTCTATATTCTAAATATTAATACTGTATCAGACAAGTAGCTAGCAAAGATTTGCTCCCATTGTGCAGCTATAAACATGGGTATGCATGTATCACTGTAGTATGATGACTTTAATTCTTCACAATAAATACTGAGGAGTGGTATATATAGCTGGATCATATGGTGGTTCATGCCTAGTCTTCTGAGGAACCGCCATACTGATTTCCATGGTGGTGGTACTAATTCACCATCACATTAACAATGTAAAATTGTTCCTTTCTCTCCATGTCCTCTCCAGCATTTTTTATTGTTTGTATTTTTGATGACTGCCATTCTGACTCTGAGTCTGCCATTCTGACTGCCATTCTACACTGAGATAAGATCTCAGTGTAGTTTTGATTTGCATTTCCCTAATTGCCAACGATGTAGAACATTTTTTTTTTTATGTTTTTGTTGACCATTTGTGTTTCTTCATTTGAGAAGTGGCTGTTTAATTCATTTGCCTATTTACTAATTGGGTTACTTGACTTTTTGGTGTGAAGTTTGTTGAGTTCTTTCTATATTCTAAATTTTTTTTTTGGATTTTTTTTCTTTCTTTCTTTCTTTTTTATTGGTTGTTCAAAACATTACAAAGCTCATGATATATCATCTTTCATACATTTGACTCAATTGGGTTATGAACTCCCATTTTTACCCCAAATACAAATTGCAGAATCACATCGGTTACACACTCACATTTTTACATAATGGCATATTAGTGACTGTTGTATTCTGCTACCTTTCCTATCCCCTACTATCCCCCCTCCCCTCCCCTCCCATCTTCCCTCTCTACCTCATCTGCTGTTGTTCAATTCTCTCCCTTGTTTCCCCCACCCCTTTCCCCTCACAACCTCTTATATGTAATTTTGTATAACATTGAGGGTCTCCTACCATTTCCATATGCTTTCCCTTCTCTCTCCCTTTCTCTCCCCCCCACTCGTCTTTGTTTAATGTTAATCTTTTCCTCATGCTCTTCCTCCCTGTTCTGTTCTTAGTTGCTCTCTTTATATCAAAGAAGACATTTGGCATTTGTTTTTTAAGGATTGGCTAGCTTCGCTTAGCATAATCTGCTCTAATGCCATCCATTTCCCTGCAAATTCTATGATTTTGTCATTTTTTAGTGCTGCGTAATACTCCATTGTGTATAGATGCCACTTTTTTTTTTTATCCATTCATCTATTGAAGGGCATCTAGGTTGGTTCCACAGTCTAGCTATTGTGAATTGTGCCGCTATGATCATTGATGTGGCAGTATCCCTATAGTATGCTCTTTTAAGATCCTCAGGGAATAGTCCGAGAAGGGCGATAGCTGGGTCAAATGGTGGATCCATTCCCAGCTTTCCCAGGAATCTCCATACTGCTTTCCAAATTGGCCTCACCAATTTGCAGTCCCACCAGCAGTGTACAAGTGTACCCTTTTCCCCACATCCTCGCCAACACTTATTGTTGTTTGACTTCATGATGGCTGCCAATCTTACTGGAGTGAGATGGTATCTTAGGGTGGTTTTGATTTGAATTTCTCTGACTGCTAGAGATGGTGAGCATTTTTTCATGTACTTGTTGATTGATTGTATGTCCTCCTCTGTGAAGTGTCTGTTCAGGTCCTTGGCCCATTTGTTGATTGGGTTATTTGTTATCTTATTGTTTAATTTTTTGAGTTCTTTGTATATTCTGGATATTAGGGCTCTATCTGAAGTGTCTATCAGACGAGTAGCTAGCAAAGATTTTCTCCCATTCTGTGGGTTCTTTCTTCATATTCTTAATCATTTCCTTTGCTGTGCAGAAGCTTTTTAATTTGATGTTTTCCCATTTATTAACTCTTTGCCTTATTTGTTGAGCTTTTAGGGTCCTATTGAGAAAATTGTTGTCTGTGCCTAAGAGCTGAAAGTTGCATATTTTCTAGTTCAAGTCCAAGGTCTTTGATCCATCTTGTTATTCATTAATTTTCTACAGTGTATGATTGTTTAAAAGCCAGCATGGTCTACCAGAGAGGAGTTTTGACCTTCAGTTGAGGGACAAAGTCAGCCCAGAATGACCTCATAGAAGGAGGTCTGGAATAATATACTCGAAGCTCCATTATTGCCCTCTCCCAGCTCCTGCAGGGGATTAGCATTTGATTAACCCAGTAAGAATCCAGAAGGCTGGGAACCCTCTATCCAGTCCAAAAAGGCTGCAGCTTGGCACAAAAAGTGGATGACAGAAGGTAGAGAGGGGTCTAGGGAGCAAAAAGAAGTTATTCAGTTCTTTAAGTGATTTATCCTTGAACACACAGCCATTGAGTAACAGATAGTGGACAAAGCACAGATATCTTCTTATTTCCAAGTCTTTTTCTTTTTTAAGTCATTGTGTGTGTACACACTTGTGCATGTGTATTCGTGCTCTCTTGTGCAACACATGAGTATGTACTCATGTATACTTTTTAAAGCATAAAAAAAGAAATATTATGCAAACTTTAAGAAGAGTAAAGATCTAGAAGGCTATTTCATAACTCCTGATGGCCATGTACCTTGAATATAGGTAGTTGGCCACTGAGAAGATTTCGTCTGACACCGGAACTGGTTGGATCAAAATGCCTTAGTTGGTCCTTCAGTTCTGTGACTAACCATGATCCTACCCAAGTCAGTCTATAAATTCCATATCTAACCAATCTGACCAGAGGTGCTACAGCTTAAAGCAGACAACCTTTAAGGTCCTTCCAGTGCTGTGTTTCAATGTGACTAGGGATTGTTTTCTTCCTTTTACTGTGTAAAATGTAAAGCTGCTTTCTGGATTTATATGAGTCCAAATTAGCTTACCTTTCTGACCCATGACATTACTGAAAATGTCAACCTGTCCTCAATTCAATGTTATTTCGGAAAGTCCTCTACCCATAATTAACTCAGTGTCATGTCTCAAGCTCCTGTGGCATTTGGTAAAAGTAAACAAGGAAGATTTTTTAATGAGTGAGCCATTCATGATTATTTAAAATGCCACAAATTTCTCAGTCACCATTGTTAGCTAAGAAGCCCTCCTCTTCTTTGTTTAAGTTTGTAGCCTGAAAAAATATATGTAGAAAGCACAGATTTGGGTTGGGACAACTCTTTATGTGCTAAATCTTAAAACAAGACTGTATTTCTCGAGGCAATTGGTAAAAACATTTTTGGTATGATATGAGTATGGAATGGTTTGCAAAATATTTCCATCTCTCATTCCAGTTTCTCATTGCATAGACAGGATCTTAAATTTCCATATGGATTACTACACGTTCACTTACCTAGGTATAATAAATTCAAATCACAACTAAAGCAATCAACTTGAAGCAAACACTTTCTTATTTTCACATTCAATTCACATTAGTGATTGACTCCCTTCTGTGTACCAAGAATGGTACTCTTTGCTGAACAAACTCAGTGACAGGAAACACACAAATAATTATCCCCAAACATTGTCCTGCCTCAAGTGACTATGTCATCAAAAACACTGCAGTTGTCATTAATAAATATGAGCAATACTGTTAAATATTTATGACTTTTAAAATAATAGATTTTATGTGAAAGACTTTTCATTATGAATAATCGCCTTCTACATTAAAGTCACTGATAGAAATTCCACTTATAAAATAGCAAGAGGTAAAAAAAAGAACCAATAGCATCTATGTCCACATATTCATAGTAGTGTAGCCCTCTCCCACTTACAAAATCATTTTATAGCCCCAAAATAGGCTACTCTGACTGACAAATTGACTATTTTGAATTAAAGGCACTTAAAAAATAGTAATGAGAGAAGATTATTCTGACCTCTTTTCTGTTTTTTAAAAGCAGAAAATGTAATTCCCATGTGAAAAATGTCTCCTCTGTATCAAAAAGAATGATATCCTTATCCTCAAAGACAAGAAGTTGAGACCAAAAGAATTCTGCACAACCTTGTTAAAATAGCTCTTCCCTTTCAAGTCTCTCACATCAGGCAGTTGCCTTTTCACAACTTATTCTTTGTCCGATTCATATGTGTTTGACTCTAACTATGTCATTAGGTCAGGATTTCCCTATAAGGGTACCCACTCTATATGAAACTTGTATTCAATAAGTTTGCAAGTTTTCCCCATGTTTATCTGTATTTTTAAATTGGTTCTTTTTAATTATACATAACAGGAGAATCCATTTTGATATAATTATATAAGCATGAAATATATCTGGTTCTAATTCAGACTCCAGGACTTCTCCTTCCCCTTTCCCTTCCCTCTTCCCATACCCTGCTCATTTCTATTGATCATTTACCCATAGGTTTTTGAAATTAATTTCTTGCAGATGTACATGATGATGAGATTCACTGCAGTACATTCATATACATACATAGAAAAGTTATGTCGGATTCATTCCACTGTTTTTCCTTTTCCTGTCTTATGTCAATTTCATTTTGAGGTCCTTATGGATGGAAAGAGGGACGGAAAAAGAGTTTTGTCCCTGCTGCAATATACACTTTAACCTTTGGTAACAGTCGAGGATTAATGGTTTGAGCAGGTGAAAACAGTGGAGTAACAAAGAAATATGAGCGGGTAAAAAAAGAAAACACACTGGCAATTATTTCACCGTATCAGGTACCACATCTAATTCACTGTATTTATTTATCAGAGAAGCAAAGTTCTTGCCTAACTCTCCATGACATAGCCAGAACCCAGGATTTCTGATTCTTGGTCTTGTGTTGTTTCCACTACATTTCTTCTGAGAAGAGTCTTAAAATCAGATTTAATTCACAGCTCACACCATTTCCAGGCAGAACATTTTAAATAAATAAAAAAACTATTTTAATTAAATCAAAATAATCTGTGTTAGAAATCAAATGCAATTAAGAATCACATACCACGTATTCTTCTGAGATAATTTTGCTCCAATAATTATTGACTCAACTAATAAAGTAAAGATGCCTTTAGGTTATAATCTCCCAGGTGGCAGTTTATTTTAATGTAGAACAAAAAAAAAAATTTTTTTGGATAAAAATAGCTTCAAGTTGAAAATCTCAGTGTGTACAAAGCTACAATCAAAATACCATGAAAACGATGACGGGCCCTTAAGCCAATTCAAGCAAACACAATCAGTGAGTGGGCAAATAAAATGTAATTGAAAATTAATAAGACAACAGACACAGTGAGTCTATTTCTTTTAGAACATTGTTTGCATCTGAATGGTTTTTCTCCCCATTCCCACCACCAACATGCTAATTCCGACTCACACTCTCTTCCTGTTTATGCCTTTATAGAATTTGCTCCTCCTAACTATTCTAGACATAAAATAAAAGCAGGAAATAGGTGGGAGATGATTTCAGTAAGTGAACTGACAATTATTCTTTCAGTTAGCTTTTTGTCTCCGTGACCAAAAGACCCAACAAGAACAACACAGAGGAGGAAAAGCTTACTTTGCCCACAGTTTCAGAGGTGCAGTTCTCCATCAGCCAACTTCATAGCTCTGGGCTTGAGGTAAGGCAGAACATCATGGAAGAAGGGCAAGGTGGAGGACAGCTGCTCGTTCATGACCACCAGGAAGCAGAGAGAGAGAAAGTTCTGCTCACGAGGGACAAAATATAAACCCCAACACACACACACCCCACCAACCCAGTCCTCCAGCCTTACCTTTCCTGCTTATAGACACCATCTAGTAATCAATTCAAATTATTAATCCAACAACAAAATACTGAACCACAATTCTGCATGTAATCTAATATCATAATCTAACCTATATCTAAACCATGTCCCATCCCTAGGATTATGTTGTCACGATTTGGGTCTTAAAGTCCCTGAGAGATCTATATGCTCAAGGTGTGATCACCAGCCTGTGATGCTATTGGGGGTAGGTGAAAGTTTGCGAGATAAGCTCTAGTAGCAGGAAATTAAGTCACTGGGAACATGCCCTTGAAGGCAATATTGGGATCCCAACCCCTTCCTCTCTTTTTCTGTTTGCTTCCCAGTTGCCAGGAAATGAAGAGTCTTCTTCTGCCACACATTTGCACCATAGTGCACTATGCCACCACAGGCCCAAAGGACTGGCCAGGTGATCATGGATTGAAACCTATGAAACCAAAGTAAACCTTTCCTTCTTTTAAGCTGATTTTCTCAGATAGTTTGTCACAGTGAGTGATCGAAACCTGACTAACATACCCATTTTCTTATGATGAATGAACAAAGAAATCCCCTTAGGATCTTCAACAAAATCCATTCCTTTTATAAAATGATATTAGGTTTTTGACCTCTCCCTGCCTTATCCACACTGCTTCCTCCATCAGGAATTGAACCGTCAGGGCTGTGAGACTCAGCTTTGGTTAGGCTTCAGTTCTTACGGGCAGCCTTCCTTATGTCCTTGCTAAATCTCAGCACCTTTCCTCAATCCTCAGCTTTGCCACTCAAGAAGTAGGACTGCAGTTTATTTACACATCATCATTTAGAACTACCCTTCCAGCTCTAGGAAGGAAAGCTGGAAGAAGGGAAAGATCCGACACTAAAGTAAGTCTGTGCTTTCATCATGTGTTAGACTGGAACCCCTACTGAGTTGAAACTTGGCATCTAAGAGAGTGTCTGTGACTCCAGAGAAAGAGAACACCAAGGGAGATGTTGAGTTCTCATCCAGTGGCTGAGAAAGGGTCAAGGAGCAACAGGAACAACAAGTAATAATTTTTCATTTTAGTTAGAGCAGACTTATTTCACAAATGATAGGTGATTTTCCTTGCCCTATGAATCGTCCCAAGGACTTTCCCAGGTCTTCAGGACACCCTTCCAAATGTTTCAGATATCGGAGTCTTCATCTTTAGAGATCCCAGAGAGGGGACTAAAGTTGCCTTGGGAAATTTGGGTCATAGTAGCCAATATGCTACTATGCTACATATTTGCAGCTACAATATGCTACATATTTGCTGTGCTTTAGAAAGGGATGTTGAGATCTGCTTGTGAAGGGTATTCTATGGTATGATAAGTTTGGTTTACATATATTTTACCATGTAAGCCTCGTACCAACCTTATCCTGTAGCTATCATTATTCATGTTCCCTGTTTATGTACATGGGAACCAAGAAAAAAGAAGTTCAGCACTTGCCCAAAAATCCCATCCCAAGTGTATGGAGGATTCAGCCATCTGTCTTCACGGCCGGCCCACACTTCTAAATGTACCCAAGACTGTCATCCTATCAGAGGCAGCCTCAAGGAGCATATAAGCACGGGGCAATGGAGGAATTCCACACAGAGGGAGCTGCACATACAAAAATGGGGCATGGTGAAGAGTTCCAAGGAGCTGGAGTTTAGGAAGAGTGAGTGGAAGTGGCAGGAGAGGTGTGGCAGGACCTGGGAGGGCCCTTGCCTGGCATAATGAAAAGCCTGGGCATCACCTGCAGCCTAGAGAGTAGAGACTGCTGCAGAAGCAGTAAGAAAGATGGAGAGGAATTTAGACAGATGGACAGGGGCAGGCCTGCTGGACAGGCAGGCAGAGTGGAGAGGCTTGGGTTCAAAAAACACTTCTGAGTAGAAGCAACAGGATTCAGTGAAGAGCAAGCTATGAGTAAAGAGAAGAGGGCAAAGAGAGTGGCTGGGGGGCTTATTTAGAGATGTTGGCTGGATGATGATGGCAATTGAGGAGCAGGCTTGCCAGGGAAAGTGATGGGTCCAGGCTGGGGTACGTTGAGTGTGAGGAGCTGTGGTACCCACTCCAGATGTCTAGAGGCAGATGAAGGCATGGAGCTCCTGGGAAGAGGGTTTGGTGCAATGTTTTGTAATAGTTTTGACCAAGTTCTTCTTCTACTTCACATATATTCACTGACATCTGGGCTGAGGCATTGGAAGTGAATAAAATCAGGTACAAAGGACATAGAGGGAGTGAAGAGAAAAGAAGCTGCTTTTCCTTATTTTCAATTTTCAGGTTGCATTCAGGTTCTTTTGATTCAAATGCTCTTTTATTATTCTTTCAAATAGGAATTCTAGTCGGGGCCATACTTATTAAATTTTCTAGGATTGCTTTTCATTATTTATACTTTAAAGCTATACTCCACAATGTTTTTTTTTCCATATCAAATTCTAGCTCTACACATAGACATATACTATTTCCCTCAATTTTCTTCACATATATAAATCAGATGACTCCAAGACATGTGGGGCTATGCCCCATCTGAAAAGTCACCAAGTCTCTGCTCACAGCGATATCTCTCTCAATAGGTCACTTCACCATCACCAAACTGTATTTATTAAGAATTATCCCACACATCTTTGTAAATCAATAGTGGTAGCCAGATCCTCTCATGGCACACTATGGAGTAATGAGCAGCTAGAGTTTTCTTTATCTTAGGCTGTGATATTATCCCAAGCTATACTAGCCCCACTGGCTCTGTAAACATAATAAGAAATGCATTATTTATATTGGTCTTCATTAATAATTAATAAAATTATAGGTGCATAATGTTTCCAGGCATCCTGGCTCACATCAGTGAAACTGGTACACAATTGCCTTCTCCCAAAACATAACTATGAAATGATTGCTGTTGAATGTTTTTAATTAATTTGTGTGACCTCATGCTCAAGTTCAGAAATAACGAGCTCAATTTTCATATAGTTGTCTATATGAACCATGTTATGGTTTGTGAACTTTAGGTTCTTAGGGTGTTGTAATTGCATCAGACTAATTTTTACGCTCTTCTAGACATCTAAAGAAATGATTATTATTAAATTATTCTAAAGTTCCAGGAAATAAAAAAGTAAATAAGCAGAAGAGTGTCCTTATAGCAATACAGGACTTGACTTTCAAAATTAGCATTTCTTTTTCTTTCTTTGTCTATCACCCACCCCCAGGATCATTCTCTCACTCTTCTATTTAGACACCTGTCCTCTTAATTCAGTTGTTAGCAGCAAATAGTTAATGAGCATAGATTAGACTTTGCTGAACAATAAAAAAATAATAATTTATCATATTTATAATGTTCCCTCAGAACTTTTTAAATGCTTTGGAAAATATTTGATTTGTCTTGTATATTTTAATCTCTATAGAGATACAAAAATGATGGAGATCTGCACTCAGAGTACTTAAAGTCTAGTTATAAAGATTTAGTATGTAGTTCAAGTGATCAAACAGAAAATGGGAAACACACATTCTCCTCCATTCCAGGATGGAAGACAGGGTCCTGTCTCATTTCTCTTTAGTTTCCCAATATCTAGCAATGTCAGTCAGCCAGTACTTGACGGCTGAATGAACAGTCCTAAGAAAGGGTCATTCTTTTGAACTTGTGTCACTAACTGTGCTGATAGGCTGTGATAAGGCAGTAAAGACCCCAGATCAGGTCTCCACCATTGTATGGCTACAAATCTTAGGGAAACAGTCACTAATACAGCAGCAAATGAAATCAAGACTACAACAGATTTGATAAATGCTGTGAAGGAAGTAATAGAGTTGGAGTAGAGAATGATGGAGGTGAGCAGAGAAGGCAAATCCAAATTAGAAGATCAGAGGGATGCTCTGAGAAGAAAGCATTCTAAAGTGAGATCTGCAGGATGACAAGGAGCCAGCTAGGGACAGTAACAGGTAAGGAGCATCCAAGACAGAACAATAACTGCAAGAGCCTTATGATGCGGGGGAAGTGCAGAAGGAATTGTAGGAGGACAAGAGCAAAGCTGGCTAAGAGCAACCTGGTGAAATCACAATAAAACATGAAGGTGCTTAAATCCAGAATAAGGTGAGGCAGCTGAAAGATTTGAATAGGTTACAGATATACCTTGGGACATGGCTTTCTCTGTTCTTGATCCCCTTGCAATCTAATATCCATTCTTTTATCTTCTAAGAATTCTTTAAATTTTCATATTTTCCAATACATTTATGATTTTTTTTAGTGTTTGAGAAGCTATGGGAAACCAAGTCCTTTCTGATATTCCAAAGAATGTTGGGTAAATGGGGATAGAGGCCCCTGCCCAATGTATATAATACACTTTCATGTAAACAAGCAAATCAGTTTGGGTTTTTTTTTTTTTGAGTTTACAGTAGTCTTAATATTGCCCCAATATTGTCTACTCTTTTGGTTAACACATTAGCATGGGTTCCCTAGAAAACAGAGTCGGACACAAATAATTTAGGGAGTGTGATTCAGGAAACAGGAATGAGAAACGGGAAAAAAAAAATGGGAAAACTAGAAAACCAAAAAGAAAGATGTATTAAGAAGATGGCTCCTGCCAGACTTGTGAATCCATTCCACAGAATCTGCTGAGAGGTCCTATGAAATGTATCAGGACAACTTGGAAGAGAAAAGGAAATAAAGAGGGAAGTATTCACTCAGCATCTGCCAAAGATTCACCCTCTAAGATTTAAACTCCCTGGACTTTTGTGTTGTTCATGTGAACCCAAAGTAGTTTCCACAATGAACCCCATGCCCCAAAATACTCCCACCACTATGGCAGATCAGCAGAGGAACCCGGGGCAGGGAGAGGCAGATGGCAATGCCTGCAGTAAAGTGCCTGCAGGTCACATCTACACGAACCTGTACAGAATTGATCCAACAGCAATGACTGGCATAAGATCATTTGGGGCGAAAATAATCTGATGAGGTACCTAAAAGGTGTTTGGCCTCTTTAATTTTCAGAGTCCTCCCTGATAAACATATAGTAATTAAAGTTCTAAGTCATAGAGTAAAATAAAATGGGTAACACTAGGTCAATTATACAGTGTTAGTTTTAAAATATATATGCCCTTCCAATCACCCTTCTTGTCAGTATCCTATGCCGTGTATGTGTGTGTGTGTGTGTGTGTATACATTTTTGTATAAATGTTTTTTTCCCATTCCCAGATGGCTCTGATACTTTTTTTTTTTTGCACATAAGTTAGAAGGTAGACAATAGACTGGCTCTTAAATTTCACAACAGATGTATTATTGAGGGTTATTTGTGAAATGGAAATACCAAGTTGTATTGATATCCCTTTTTTAATTCCTCCAAATGTAAGTAAAACAAAATTATATGAAGAAAATATTTTGCCTTAAGACATTATGTCTATAGCAGCTATTGATCATATTGTTCACAAGCTGTTGATGTTTGTAGGCCACAGTTCTTGGCATCAGAATAAAGTAGGGGAACCAATGAATCAATTTTCCCAATAAATAAATGTTGAACAATGTGATTGGCTGACTGTTCAGAACGGAAAACTGGTAAACTAAAGACTTCAGATCCCAAATACTACAGTCAATGATCTCCCTATACATGTAGTTCATTCCATCATCACAATAATGATGGGTAGTAAAGACTGAACAGGTTGAATACTACCAGGAGTCCACTTAATAAGGGTTGATAAAATATCCATGGGAATTATGGTATCTCAAGTTTATACACCTAAACATTTCTTTGCACAATTAAAAAAAATGTAAAACGGCCACATTCCCACGTAGACTATGTAAGGAAATTCTTTTTTTTTAATTTTATTACGTAAATTTGTTCATAGTAAATGTGTCAGGTTTAGTGTTCTATTATCCTCTAAGAAGAGCAAATTTTGGAGGAACCTTTATTTGTTAAACAAGAGTGAAACTTCTGTCTTTGACATCATAACCTTTGATGTTAGGCAGTTTTACCTAGTGAGTAGGGGTACCAAAGTTTGGATTTAAAACTGTGAATAACACTACACTACCCAACCTAAGAAAAGTAAAGTGTGATGAAGAGTCCCAGGAAAATGTTTTGAAAATGTGAGACAAGAGCAAGAAGACCGAGCATGGATGGAGGAGAGAGGAACTTGATAGCTGTGAAAATGAGAATGGAGATGTGGAAGACCAGGCAGAGACGATTGAGTTTGATGTGCAAAATCAATGAAATAGCACTGTTAGATGTAAATGCCCTCTTTGTTCCCCTCTATAAATTCCTCTATAAGTTTCCTGATGTTTTCATTGGTGTGTCTTTTTCTCTGGGGGAAACTGAAATAGTAAAACAGGATTATTAAGGAATGAGATACATAATTGTGCTATTAAGAAATCAGTTTTCCAACTAAATTAATTTTGAACAAATAAAGAATACTGGTTGATCTTGATGTAGCACACGACTGTAATCCCAGCAACCTGAGAGGCTAAGTAAGATAGGAGGATTACAAGTTTGAGGCTAGCCTCGATAATTTAGTGAGATTCTGTCCCTCCGCAAAAAAAAAAAAAAAAAAAAAATCTGGAGATGCAGCTCAGTGGTAAAGTGCCTCTGGGTTCAATCTCCAATACAAATACACACACACACACACACACACACACACACGTATACAATGTAATATATATTACATTGGTTGAAGCTCACACATATATATATACCTACATAAACATACATACCTTGGTTGAAGCAGTGCAATTTTTTAAAAAATTTCTTTAGGGAACGAAAATGTAATCTGTTTGTCCCTGACTTTAGCCTACTTCTATTATTCAAAGTTAAAAAAAAAAAAAGTTTCCCAGTGGCATGAGGCAGGACATAACAGATGGTAGCAGTCTCCACTGTAGAAGCTAGTACAAATTCTTCAATATGTGAACGTTTCTGTCATGATCACAAGCACTGAGAGATACAAAGAGGAGTGAAAGACCCAACTTTAAAGGTTTGGGATACACAAAAAGGAAAGTTCAGGGCCTCTAACCTCTTCCACCACTTCATTCTATCAATGGCAAGATTTTTTGACACCTATTCATCTGAAAAAAAATTAAACATGGTAATCCTAATTTTGTAAGACTAATGATATAACTTGATCTATAAGGAAGAAAAGCAAACCCTCATTTCTTCCACATTCTAGTCATTTTTCAGGTAAGTTTGGTTCATACTACAAAGGGTAGGGCCTCCCTGGAGAGATGGGCATATTTTCACTGTGTTGATCATGGAGTGCTTATGAGCTAACCTATCTTTCTCCAATCAAATAGAAATATGCTCTGGATAAAACGTTTCAATTATAGATGAAAGTACCCAACAGCATTCCCTGCATTAACATCCATTTCTGCATGCTTACCTACCATTCTAGTTATTATGACAGATTGCAAAAAAAAAAAAAAAGCCACAATTATTCTCTTTTCTGTATTCTCACCTATTTGTAATGTAACCTCCCAGCTGGGTTGAACGTGTGACCTGATCAATATAATGAGTTTGTACTGATTCCTAAGGTCAAGCCAAAAGAAAACGTACATGCTTCCTGTCTTAGTTTGCTATGGCTGCCATAACAAAATATTAGAGACTGAGTGTGTTAAACAGCAGAATTTTATTTGCCCACTGTTCTGGAGGCTACAAGTCCAAGATCAAGGTACTGGCCTATTTTTCTTTTTCTTTTTTTTTTTTTTTTGTGCTAGGGATTGAACCCAGGGCTTTGTGCATGCAAGGCAAACACTCTACCAACTGAGCTACATCCCCAGCCCTTTGGCCTATTTTTCTAATGCCTGTTTCTTCTTGGCAGCCTTCTTGCTATGGTCCTACGTGGTGTTTCTCCATGTGTGCAGCCTGTAACATCTCTCTGTGTGTCCCAATTTCCTCTCGAGTCAGGTTGTATCAGGGCTATCCTAATGGTCTCATTTTAATTTCATCACCTCTTTAAAGGATCTAACTCCAAATACGCTCACATTCTGAGGTGCTGAGAGTTAGGTCTTCAACATATAAGGGTTGGGGGCATTTCAACAAGCCCAGACTGACTTCCTAAGTGGCCAGCCAATTCCTTGATGCAAAACTACCCACCTGACATTCATCTCACCATGGAAACGTAAGAGAACCCAGCTGAGACCAAAAGAACCATCTAGAAAACCAGCCTAACCCAGACCTGCTTAACTGTGGGCCACATAAATGATTTTTGTCTCAAACCATTAAGTTTAGAGGTGGCTTATTATACAACAGTAGCTAATTGAGACACCCTAATAAAAATATATTGAAGAACTTAACCTTATTCATGGCTATATCAATCAGGATTCTTTGGTTGCAGGAAATAGAAAACCACCTCTGATTAACTTGTGAAGAGGAATTTGTTGGAAAGACAGCAATGCTAACAGAATTAGTAGGAATGCTTGGAAATAGAAACAAAAGTAGCTCTAAAGTCTAGGGAGCAAGAACTATTCTATATTTTTGTCAGAGTGCTATACTGCCAGTGGAAATTAAAAACAAAAGTCTATTTAGAACATTGCCACCAGCCTAAGATTCAGAGTCTCAAGATTCATTGACTCAGTCATATGCTGCAAAGCCAGGGGAGTAGATTCAAATTGCCAATCTAATGCACAAGGTATGATAGGCTGACTCATCCCTAAGTTTACTGAGCTTTAAGACAGGATCCTGAACAGAAAGAGCAGCAACTGAAACAGCACCACAGAGGCCCGGGACACCCCATGCACAGTGTCCAATGTCCTAATCACTGTAGCAGACGCATTTTTACTATGAGACAAGCACTGATGTGAGCGTAAATCACAAAAGCAAAAGAAAACTACAGAGTCCAGGGGGCCTCAACTCAAATACCTATCACTGGGAACTGGAAAGGCAACTGCTTAGTTTCTTTTATTTTGTGCAGCTGCAAATAAAAAATTACAGTTTGTATAGCAAATTATCCTAACAATCAGGAATAGTGTGCAAGAACATTCATAGATCAGTAATCTGTTCATAGCAACCACAAAAGGATCCCCATTAATTTGCAATGAATAAATTCCGTAAGTTGATATTGTAAGAAATTTGACACCAATGGTCTCTTTTTTCTCAATTAATTATGATGGAAGATGAAGTCCGGTTGTCAACCTACTCCTTCCATAGGCCCTTCTCCCCACTTTGCTACAAGGGGGTAGGATAGCTGTTACCCAAAGCTCTGCCCTACACGGAGGTGAGGCAATTTCCTGGACAGAACATGGAGCATTATTAGGAAAAGGGAGAGGGAAGGAGAGGGGGAGGAAAGGCAGCAAGGAAAGAATCCAACAACCAGAATAAAAGAACACAATAGGAAATGGCAGCAGGGATTCCGTTATTGGAGAGACGTGAGGTTGGGAATGGGTCCTGGCTACCTCAGCAAGGAAAGCAAATGGTGATGGGCCCCAGTGACCACGAACCCCAACCTGCCATTCTATGTCTAGGCAGATACCAGCTCAGAGCAGATCAAGTACAGCAGAGCCCAGAGTTTGTAATTAACCCCCAGAAGGAAGAAGAGGAACAGAAATGCCTTGGATTTGGTGGTTGTTATTTACAACCTCAAATCCAGAGAAGTCACTGGAGGCTTTTGGCAGCAGCTGGATGAGGTTCCTACTATCAGGCAGATTGCAGGCTTGGGAAAGAGATTAAATTTCATTTATAGGAAAATGGGAAAGTTTTATTTCTGCACACCAGTTATTGACCTTTGAAGGGACTGTGCCTGCGGACCTTTTTCTCAGGGAGACAGTCTATAATTTTACCCCAGATTTTCGAAAGGTTTCTGAACCCCATTAGGATTGTAACTACTGTGTTTGTTTAACAGATATAATGTAAGAGCAGGAAAGAGCTCAAGTCAGGATTTTATTTCCTCAACAGCTGAGTGTTATGTTTCATGTGGTCACTCAGCCCTCAAGTGCTCCTCTCTCTTCCCACCTGGAAGTTCTTGTCTTTACTTAGCAGAATTCCCCTCACTCTCTTGTAGCTATCCTGTAGACTTCTTTTTCTTTTTTCCACTCCCATTCTATCTAGATTTGCACACCTAGGTAAGTCAATTAAAGTTTTCATTATTTTCTCTAGATGTGTGTACATTTTTGCCAAAACTAAGTTCACATATTAACATGTAACATGCATTTTTGCCAATTGTGAAATATTTTTAGGAGGGAAGTAGTGTCCCATGGGGACAAAGAGACTCAGGTAGTATTTGATGACTTAAATGTTAACCTGACTTTGCCATGTATGTAGCTTGGTGACCTGCAGATCTCTGGCTGTTATTCCCTCAGGTGTGAAATCAGTTAATTTTCCACTGGATAGTCAATAAAAGGCTTTTGGAGAAGGCAATGTACACAACACTTCTGGAGAAAGTACAGATGGAAGTGGATGTGGGAAAGAAGAACAATTAAGAAAGAACAGCATATCTAAAGGCCCTGAGGCAAGCACAGTATTCCCACATTGAGTACATCAGTGAGCGTAGAATAATGAAGAATGATCCCAGTCTCTCAATGGTGCAGGTTGAATCACCAGAAAATAGCCAATATCCCACAATTTTCTCCTACAAAACAGCAGTTTTATATGGCTCATGCTTTTAGCTGCAAGGAAGTACTTAGAAAACATAAGTGGACTATTCATGATGTTGAGGACAGGAATGAAGGACACTTAAGAAGTACTTCATTCTAGCGGCCAGCCGCATAAAATCTCTAAAGCTTTACCTCTGTTCACAATCAAAATCCACGATGGGGCCTCAGTATGCAGGAGGCAGAGCAGTGCGGTCTTACCCAACAGATTCTGAGTTGCAGTTTATACAGTTGTAAGGAGGAAATCTGTGCCTTCCTGGAAGCATTCCATTTTGTGAAATCACTGAAAACAATGGATTTATTTAATTAAACCTAGAACTCTTCTGCCTTAACCAGCTTCTTAGCATTATTAGAGGTTCACAGACAATGTCTTAGCTCAGATTGCCATAACAAATGAGCATAGACTGGGTGGCTTAAACAACTGAAATTTGTTTTCTCATAGTTCCAGAGGCTAAAGTCCAAGGCAGGGTGCCAGTATGTTGGACCCTTTTCCTGGCTTGCAGATGCCACTGCTCACTGTGTCACGTGAACTTTTTCCTCAAGGTACATCCCTGGAAAAAGAAAGAAGGCATAAGCTCTCTGTTGTTACTTCTTATAAAGACACTAAATCTATTGATGAAGGCCCTCCCACTAGTGACCTCATCTAAACCTAGGTATCTCACAAAAGTTTGATCTCCAAATACCATTGCATTGTTGATCAGGGGTTCAAAATATGAATTTAGGTGAGGAGCACACAATTTAGTCCATAGACAAACAAGATACATGCAAAGAGGAAAAGAGATACAAAAGTTCATTTTTTGTTGCCATAGGGTTTATTTCAAGTTCTATTGAATAACCCTTAACCCTGATGAACAGGACTAGATTATGTGGAGGTCAGGAGTCTCTGGCCCAAAGCCTCCACTAAAATCAAGCAGCCTCTTCTCTCCTCCAAGGAAGGTGTGCTACTCTGTAGCATGAGGGGAATAAGAAGAACCCAAAGAAAGTCAACCCAAAAGGAGGTGACAAGAGCATACCAGTTAGAGCCCTCATCACAAGCACCAGCACACACTGACTAGCATCACCTTTGTAGGACGAAAATGAAGCACTTTGCAGAATCCTAAGGAAGGACCAGAACCAGGTCAATTCAGAGAGTCTGGGGAGCAGCATGACAAAGAAGTTCTCTTTAAGTCTCTTGCATCAAAATGATTCAATTCTAATATTATTATTGTGAAATGATTTCCCAATAAGAGCATCTATAGACCTTGAAGCCATGTGCCTTCATGAAGCAGGAAAAGAGCACTGGTCTAAATTCACACTAGGGCTTCTTTGGTCTAGTCTGAGTCAATGCCCACCACTGAACTGAAGTTTGGTACATCTTGAGTGATTGTCTCATCATACAAAATGAAAGAAGAATAATCTCCTCCAGGAAACTAGGATTTCATTATAAAAAGAATGAAGGAATGAAAAAACCAAAGGCTGAATGTTCTCTCTGATTTGTGGATGCTAATGCACAATAAGGGGTGTGGGGAAGGAAGAGTAGAAGAATTCATTGGGTTAAACAAAGGTGAATGAAGGGAAGGGAGGAGGGATAGGAATGGGAAAGACAGTAAAATGAATCAGACATAACTTTCCTATGTTTATATATGAAGGCATGACCAGTGAACCTCCACATCATCAACAAACACAAGAATGGGAAATTACACTTCATGTATGTATAATATGTCAAGATACACTCTACTATCATGTATAACTAAACAAAAAAATTAAAATTTATTTTAAAAAATGGAAGAATGAATTCTGAGCAGACAAAAAGTGTCAGATATATATACTCACATGCCAGGCAGAAGCCTGAGTCTTTACCACTTTGCTCGGCCTCTCACTCAAAACCCTACCAACTACCATTTTGGCCCAATAAATGTCCTTGCGTATACTTTTGACCTATCTTTGGAAAAGGTATTAAAGGGGGTATTAAGGCTAATACTGTATCACATTTTATTCTTTAAGCCTCAAAAATGACTTTTTTTGTCAATCAAAAAAGCTTGCTTTAGTTTTTCTAAATCATGACTCTGATTCTATGTATATTCTGGAACCAATGAAATAGGTAAAACTTCTCTTGGTTTAAAAACATGTTTTGGGATCAGGTGTGGTGGCACATGCTTGTAATTTCAGTGGCTGGGGAAGCTGAGGCAAGAGGATCACAAGTTCAAAGCCAGCCTCAGCAACTTAGCAAGGCCCTAAACAACTTAGCAAGACTCTGTCTCTAAATTAAAAAAATACAAAGGGCTAAGGATGTGGCCCAGTGATTAAGTGCCCCTAGGTTCAATCCCTAGTACCCCCCCAAAAAAGTTTTTGTATTGTCTTAGAAGCCTATAAAATAAATCAGAACTAAATATTAATTATGTTTATTTATCCCAAAGCCATACTCTGCACAGCCTGAGACATGACTCCATCCCATTTCTCCAAGCTTACTTGAAAGGGTTAAATGATATGAATCAAGTATGCAAATAATTCAGAAAATACAACCTCAGTTGTATAAATGCTCAAAATTCATGATATTTACCCAATTGCCTGAAATTTTAATAATATAAAACTCTTCACATTATCGATTTAATTTTTTTCTAAAGTAAATTCCTCCTCTATTGACCAACAGAAAATGAAAATCCTAAAATATATATGAAAGCATTTATCTTTCCCCAGTTCTTGTACTTCTTATTCTGCTCAGTTCCATTCACAAGCATTTAACCTAGGTACCTCAACAGCATCTGGGATCTACCTTCAGATGACCAACGTAAGGACATTATCTTCCAGCACTGATATGTCCCTTCAGTCACTGGCCCAGTCACGAACCTTTCATGACCCACTTCCTCAAGTTCAAGTCAATAGAAAACAAGTTTATAACAGTATCAGCTTCACTCCTGCAAAATTTAACAAGCCCAAGCAAATCATTAAAATTAGCCCACATGTGAAAGCTAAGGAAATTTAAGCTGAGGAATTCAAGAGTCAAATAACATAAAAATTATTTCTCAAACAAAAGCACATACTGTAGCCTCGTTCTACATGGGAGTTACGAGCCATAGGCCAAGACAGAGTAAATGTAGTGTTATGTATAGGAACAAAAGGTATGGGGGGGGGGGGGACTATGGTTTCAGTTTTACCAGTGTGCAGCTTGGAGTCTAGCATACAGTGAGTTTATATTCAGTTAGGACTTCTCAGCTTCATTATCATGTGGAATCGTTCATATATACATATGTGTATGTATCTGTGGGGTTGGTTAACTTAAGTTCTATCCAAGACGTATGAGAAAGGGTAGATCTTTGCAGTGAGCCATTATCCAGAGCACAATGGGTGTGGGGCAGGAAGAATCTCTTAATTGTTGCTATTTTCTGGGAGTACAGGGTCAAGATGAAATTCAATACTGTCAGGTACATGGTGAGATCAGACAGATTGCTGGCATGAGAGTCAATTAGATTGACTCAGTGCTATGATCTCCACAATTAATGTCTGCACCTCAGTTTTCCCCATCCTAGAATCATATTAAATATTGAGTGAATGTAGACACTGACATGACTCAACTAGAAGTCTATGAAATTTTTAAACAGTCTATTAGGGTTCTCCAGAGAAACAGAACCAATAGAGTATGTGTAATTATGAAAGGAGATTGATTAGATTGACACATGATCAGAGGCTGGATCATCCCACAATGGCTGTCTGCATGCTGGCAAGCCAGAAAACCTGTAGCTATTCAGCTCCAAAGACTCCAGAACAAGAGAGCCCAATGTTGCAATCCGAGTCTAAGATCAAAGACCTGAAAGCCTTCTGGAGAGCCATGTACAAGCCCATGTTCAAAGGCCAAAGAGCCTGGAGTCTGGTGTCCACAGGTGACAGCCACAGAAAAATGCACCTGGTTGGGAAGGGAGGGCCTGAGCCAGAGAGCTGGCTTCCGCCTTCTTGTATTTTTTTTCATTTCACTTGCGCCCTCAACCTATTGAATTGTGCTATTGACATTGAGAGGAAAGGTCTTTCTCACTTAATTCACCAATCTTTTGGAAACACCCTCATAAATACACCCAGAAATGTGCTTTACCAATTTTCTAGGCATCCCTAAATCCAGACAAGTTGACAGCCAAAATCAACCATCACAAAAAGAATAAAGCACTAGAGGCTGGGATGTAACTCAGTGGTAGAGATCTTGCCTCACATGCACACAACCCCTGGGGTGAATCTTGGCTCTGCAGAAAGAGAAGAGGAGAGGGGAGGAGAGGGGAAGTTAAGGGATAAAAGGGGAGGAGATGGGAAGGGAGGAAAGGAGCACTATGAGAATATTATCTGTTATTATTCAGTGTAAGCCTACGGCCTAAAAGAATTATAAGAAGAGACAAAAAGAAGATGAACTTTAAAATTTTTAGGAGACATAAATACTGAAATCATGGGGATTACATGCAACAATACATACTTTTGACCCATATTGTATGTTAGAAAGCATAAATCCTAGAAAAAATCCAAAAAAACAGAAGTTCTATAAGGACTAACCAGAAGTGCAAGCAAAATGTTCCTGAGGGATGAGGGGCTACACTTGGACCTGAAAGGTAACCTTGGTTTGAGTGGAAGCAAACATGGGGAAACAGTCCGAACATTCCAAGGTCATATGATGACCTGTTAATCTGCTGGGGACCTATAAAACTGCGTTAGGGTACTGTAACAAAATACCTTAGACTGTATATATATGTGTGTGTGTGTGTATATATATATATATATATATATATTTTTTTTTTTTCCTCACAGTTCTAAGGCTGGAAGTCTAAGATTCTGTTCCCAGCAGTATTGGCATCTGTGAGAGTTCTTTTGGCTCAGGGTATCCACACAAGGACTTTCCTCTATGCACATGCACTCCTAGTATCTCTTCTTCTTATATGGACATCAGTTCTCTTTAATTTGGACCTTATTCGTATGACCTCATTTAACCTTAATTGCCTCTTTGAATGACTTATCTCCAAATACAGTCACAACATGTGAACCTGTGGGGAACACCAGCCATACCTTATTATCCTTATTGGTAGAGAGGACAATATGGGACAAAATGGGCACAAAAATGGGGTTTATGGGAAATGAATTTGCATATTCATCACATCTGTGCATCACAGACAGCTCCACCTCCAGTGCCCTACTCCACATGTTCAATCGGTTGGGCCATGATAAAGTCCCTAAGCCTGTAAACGTTTGATGAGTGGGTAAACTGGGGAAGACAAATACTTCATCCTTGAAAAGTTAAGGACCACTTGCTAAACCACTTGTGTCTTCTCCACCTCGGGAAAGCCTGAAGACATCTGTCTATGTGGGGGCACTTCTAAATGTGCTTTGAACCTATGGAGAAAAACGTGCAAAGGGAAGGTTTCCTGACTTTGAGATGCCTACAGGGGGAAGATGAATGTACACCAAAGATAGCTCTCTGACCTAGATGTATCAGCACCCTGTACCTGAATTCATCTTAGTGAAAAGGCCATTTACGATCCTGACTGGAAGAAAAACTGCCTCTTCAAAGAGGGGAGAAAAAGCACTGCTTTGCTATTTTGTTAGCTTGTTATTCTCATTTGGGGGAAAAAATGGTTTCAGACATATTGGTTATTCTGAGCCATAAATTTGGAAACATCCAAAAAAGGAACTTTAAAAATATACAATGAAAAGCCTGTCTATAGTTTTGGAAGGAAAATGATAGTATGCTACAAAATATTTCTGCTGTCTCAGGAAAAATAACTGCCCATTTAACTATGGAGCACATAGTCGTTGTTCTCTTTTTGGAATCTTCTCCTCCCCAAGAACCCATATTCTATAAGTCAGTGGTTCTCTACCACGGGCGGTTTTGGCACTCAGGCAACATGTGATAAATGCCTTAGACTATTGACTATGTTCTAGCATCTATTGAGTAGAAACCAAGTTTAGTGTTGAACATCCCCCTATGCATGGAGCAACTCCACATACCCACACGAAAGGAATTAGCCCAAAATATCAATAAGAAATCCTGAAATTTGAGAAAGAAAGGCCGACTCAGGAAACCTGCCTTGGCAGGGAGTCTTAGTTCCCCTGGAACCACATACAAAAAGAGTTTACCAAGTCAGATAATGTATAGTTAATTAAATCATGTACAGAGCTCTGTGAGACTGGTTTAGCCAATGCCAGGAGTGACTGGTCAATCTGGACTTCCTCATCCTCTCACCTTAAATGGAGGCAGCTGACCACACAGAGCAGGCCTAAGAGGAGATGCTGGGGAGTTGGTGGTCGCCTATCATGCTTAGGAATTACTTCAATACTGCTCCTATGGAAAGCAGAACTCTAAAAACCTCCACACTATGCAAACTTGATATCTGCATGAATATGTATTACCCTTGGTCACCATAGCCCATAAATATCAAAAGCCTTGTTTGTACAAGAAGGCTGTAGACATGTCCAACTGCTAGTGTGGAACAATTATTCATGGGTCTCCTGATTTTCAGTATGTACAATCATCTCATTGACCCCATATTTTTCACTTGTTTTGCTCCAACTATTGCTGTTCCTCCAAGGTGACAAGTGTGTGTCAAGCACACCAACATAGCTATGTCACTCATATGTGTTCTGTGATGATACTCTTCACCCAGAAAAGCCTTACTTCATTTCAGTTCTCACTCCCAGGATACCTCACACCTCCATAATTTGCTAGGCAAAGATCATGTCTAATTAATTATTCATTACCTAAAACACCACTTGGCATTTCATGGGTGCTCAATAAAAGTTTGTTAAATAAATGTTTTAAATGCCTATTTTTCTTGCTCTCTCTGTTTTTTCTCTCATTTTTTTTAAATTTTTAAACCTGCTATTTTCTGATATCTATCTTACCCATTTTTACTTTTTTTTATTGGTTGTTCAAAACATTACAAAACTCTTGACATATCATATTTCATACATTAGATTCAAGTGGGTTATGAACTCCCATTTTTACCCCGAATACAGATTGCAGAATTTGACTAAGCATTAAACCAATCACTGTTACTAACCATATAGTTGGTTCTTGGCGCTAAAAAGCTGACTGAACTTTCAATACACAAGCAGTGAACAGCTGCTATTTGTGACAGTTCTGGGTGCCATGGGAAACAGAAAGCAGAACAGAAAGGAGTCTGGATTTTTCCAGAGGGAGAAACGTGGCGGGGATGTAGCATTCACATCAAGGTTTGATTGCAAAGCTACATGAGATCTGGGCCTGGCTGGGAAGTCACAAGGAGAAGATCAAGGCTTCCTGGATGAGGATGAAGAACTAGTGCTGGAGAAGAAACTCCCAAAGCAGCAGATGCTAAACAGGCAGAAATGGGGAGGAAAAAACAGTCCAGGAAGAATTAGGAGAAATGAATGACAGCTTGATTAAATGGTCTGGTGAAAGGGTAGATAGGGAGATGAAATGAATTAACCACACCAATCCCAATAAATTAACTGTAATATGATGAAACAATAGCTCCAAGCTTTTGTGATGCCTGTGATAATAGTGACAGCAGTGCTGCCATTAACAGAAACCAGAAAAGGACACCTTCAGGGTGAGGTGTGATTAGTTTGGTCTCTGTCATCTTGTATTTGACAGATGGAGCCCTGTTCCTGGCTGTGTAACTTCATGATTTTGGCCCGTAGCCTCCTAGAAATTCTGGAAACCAAACAATAACATCACTCAAATTAGTTCTCCTCATAGAGTGAATTTTGTGGTTTGCCAATAAAGACTTCTGGTTGGTATAAAGGCCACCAAGCAAGAGTTTCCCCATTTTATTTGTATAGGTCTTTACTAATGTTATTAACTTGGGTCATATGGAATGGAAGTGGCAATTTTGTAAGTCAAAAGATGGTTAAATAGAAACAATTCTATGTAATCGCTTTGGTAATAAACACACACCCTGGAATCAAAGAAATTAGGTTTAATCCTGGTTTAGAATTTATGGACTGAGTGGTTCACACTTTCTGAGCCTCAGTGTCCTGGGCCACGAGATGACAAGTGTCCCAGTGCTGTACAGATGTGAGGATCAAGTGAAAGACACCAGGAAGCAGGGAGCACAATGCCAGCCACATCATATCTTTCCCCCTGCTGTGGCAGAGGCTAGAGCATCCCTGTTTATCTTTGAGGTTATTCTTGTCTCTTCTTCTTCCATGATCAGTGCCTCCCTGATACCATCCCCTCCCACCCCTCCACCACTGCTCTCTACTTTCTGCACTCCTGCTCAGTCTTCAAGGTCAGGACGAAGGAGGACTCTACTGGCTCCTCCAAGCCACATTGCTGTGTTTTCTTTCTTTGAACAAACTCTATGAGTGTACAATTTATAAGTGACCCTGAAACCATACTGAAATGGTCCCTTCAAATATTACCAATGACTTTTCCTTTTTTTTTTTTTTTGGTACTGAGGATTGAACCCAGGAGTGCTTAACCACTAAACCACATCCTCCACCTTTTTTTATATATATATTTTATTTAGAGACAGGGTCTCACTGAGTTGCTTAGCACCTCGCTTTGGCTGAAGCTGGCTTTGAACACACAATCCTCCTGCCTCGGCCTCCCAAGCTGCTGGGATTACAGGAGTGTGCCACCATGCCCAGCAACCAATGACTTTTTAAATGAAGAAATGTAGTGGCCCTTTTTGAATTGTAGTCCCTTTTTATTTCTTTGAATTATTTGAATCTGGCAACTATCTGCTGCCTCAGAAAACCCCCTCCAAGGCTTCAAGACTAGACCTCCTTGGTGGTTCTTCCATGGCTATATCAAGGTAAGCACGATTCATGTTGCTCTTACCTCCCAGGGTTTTTCAAATCTTATTCCCTGTATTCCCACCACTCTTTTTCTACTTCGATCTTTGAATCAGTATTTACATATACCTGAAATTTGTCACGAAAGGAAGAGTATTTGTGAGTAAATAATTTTTCTTTTCAGTTTCCAATTGAATTTGGGGGCAGAAAAGGGAAATGATTTTTTCAACCATCTGGAAAGAATCCTTGTAAACTAGTTACATTGAATGAATTTCTGCATTCTTTTCAAAATAGGCAGTGTTGATCGATCTATCTCAGGATTCATGGCTGATGCCAGACCATGAGAGATTTCAGGGAAGGAAGGAGGTCACCTGTTTCAAGGAGAGGAGACTTATCAAGGAGATGACTTATTGGCTTTTCCCATGGGAGTCTTGTCAGTGCCATGCTTAGGTCTCTCTGTCTCCATGAAGCACACATTAAAAAAATCAATCCCTGGGGCCTTGCACAAGCCTGAGAGTGGCTATCATCTTTTCTTTTTAAACTTATCCTCATTTTTTAAAAAAATCTCCTCTGAGTCTTACAATATAAGACATGATTTGTCCAAAACACATTTTCCATGAAATTCTTAAAATAGACAATCTTGTTATTAAATACACTCCTGATTTTAAGTTTAAATTGGAACCTGTCTTTATATATGTCTGAAATTGTCACCAAAGGAAAATTATAGCAGATCTGACTGCATAATTCTTTAAATTCCCAATTAAACTCTCTTCTTAAAATCATTTCTGTGTAACTAATTTTTTTTCCAAAAACAATTTGCACTTGAGTGAAATATTCAAAGCATGTGTATGTTTTTGAAGAGTCTGTTTCTCTTTTTGTAAGAGAACACAATTCTCAAGTGTAATTTCTTTTCAGTGCTTTCATCAAAAATCCTCAGGAGGACTTCATTTTTATTTTCCTTGAACAAATCAGATAAGTACTATTACTACAAGTTGACATTGGAGCGTCTATTTTTAAATTTGTGGAGTGTTTAATTTGAAGATGATGTATTCAGATATGCTCTGGGTGACCATGGTTCTAATTGGAGCATCTTTCTGTCTTTTGGAAAATATAACTCCTCTCTCTTTATTCTATGTTCTTTTCATCTTTCCTAACACAGCAACAACAAATCATTTCTCCAATTTATGAAATGAAAAGTTTTGTAAGGTACTATACTTTCTTTTTTCCATTTAAAGTGGAATTTTTCCATCTCTTGAAAGAAAATGAAATAGGAACCATCAGAAAATGAGGCTAAAATCACCTTGTCAGGAATGACTGAAGGCTACAGTGAAAATGAACAAGGCAGAAACAAACATTCAAATGAATATAAATGGGTAGAGCCAGAGCGCAAAGAGAAGCAAATAGTTCTCTGAGGAAAGCAGCAAGGGAGCAGAGATTTAAATAGTACACAAAACACCTCTGCTCAGCTCTTCCTACTTCCATGCACTCCTGTCATGTCCTTGGCAAACTTTGAGCCTTCTTTCACTTATTCTACTCATGTTACCTCCCTTCATTACTATATCTCCATTCCACCTTTCCTAGAAGACAAATAAAATTGGTAAATATTTGGCATTGTCCACACAGGAATGAGGGCTGTACAGAGAGCCTGAGGGACCCTAGATTCAGGTCCCAAGTCTACTTGTCATTATTTATAGAATGCAAAAGTGCTTATTTCTGCATGGTGGCACACACCTGTAATGCCAGGGGCTCAGCAGGTTGAGGCAGGAGGATCACAAGTTCAAAGCCAGCCTCAGCAACTTTATGAGACCCTGTCTCAAAAATAAAACATAACCTAGGTGCCCTTCAATATATGACTGAGTAAAGAAAATATTGGAGGTGTATACAATGGAATATTACTCAGCCATAAAGAAGAATGAAATTATGGGATTTGCTGGTAAATGGATAGAACTGGAGGCTATCATGCTAAGTAAAATAAGCCAATCCCCCCCTAAAAGAAACAAAGGCTGAATGTTCTCTCTGATATGCAGATGCTGACTCACAGTAGGTGGGAGGGAGGGAGGAGTGGTGGTTCATCATATTGGACAGGAAGAAATAGGGGAAAGGGAGGGAAATATGGGAATGGGAAAGACAATAGAATGAATTAGAAATAACATTCTTATATTCATATATGAGTACACAACAAGTATAACTCCATATCATGCACAACCATAAGAATGGGAAGTTATTCTTCATGTATGTATGATATGTCAAAATACATTCTACTATTATGTACAACTAAAAAGAACAAATAAAAATGCAATTTATAAAAAAAAATAAAACATAAAAAGAAAGGACTGGGGTTGTAGCTCAGTGTTTAAGTGCCCCTAGGTTCAATCCCCACCACCACCCCCCAAAAAATGTTTCTTTCTAAAAAATTTGGAAAAAGACACATGGTCATTACTCTCCCCAAGATGATATGGATGACATAATTTTCACTAGCAATAATGGATGCTAAGGAAGAATCAACATAGTAAGTGGGCTTCAGAGCTCTGGGCATGAACTATCCATATACATAAGGCTTACATTCTTAAACCTTACACTAAGTGTCCTCCAAGGAGTACCTCCCACTTCTCTAGGAGACAATGAACTAGTAAAAAAGAGTGAGCCATGTACTGAAATCACCATAGTAAGCAATATAATATACATAGCACCAATGTAACAAGTAATATGATTCTTACAGGGTAAAGGCCTAACTACCATACCTATATAAAATGAATTTGTTCCAAGAATTTTATTTAACTCATTAATTAATGAGGAATCCAGTATGATACATAAAGTCAGTTCAAAAGAAAATCTAAAGAACAGACATACATACAGGTAATCAGGAATGCTGAAATAAATTTTTAAATAGATGTAAAACTGATCAATATCTACACAATAAGTATCAATCACCTTGTCACTGGACAAAATGTGTTTGGAATCTTTAGGAATAGGAATCATTTGCATTATTATCAGTTTTCTAAAACTTGCAGAGTTATATAGTACCTCAAAGACAATGAAAAATGCAGATTCTTTCATTTCATCTTCAGAAGAGGACCCTAGACAGTATCTAATTTTCCAATGAAGAAGACAACCTTCTAATAATAAAAGATATAAATTGTTATCTGCTTCTTTTTCATTTCATTGAAATTTTCTGGCAAAACCTCAATCTCTTACTTACCCAGATATCATTTTTCGTCTTGCGTGTACCTGCGGAAATCCCATAACAACAAGATCATAAATTCCTGATGGCCTCCATCAACTGAACATTCCATATAGCCGTAGGTATCCCACTGCATTTCTGTAGTCATGTCACTGTCCCACTCCACACAACTATTTAAAACACTTTTTCTCTTTCATAAATCTCTTATAGATATCAAAATATCTTGCTGTCAGTAAGTTTTAGGTATTTTTTTTATTTCCAGCAGTGCTAGACCCTACAGTAATGGATCATAGAAAGGTCTAGAGATCCTGGATCAGAGATGGAGGCTCTGATAAGGGCAGGGGGACCATAACATGACTTGATTTCAATACTTTACCTTTGAGTATGGTCAGATTTCTCCACATCTCCAATT
This sequence comes from Marmota flaviventris, assembly GCF_047511675.1. Taxonomy (NCBI): domain Eukaryota; kingdom Metazoa; phylum Chordata; class Mammalia; order Rodentia; family Sciuridae; genus Marmota; species Marmota flaviventris. Next base: position 116,555,626 of record NC_092502.1, read on the forward strand.
CACCTACTTTCCCCATCTCAACAAATGACATCATCTCCTACTCAGGGAAAAGTCAAGGTACCAGAAATCCTTTATCTTTCAGTTACCCAGTGAACTCTCTACTGCATCTACCCCACCCTCTTCTCTTCTTGAATATGGAAGGATTCTGCTGGACACATGGAGAGTGTCTGGTGTCAGTTACAAACAGGATAATGGATGAAGAAAACAAATACAAGATGAGGCTTTTCAAAATGCAGTCATATGGAGGGAGGAAAGAAATCACTAAAAAGAAGTAGAAGCCATTTGTTAGTCTATTTTATGTTTTATAAAAACTACAGGACAGTATGAACAAGAGTGATCAAATATACATGGGTTCTGTAACAGGATCCCTTCAAGGAAAATTTGTTTTGAGTCACTTCAAAAGGTTGAGAAAGTCGCTTCCCAGCATGAGTGTATTAGAGAGCCTGATTATAAATTCAATTGAAATGAACCCAAGGGACATTTGTAATACATCAAATACCTAAAATAAGAATTTTATGTGCACTTCAGACCAGTAGAGAAATTGGATTTATTTTAAGGACATCACCAAGATGCAAAGGACCAGAAATGCTAGGCAAACTTCTTTACTTCCATTTAGCAGACAAAGGTAGAAATTCTGTTCATACCCTCAGAAGTGAGAGTGTCATATACCAGCAGTGTCAGTGGCATTGTGAAAGAAATGGACATGCAAGGAGTGACAGACTAGGTAATAGGCTTAGCATCCTCCAATAAGACCTGAAGGAAATTGATCTGGAACACTGCAATTGGGCATGCTCAAACATGGTTTTTGCATTTCAAACCAGTAGTTCTGAAACTTGAGCTTGCATCAGATTTTTTCAGAGGGCCTGATAAAACACAGATTTCTGGATCCCCATAACCAGAGTTCTTAATCCAACAGGTTTGGGATGCAGCCTGATGATTTGCATTTCCAAGAAGTTTCTGGATGATACTGATACAATCTAGAGTTTCTAAAATAAAATAAGCCAATGCAAAAATAGAGTGAGCAGAAGAGAAATGAATAAATAGAAAGTTTAAAACAAAAACTATCTCTGAAGAAACAATTCCCAGGAGCTTCTGACCAAATGCAATGCTAATAAACTCAGTATACCATGGTTAAAGAAAATGAACTCTTTTCTCAAAGTTCCTTTGCTATTTTTCTAGAAATCACATCATTTGTTTTATAGTTTGTTCCCCATTTGTTTACCTCTTAGGCTTTTTAGCATTTCCGGAGGATTTCTCTTTCTGTCAAACCATTGTCCTTCAATTGATTTCCTGACACTCTCCTTAGCCTCCCTTCCCCTGATTGTTGGAGCGCCTCTTTCAATCAGGCATAGAATGCGCCTCTGACTGGCATCGGTAAGTTGCTGATTCCCCTGGATTCTCTGGGTTGTTTGGTTTTATCCCCAGCTGATTTTAACTTCCTGAAGATGAGGCTAACTAAGAGTGAACATTCTAATTTAAAATCACAGGACTGAAGCCACATAGGATGTAGTCTTAGCTCAGAATGTGCCCAGTGTTGTATATCACATTAACAATGTCCACACACACAATGGAAAAGGATTATTCACAAGTGACTGGCTTTGCTGCTGACCAGAGACGGAATAATAAATCCTGTCCAGTCCATTATTCAAGAAGGCACTGGACATGGTTAGACTATACTCCATAGAGGCCTACTGGAGAATCTAAAATTGCAAACAATGAGAAAACACAGTAGTTGCTCCCATCTTAAGGAAGAGTTAATGAAAGAACTAAGGTGGTGGGAAGATGATTTGTTTTAAATGAGTGGGGTAACAGCTTTTCAGAAGCTAGTACAACCAAACATTAACGGATCCCTCTGTCATCTGATTCAGAATGTAGTCCATTGTGTTGGGGAAGGGGACCACAGGAGGAAGAAGGATTAATATAGCATAAGTACATCAAAATAGCAAAACTCATCAGTAATTTTAAAATTTACATAGTAAAAAGTTCAATTGTTAGGAAAAAGTTTCTAGTCACCTAAAAAACAAGGGGGAGAAATGAATGACAGTAGAGGGGGCAGAGAGAGAAGAGGGGAGGGGAGGGGAGGGGAGGGGGGATAGCAGAGGATAGGAAAGGCAGCAGAATACAACAGACACTAGTATGGCAATATGTAAATCAGTGGATGTGTAACCGATGTGATTCTGCAATCTGTATACGGGGTAAAAATGGGAGTTCATAACCCACTTGAATCAAAGTGTGAAATATGATATGTCAAGAACTATGTAATGTTTTGAACAACCAACAATAAAAATTTAAAAAAAATAAAATAAAATAAAATTGATTTCTAAAAATTACATTTCTAGATCATATACACTTTCCCCAAAGAAACAAACATAATTGGTTTCTAAAAGATTTGAAGTATTGTTTTCTGGAACACTTTTATATGTGAATTTGAGTAGGAAACAATCCCCAGTTACTTAATCAAACACTAATCCAGGTGTTGATGAAGGTACTTCTGAGATGATCTTGAGTAAAGCAGATTAATTTAGATAATCTGAGTGGCCTCATTCAGTCAGCCCACAGTCCTCTTAAGGGACTGATGCTTGTCTTAAGAGGAAATCCTGCCTGTAGACTGCAGCACCGTCTTAAGCTAAAGAATTTCACTCTTAGTGTCCTGAGAGCCTGTCCTGTGGATTTTACCCTGTCTAGCCACTCCCAACATTACCTAAGCCAATTGGTTTCAATAAATGTCTTTATAGATCTCCCAATGGCTCTATTTCTCTGATTGGACTGTGACTGGTACATTTTCCTTTTGCAACTGTTCATTATATCACATATCTGCTTCCTATTGATGCCCACAGACCAGTTTCTTAGATACACAATGTTCACTCTATACCATCTAATAAACAAATGCACCAGAAAGACATGATCTAGCAATCATTAAGAATTAGTATAGAACTTCTGTTTAAGGCAGGGGATCATAGCCCAATTTCCCAATTAAATGAGTAAAGAATATTTTTAGTAAAGGAAAAGCATTAGACACAACTCATTAACCAGAAAAACAAAAGATACTTTTTTATAAAAAAAAGTCACACAATCCATGATATATGTACTCCAGAGAAAAGATTCACTATAAAATTGATTGCCAAGAAGTGAGTGGACAAGATCTATAACAGATACTCAGTTATCACGAGATCAGAGTAAGTATGAATATAACTAACATTGGGACACAATGTGCTAGGCACTGTTCAAAATACTTTATAAATAGTAACTCCCAACAGCCCAGGGGAGTAGATGCTAGAAAAAATCCCATTTTGCAGATTCAAAAACTGAGGCAAAATGATAAAACAATCTGCCCCCCAAAAAACTCTGATGGTAAGTGGGTGAGCCAAAATTCAAATCCTCTTTGGTAACAGAATCTGAACTCTCAATCTCTTATCACCTCATAAATCTGGAGAGCAGGAACTGGTAGTGGGATAATAGGGACACTAAGAATCTACCATTAGCATCATTAAGCACAATGTCAGCATGAAGAGAAGGTCTCTTTCTCACCTGAAGTAGGGATGTATGCTCAACTCCAGGCTGCTGCCACAAATAAGAAAATGAAATCCTTTCTCACCCCCACAATGTATCAGCCATGCATTCCTCAGCCTAATCCTGTCCCATCTAAATATTTTTAAAATTCATTCTCATTGTTCCATCTCCATTACAATGAGCTTGGTCTCAGCTACAATCAAGTCTTTCTTGTTTGGATGACTACAGAAGCATTCCAATGTGGCTCTCTCACCCACTTAGCCCCTGTAATCTGTCCTCCAGATGAAAACTAGAATGGGCCTTGAACAACACTAAACATATCATTCACTACTTAATAAATATGTCAGTAGTTTCCTGATGTTTTAGGATTATTCTCAGTATCCATAACAGGGCCTGAAGCATCCTGCCTGATCTGGCCCCTCTTATCTCCCCCAAACACCTCTATGTTCACTGAAATCTAAACAATACTTTCTTATCAGTCCCTCCAATTCACCAGAATCCCAGTAAGTCTTTAAAATCTGTATCACTACTGGTAATTAAATAGATTTTTATGTCATTATTTGATATGCAACTTCTCTAAGTCTATAAACTATACAGATGATTCACAACTTACAATGGTGTGACTTAAGATTTTTAACATTGCAGTGGTGTGAGAGCAATATGCATTCAGTAGACGCCATACTCTAAATTTTTAAATTCAGATCTTTTCCTGAGCTACCATCTTGCAAATCTGGGCAGCAGCAGCAAGCCCCACCTCCTAGTCAGCTGTGCAAGCATGAAGAAAAATAATGATCCTCTACAATGTGCTGCGTTTAGCTTACAATGGATTTATCTGGATATAATCTCCTGGAAAGTCAAGGAACACCTGTATAAGAACAAGAATCGAGTCTGTCATATTCACCATCTTATTTCCTATGCCCAGCCATGTCTGAGGAAGAAGCTGGCCCTTAATAAATATTTGTTGAATAGACTAATTCTTTACTACAGTTTTCAGAAACAGAAGTACTTCTGTTCCTCTCTTCAAAATGAACAAGAGAAAACCATCTTTAAAAAAAAATAGAAACTTCTGCTTTCCTCTTCAGCTGGAGCTACAGGAAGTTATCTGGCCAAATACAGCTCAACTTCAAATACTGGACACATAAAAACCACCCACCTGTAAGGGTGACAAAAGACTAAATTTACTAGACAAAAGAAACATTTCAGTGTTTTGTTTTGTTTTGTTAAGTGAACAATTTGGAGCATCATAATGAATGCCTGCCATGTACTGAGACAAACTGATAAAGTTTGCAAAAGGTAATTTATTCATATTCTCAATTGTATTTGCATGTATGAAAAAGGAAAAACATGAATTAGGGAAGATTGCCTCCAATGAAAACCAGGAGAGATGAATTTTGCTAAATGCAGTAGAGTTAAATTAATTAGATAACACCAAAATCAAACAAGTGTGTTGGAAGCCATGTTTGACAAACTCCTCCAGAATTCGATGGAAAATTTTAAAGACACACAAATACAGGGAAACTATCACTGGTAATGTGTGGAGTAACCAGTATAACCAATATGAAGTATATTAAGAGAAGAGCCATATAAGCAATAATGAGATACATAAGAAAAACTTGAAAGAAAGATGAAGGGGAGAAATGGTTTTCAGATGAAAAGAGTCATAAATTTAATTGTTCCATAAAATGTAAAAAGCCACAGTTATACAGATTCTAAAATTTAAAAAGCCAGAAAAGTCTTTCAAGAATAGCAAAATAGGTTAATTTGAAAGAAAAATGCAGGAATGTAATCAGTAAAAGGTCAAGTTCTGCTTAAACAGTTGTACCAACATTACTGTGAAATTTAATACAAATATTAACAACTCTTAAAAGATAAATGTATACCTAAAAAAGAACATAATAACAAAAGTCTAGCTCTAATGTTAGTTGAAGTAAATCATGATGGTGGGTAGAGACAGAGAGTAGAAGAAGGAGGGGGAGTGGCGGGGAATAGGAGGGGAGGGAAAGGGGAGGCATTGGGGTTTGAAATTGAATAAATTAAAACCGTGCATGTATGATATATAAAAATTTACCCAACTATTGTGTACATTTATAGTGCATCAATAAAAGCAAAAGGGAAAAAAGTATCTTAAACTAGGGAGATGACAGAGCTCAGTGGCTGTAAGAAGCCCCAGAAGCCTGGATTCAAATCCTAGCCTTCCCAATTACTAGCTAGAAATAAGAGCACATGGAATGTGTTCCTTACTACCTTCATGGAACACATTCCTCATTAGTGAATGTGGATAGCAATATCTACAGGGCCACTGAAGTACTAAATAATACATGATACCTTGCTAACTTGAATGCAGTAAGTACTCAGACTGTTATAAAACGTTGGATTTTTGGTTTTGCTTTTGTTTTTTGGTGCCAGGATGGAACCCAGGGGCACTTAAGCACTGAGCCACATCCCAGCCCTTTTTGGTTTTTTATTTAGAAGCAGGGTCTCACTAAGTTGTTTGGGGCTTTGCTAAATTGCTGAGGTTGGCTTTGAATTTGTAATCCTCCTTCTTCAGCCTCCTGAGCTGCTGGGATTACAGGGGATTACAGGTATGTGCCAAACCAAAATGTTGATTTTAATGAAGAAAGAGGATAAATAACCGCTCATAATGTCAAGTAAAAATAGCCAATTATGGGTAAAAATGTCGGTAAAAACAGAAAATTTAATGGAGGACTTAAACAATAGAAAAATAAAATTTTTTAAAAAATCAGAAAACAAATAGGATAGATAAATAGAACTAAAATGTCAAAAAGTGATAAATTACAAATTCATATAGCCACAATTATAATAGATTTTCCATTTCTGTTTTGACAGAGAAATCAATATAATAGTGGAATTAATAAGAGGAATAGACCAAACTTTTTATCTGATACTGAAAACATATGCATTACTTTTGAATACTCAGGAAGATTTTACAAAAAAAAAAATATATCAATGCTACAAATAAATTCTTAATAATTTCTCCAGAAATGTTTAGAAGTCACTGGGGCAAAAGGACAACCCAGGTAGAGAGGTAAATTGATTGGCCTTTTGCTGCTGGACTCAACATAACATAGAAGTGTATGGTTTACCTTTACAAATTCTTGAGTTAAACAACAACGACAAAAGGGTATTTTTGTCCTGTGTTGGTTCTCTGACAGAAGCCTGTCTCCCATGATGGATCAGCTCTTCCTCAGATGAAAATTGTACCCTCAAGAAGAACAGCAATGCTTGCCAATCAATAGGGTGACATTTCATGTATCAAGTCTTGCCTTTCATTTTTGAATTGCCCTCCAGTTACAGCATCTCCACATTGCTTGGAGAAAACCCAGCACCACCGCCATTTTATTTTTGTTAGGGAGTCTCAAATACATGCAATGACTTTCTAAGCACTACCAGATTAGTGAGAATCTCAACACTGGTGTCCCATTTTAAAAAGAAAAAGGAGTGACGCACATAAAAATCCATATGACACTTTCAACTGTGATGCCTCTCCTCTCATACTAAATTAATAGAGCTTGCATATAATTGGTTGTAACTTGCCTTTCAAAGCAGATTGAGTTTTATCAGATACTCCCTGAGGATGAGTGCATTTGAAGGAAATTCCTGCACCAATGAACACATTATACTCCTTCTGTTCCCTCCCCTCATTCTTCTTCCCTTGGTTTTTTCTTTCACCATGTGCCTCCTTGTGACTTCCTAAATTCTGCAACTCATGATAACCTTTCTTCTGAATCTTGCTATTCTCATGAATCCCAGTTTATGCTTGGTCTTTTCTTATGGTTATAAGCCTCATAAGAGCTAAAAAAATACTAAATGCAGAACTACCCAGAATTGAATTAAATTTTCTTTAATATTTTTCTAAATCCATATTTGAAATATTCTCTCATTCTCTGAAGTTCTTTTCAAATTATTTTAGATTTATGATTTACTGAGGTGATTTTTATTACTTCTTATCAGCTGATTTCTGCTACAATAATTCTTTAATATTTCAAAATTTTATAATGAAAATAATTTTTTTTAAACAAAACCTTCCTCTCTTTATTTATTTAATTTTTTTTAATTTTATTTTTATGTGGTGCTGAGGATCGAACCCAGGGCCTCACGCATGGTAGGCAAGCACTCTACCTCTGAGCCACAACCCCAGCCCATGAAAACAATTTTAAATATTTCACATTAAGGGGGCCATTTATGCCAAAAAAAAGTCAATACAATTTTTACTTGAGGCCAAAGAACTAGAATTAATTAACTTAATCTAATTTTGGCACTTAGTATTTACATATTTAACATTCTCAATTTTTTGCTGACAATTAAAAATCCTTATGTAACATAAGAATTTGACAAGTGTCTCTATTGAATTCATAAATATATAATGCTTAAAGCAAACAATTCCAAATACTGTAAGATTAGAAAGACTTTACACCAGATCAGCAGAGCACTCAATATAAAGTCTAAATGCTATTTTGCTATTTGCACAATGTTAAAAAAGAAGAAGAAAATTGAACTACCTCTCATCTAAAGAATTAAATTAAAATCTATTTAAACTATGGAACTCTTTCCATCTGGTCATGAGAAAAAGCTTTAAAAAAAGAAAGAAAATTATATTAGCCTGATCAAAATAATAACTGATGTCTTAAAAGAGAAATTCAAAAATCATTCATTTTGATGTATTTGGCGGGAAAGTTCTCAGCTTTTATTTGGTTACTCTATCCAATGTCTTCACTCCTTTTAGCTCCTCGCCATGGAGAATATCAAAAAGTATGTAAACAACAAAGACCCCTTTTTAAAAAAAATATGCGCATGCTTAGTTTTGCACAGCACAAAGGCTATAAGGTATCAAAGCATATCTCTAGCAGGGGAAATTCCAGATATGGACAGCGTAACTTGATCTTGAGGACTCTAGCAGCATTTTTTTTCTCACCTACCCACAAATAAGCTCCCTTTAGTCTAACATTTCACACTGTCTTCAAAGAGAAATTGGACTATTACTCTACTTAATAGAAATAGGTATTAAAAGATGGGGACAATTATATAAAAAGCTTGGCTCCTTTGTGTCATCATTACATGAGATTCTTTACTAAGTCCAAAAATGAGGTCAGACAAACTGTCTCTAAAATTTGATGAAATGTGCTCTCTGGCCTAGAACATATTTATTTTCTGTAAGAATTCCATGAGCTGAGGAAAAAACGATACATTTTTTTTTCCAATTGCTAGGAACAGAATTCAAAAAATAGTCATTAGATTGAGATGGTTGATTATATTTTTAATGTCTTCTATATCCTTATTGATTTATCTACTGATTTATCAGTGACTGAGGCACAAATTCTCCCATTACAGTAGCTGATTTGTTTTTGCTTTATTTATTTTAAAGTGATGTTGTCAACTACCTCTAAATTAGAAATTATCAATATCTTCTTGAAAAATTGAGACTTTTATCAAAATGTTTTCATTTCTAGTAATACTTTCTACATGGAAGTCCACTTTTTCAAGTTAATAAAGTTTTATCAACTTTCTTTTTTGAGCTATATTTGATGGTATATCCTTTTGCAGCCTTTTACTTTTAGTCTTTTACAGTCCTTACAAATGGCACAAGACGTTGTTTCTTGTAAGCTATAAATTATGGATTCCTTTTTAAAATCCAGTCTGAGAATATTTGTATTTTATTTTATTTAGTATTTTTAATAGCTGTTGATGGATCTTTATTTTATTTATATTTGGTGCTGAGAATCGAATCCAGGGCCTCACACAAGCTAGGCAAGTGCTCTACCACTGAGCTACAACCCCACCTGCAAAATATTTGTATTTTAATTAGGGAATTGGCCACATATGCATATATTATATCAGTGAGTACTGATATAAATGGATTACCTGTTACTGCTGTATTTTGTGTTTCCTCTTTGCCCTTATTTTTTCTTTGTTCTAGTTTATTCTTCCTCCTTCTCCCATGCTTCTTTGGAATTGATTGAGATTTATTCCCTTTTTGCCCCTCTTGTTCTATTTTTCTCACTCCTAGATTGGAAGATACAAACTCTACTTCCATTCTTTGGTGATTACCTTATAAATTTTAATATACATATTTAATTTACTAGAGCAAACCATTATCTTAACAATGATTAACATTATCTCAAAAAACACAATAGCCTACATCCTCACCCTCTTCCTGACTTGTAACTTGTTGTCCAGTAACTTAATTCTATCTTAATGCTTAATCCAACAAATTAGACTTTCCTAACTCCCCTATAATATTTCCCCTCTCCTTGTTTCTCTGTGCTGCTTTCTGAGCAATGTCTTCAGAGATACCCTCTAGTCTACTAACTTGTTTACCTTCTTCATTATGTCAAATCTTCTGCTTAACTTGTATAGAGGTTCTAATTTTAGTTTTATATTTTTATTTCTAAAATTTCTGTTTTGATTCTTTTTCAAGCGTGCCTGATAATTTCCAATAAATAGATGTTCCTTCAACATACTTGCTATAACATGATTATTTTATATTTGGTATTGGAATTTTTCAAAATCTCTATTCTTTACAAGTTTTGATTCTGTTGTTTGTTGTTTTTGCTGGTTCTTGTCTATGGTGTCTTCTTTTTAAATGTTTTGTGATTATTTTTAATGTGCACTCATACTCTCCAAAACTTTTATCTGTAGGAATTCTTTGAAGTCTTGATTTAAAATTTTTCCCTCCAGAGAGATTTGTTCTCTTCTTCCAGAATCCTGGAGGAACAACCAACTCAGGGGCAGATGGGATTTTTCTACCTAGGTCTGGTTTTTTCTCAGGCCCCATAGGGAATGTGATTTTCATCCCAAAATTCATGTGACTGTGGAACTGAAATTAGAATTTTTTCCGAAGAGATGTGTTTTCTCCACTCCACCCAGAGCCAAGGCACAAATGGACAGTATCTCCACCAGCTGCCTCTCTGGGGTAGGCTTTTTCTAGTACTTAACAGGAGGTGAGCCAGTTTCATTTGTTGGTCTCTGATCTAATCTTAACCCTGCTCCTACAGAACCTTTATCCTCCCATGAATAAGTGTGACCCATTAAATGGTGGCCCACCATGACAAGTTCCCCGAGGCTAAGGCCAATTCCCACACTCATTTACCTGTCTGTATTCATGCTTTCTCATTGTTTCTGTCCTACTGTAATTTGCCTTTTCTGCAATTCAGCCATTTTAAAATACATTTTGAAAAGTAATTTTCTTTGACAGGAAACATTCTTTACATCACTGATACAATTGTATAATTGAAAACCGGAAGCCAGCCCTGTCTGTCTGTGATACTCCTGGAACTTCAAATTGGCCTCTAACTCCTCCATTGAAAATCAAATGTACATTTTGCTTGTTTTAACAGGGAAATTCCAGAACTCCAATCTCTGTTCTTCCAAAGATTGACTCAGTGAAACCTGGGAGTCCATTGTGTAGGCTTCCTTGCTTTATCTATGAAAAACAATCACTAGATACCTTACTTGCAAGGAAGCTGTATGGTAGGCATTACTTGCCCTAGTATCAAATATGGAGCGCTGAACCAGCAGGATGCAGAGGTTATTATGAGCAGCTTGAGGTGGGTCCAAACTGGGAGGCTGAGAGCAGCAACTCTGGCCATTTCTTGCAATCCTTTGCTCTCCCTATGCAGGTTTTGCAGTTTTTCCCAGGCAACCTGGAATTTGTTTGTTTGTGAATAAAAGAGGCCCTCAGAAATATAAGTCTCTCATAGAAGTGACTAGTAAAAACTGTTGTAGGAGTCTGGAAAAATATTTTACACATAAATATGAAGATGAATACTCCTTCTAAAAAAAAATGGACTTTGTTAATGCTGATGCAAGTGATAAGGTTAAGAAAAATCTGTTGGTCTTCAACACATTCACCAATGCTCCTGAATTATGAGCTGTGGCATGCCAGCTGCTTCAGACCTCTCTGTCTTGGAATTGTCACACATCCATTATAGTTCTTGTTCTATTTTTCTCAGTCCTAGATTGGAAGACACAAACTCTGTGCCAACATGATAGTATCTTCTAAATGATCCATCTGTCTTGGCTAAAGGACAAATAAACTGGTGGCTGAGAAAAGGCACATTTTAATCAAAGCCAAAGGTTCACACTCTAAAGCTTTGGTAGCAATAAGAAAGAAGGAGAGAGGGAGGGAGGGAGGGAGGGAGGGAGAAAAAGTAGCATAAGTTTCTGCTGAACATCCCAGGAATTTAGCAAACTGCTGCTATCATTTTCATAGATTTATTTTCCAAAGGTGTTCTCACCCAGTTCCCAACAACTATTCTGAGGGCTGCCTTGGAAAAGAAGAAAAAATTGGGCAGGGGCTGTGAACTCACCACATGAGCTCTTCAGCAAGGCAGCAAGAAATACCTCTCTCTATAACTCCCTGTCACACCTTCCTATAACTCTCTCCAAGACCTGTGTTTGGGATACTGCTCTTTCTCAGTGTATAATCAGAGCCCAAAGATCCAGAAGAGGGTACAAGGTCAGTCTCATACCAAAAAGGTCAGAATCTTGCTAAAAGTAGATCAGACACAGGATGCAGTAAAAAGGGAAAGATAGAATATTTGTAGGCCTCTACTTTTCTCACATTGCTTTTCAGTTCATTCAAAACCAACCTTAAGCCAGCCTGAAAATCTCTCCCACCAGTAGTTGGCCTTGGGAACTTTGTCCTAACACTACTTCTGTAATAAGATGAAGAAAATTACCATCCCTCGCTCCATTCCTGCCTCTACCGTTGGATTTCTCACAGTGGCATCTACAAAAAAAAAAAAAAATACGAAACTTTCTCTTATACAGATTGCCTAGTCTAGCACAATTTGATGTGTCATTGCACTGAAGGATTCCCCTCCCCATCATGGGTATGGATGTGAACAATCAAAATGAGTGAAGGGCACAAAGAACCTTATTACCCACCATGTACTCACCACACTTGGATAGGATGCCAAATACAATATTAAAGCTGGTACAATGGTTCCCTAGACAAGAAATGACTCAGACCAACCATCAAACCAGATTTGCGGGAGCAACACTCTGACACTTTATTTTGTCATTGAATCCAAATAAAAGATAAAACCATGGATATAAAGGCATTGCTAAGTCAAGTCTTGCTGATTGATTCACTCCTGGAAGCCTAGGGTTCCAGGAGCTGGAAGCCTCGGAGTATCTCTATGTATCCAAGTTTTGGGGTTCCTTCTACTCCTACAGTTATAGGGTAGGGGTTCAGGAAGGGAAGGGACAGAAAGGAAAGGAAGCTAGAGCCTCCTCTTGATAATCTCATAAAAGTTTAGCTTCCCTCCTTCACCATCCCCTCTAAAGATCATCTGGGAACTCAACATCATTCATTCGGGAAGGACTCCAGGTTTTAAAGCGAATTAAAATTTCCCAAGTGCTCTTTCTCTGCACCCTGCTAGGTAACAAGAACCCACAGAGATTTGCATTTATTACTGTTCAGCTTCTGCATCGCTTTTCTACATCCCATTATTCCACCTGACATTTGAGAGTGGGAAGCACAGCTTGGATATTTGCAAATGCCTGGGCAGATTGGCAAAACACACCAAAAAGCATCTGATAATGTCCACACCGAGGATTCTGTGAATCTCGTGCTGTGCAGTCTGAAACTGCTGAAACGAGCCTCTCTCCAGAAAAGATTCCATCTGACAACAGGGTAAAAGCAATTCAGCAGCTTGATAACTGGCTGTAAAGACTGCTGGTGGAGAGAAGGAGGCAGAACAAGAAGCAGTCTTCAGCTTTCCAAGTCAACTTTTTAATTTTAAAATTTACATGACCACTTTCAGAATATGTGAAAAGGGGAGAAAACAGTCATCCATAATACCAAAGCTTAACAAATTGTTTTTGATGAATTACACTTTTTAGGACTTTGTCCCATAGATCCAGGCTTTACTTACTATCATCATGTACATTCCCAATGTCCCACTGTCCTACCTTTGATTTGCATGTATGATCTCAGTTTTTGCTGCCCCATTGACTTCTAAACCTTTCCTTCCGAGCTCTTTTCTTCAGAACCAGTCTGCCCTTGTTACATGGCCACAGGCTTCCTCTGAACTGAAGTTATTCCATTTGAAGGAATCTTGACCAATTGCTAAACATTTGCTGCTATCACTGCTGTTAAAGGTGCCTCTTTTTACTCTTCCTTTTCCTACTTCTATAGCTTTCCACTGTACGCAATGCCATAACGGCTTACTCCCAGAGGAAGAAAACAATCATTCTCTCTTCCTATTAGGAAAAAGAACTATTTTTGTGTTTTCTGAGGGGTCTCCAGATGTGCGTTTGAAAAAAAAAAAAATTCCCCCTCCCTGTCTAAGAAACTGAAACTGGCCCTCTAAATTGCCCTTCCTGTTTTCTCATTTCCAATAACTTGTTGCAATTGTTCAGCAGATCAAGAGAATTTTCCATCCCTGAGTTTATGCTTACACCTGTTAGAGAGCTCAACATTATACTCAGTCAAGTATTTCTTATCAATATATATGAGTTAAACTTAACATGTAGACAAAATTTAAGGAAATGAGGATTTACTCTTGAGGTATATCATGTGATGCTTGTCTTTAGTCTCAAACAATCATAGAAATTACAAAGGCACCAAATATCACTTTAGTTTTATTTAATAAAATTGTGTCTTACTCTAGGCTCCAGTCATTGGAATGATAAGATCTTTGATCATGACATTTGACCATAAGCCAAAACAGATATGCAAATATATACAAATATGTATTCTAAGTTTAACCACATTCAAATAGTAGATTTTCAGTTCTTGGAGCACCTGGAAAATGTTAACAATAGTTTTCATTTGCATACCTTACAGAAGATATTGAAATTGTTGAGATTATACAAGATCACTTCCAAGTTAAATTTTTAATGAGTAATGACTAATTTATTATCCCACCCTTTTGCTAAAATTAATACTACAGGGAACGGCTCCTAGGCATCCTATCTAATGAAAGAAGAGAAGGCATGTGGGCACATACTCATGCAAAATACCCCCTGAGGAAATAGAAAAAGAAAAAAAATTGTGGTCACCATTATTTTCCCAGTTCTGAAGAGGAATTGGACAAAGGCAGAAAGTTATAAGTCAACTTCTCCTGCACAGCAGTTCTATAGTGCCTATGGTATCAGAAAGTCTTCAGAGCAAAGACTTGATATTTTGCTTAAGGAAATCAAGCAAATCTAAAGAAGTACAGACATTGAAATAAGATGCAATACATATGTCTACTTTGTATAGAGAAGTAAGTATGAGAAAGTTCTTTTGCCCAAGGTCTCTTCCAAGACTTTTAATTGTAATGCTTTCTATTGTTTTTCTTGTCCTATGCCAGTATTGATCATCCTAGGCAGGAAGCTTCCCTCGAAGGGATGATTATGCCAACCTTAGAACCACCTGCATACTGGCACTCCTCCTGTTACCCTGAACCCAAGGAAAGAGCTGCCCACTACTTCTCAATCACCAAGCCCCTTGGCAGAGCTTACTATTCCTTTCGGTCTACACAGCATCTTCTTTTTTATCTTTTCCCGGTCTTCTGCTGCCATTGTCTTCATTAAGTCTTCTTTTGAGCCTTTCATGATCTTTCCCAACACTTGAAACCTTATATATAGTATTTATGGTTGATACCATTTAATTTATTCAATGGATTTTGGTATTGTGGTGGTCGTTGTAAATCCATCTGTCCTATCTGGCAACTAAAATGGTACACTGCTCAAGAGAAGGTATCATGGTTTACATTTGGACTTTTGGCATTTGTTTTTTGTTTGTTGCATTTGCAATAGCCACAATAGTTCTCTGCTCATGAAAACCTTACCTTAAAATTTTTATAAGGACAATGTTAAAGAAGAAGAAGGAGAAGGCAGAGAGATAGTTGTGTGATTAGTTATAGTTACATAAAGGTTTCAAAATAGAATAAGAACTTTTTCCTTTGTTCCAAGCCTCCATTCTTGGAGAAAACACATTGTTTCTATCAAAATGCAAAGAACCAAGCAATGACAAGTGACCCGTGTTAGTCACTTAACCAGACAGGATGTCTCAGTAATGATTCCTTGTGCTTATCCATATGAATCAACTTCAATTAATTAACCACAATGTTCTCTCCAATAATTTGAATTAGCCACCACAAAGAGTCTAGGACAATAAATCTGACAATGAAATGCTGTTTAAAGCTATTTTAGGTGTTAACTGGGTAGGTTTGGGTCTCTTGTGAAAATTATTATTAAAAATTTCATTAATGACTGCAATATACCATCAAAACTAGAGCCATAGTTAATTCATCATGGAATAAATATCTTATATATGTCAAGGTTATTAGATTAAACTTATCCAGTTTCCTCTCAAGTAAATTATCCTGGGTTGAAAACTATGATGCAATAATTTGGTCTTGACGTTCTCTATATTCAATGTTCAAAGGAGAGTCACAAAGATAAAGAGCTGCAAACGAGATCTCCAAGGAAGGATCAGAGATTATTCAAGTGGAAAGGAGAAGGCAGAGGCAAAACTTTAAAAGGGGCATCAAGGCCCAGAAAGTAGTTAACTCTAAATTAGAACAGCTGTTTTCTTCTCCACAGAGGGCAGAATACAAGAAAATGGAAGTTTCCATAGTTAAATATAAGTTAGAAATTGTATTAATGTTCTCCAGAGAAGAAAAACCCAGCTAGGTAAGTTGGTAGGTAGGTATGTACATAGATAGGAGAGAAATTTATTTTAAGGAATTGGTTAATGTGATCATAAGGTTAACGGATCCAAAATAAATAGGGCCAACCAGCAGCCTTGAGTCAATGCCGTAGTCTTGAGTTCCAAGGCTGGAAAATCAGGCAGGCTTTCTCTTTTACATCCTAGAAAGAGAATTCCTGCTTTTGAAACCTCAGTCTCTGTGCTTAAGGCCTTTAACTGATCTGGCAAGGCCCACCCACTTTGTGGAGGGTGATCTATTTTAAATCAATTGATTATAAATATTAATCACATGTAAATAATACCTTTACAGGTAAATAAGACCTTTACAGGAACATCTGGACTAGTGTTTGACCAAACAACTGGTTACCATAGACTACCTAAGTTGACACAGCAACAAGAAAACTCCCCTGAAAAGGAAAGTCACCAAACTCCTGAGTTTATCTCTGGTTGCCTAGTTTAAAGGCAATCCTTTCAAAAGGCAAAGAGACAAATGCTGGTGAGGATAACAGAGATAACATCAGGGAAAATGTTTTCTTGTATGACCATTCGGAAGAGCATCCTGGCCTTAGGAATCAAATGTCTTTTCCTCAGAAAAAGAAAACAACTGTGCCATGACGTTTCTTCTGTCCAATGACATTTATTTGTGTCAATGGTTTATAATAGTAAAACTGGATGGGAAAATAAATATCCATAAATATGAAACTAGTTAAATAACCTATGTTTTATCTGAACAATGCAATGCAATGGTAACTTAAAATGTTTTTGAAGGCATGGAATGGGGAAGTGAGGTTTCATCTCATTGTCTCTTTCTTTCCACCCTGGGTCAAGTGAAATGACCCATCAGGATGTCAGACTCCAACTGTAACACTCTTCCAGTTTCCAATCTCAACAGTCTCTTTAAGAACTCGTCTATTTAAAGGGATATAAAAAAAGTGCCATTAAGACTTGATCAGTACAATCTTTTATCAGATTCTGAAACACTGTCCCAGGATATATGAAATGTTTAATTTAATTCCACTGCTTAACTAACAATAATAAAGCCAACAATGAGTCCCAACAGATTAAGAGAAGCATATCTCACCCTTTGATATCTTTAGAGTGGTGTATAAGAGCCAGCATATACTATTCAAAAGAGCTGATTTTTTAGATTTTCAGGAATTTTACAAGCCAGTTGGTCTCAAATTGGTAGCTCTAAATAAGCCACAGTGGGAATATTTACACCAAGGAAGTCAGCAAAGGTGACAAATTAGGGATCATTTTCCAAAGAGGTCATAGTTAAATATTTACCAGCAAACTACTGGATATCCACTAAAATATTAATGTGGTTTTCCCCTGGAGGTGGAACTGCAAGCAGACAGTGAGAAAACTGGAAGAATATGATGTCAAAAGGCCAAAAAAGATACAGTTTTGAGTGCTCAACTGTATCAAATGAGATTAAAACATGTCTTTCCATCTGCTCATTTCTGTTGGGTATATATCTAGGCATGGCATTGCTGGCTTTGAACACATGCATATTATCATCTTTAGGAAACATTATTATAACATCTCCAATGTAGCTGCATCAACTACATCTAACATGAAGAATCTATTTCTTATTAACTTATATGGTTATTTATATATTCTCAGTACAAATTCTTTTTCAGATATATTATTGCAAATACCCATTCCTCTCTGTGGTTTGTCTTTCACCATCTTAGTGATGGCTTTTACTAAACTGAAATACTGAATTTTAATAAAATCTAAATAATCATTCCATGACCAGTGCATTTTATATTAGGATTCATCTGGAATTGATCCCAGTATGGCATGAGTCAGTGATCAAGGTTTAACTTTTGGCTATCCAAATGTTCTAGTTCCATCAAAGTAGCTTTGTTTATAGTAGACAAAAACTGGAAGTAATCCACATATCCATCAACAATGTGTAATCAATTTTCATACAACTGAACATGACTCAACAAAAAAAAAATGGAAAAAATAAAAAGTACCACTACATGTCACAGTGTGGATGATTCCCTTAGGCATATTGAACCAAACAAGCTAGACCCTGAGGAGTACACTCTGTTGACAAGCAATGCATTTACACAGTAGATATATAGAAATAGGGTTTTGTTAGTAAGGAAGTGATGAAAGCATTTTATACTATTAGGAAGAGTTTAATAGAGAAAAAACTCACTGAAGAGGCAGCAGAAAAAGAGGCAACAAATGCCATTAAATACCCCAAACCATGGGATGAGACCCAAAAGAAAGATGAAGGATTCGACCTGTGATGGCAGAGAGACCACTTCCACTGGATCAAGAGAAAAACGTAAAATAATATGGCAGCAGACATAGAAAGAATAATGTGCTGTTTACTATGTCTTCTGTTTATTTCTTTCTGTTATTTTTGGTATATCCCTATTTTGGCTATGTATTATATAGGAACTAGCACATATGAATTGGAAGTACAAATGAATATATGGGAATGATTAAGATCCAGTTCAGAAATAATTATATATGAAAGAAGAAGGAAAATTAGAACGTGAAGAATTATAAGGGGAATTTCAACTATACTTGAAATATTTGTTCTTTCAAACAAAAAGAAACATCTGATTCAAATGTGAAAAATATGAAGATTCTGGGAAATTGTTTTTTAAGTATTTGTTAAGCTGATCTTTTTACCTTGATATATTTTAACATTTTTAAAGTTCACTAGAATAACAATTCAAGGCACTAAACTCCAACAATAATTTTAATGTCCCTGTTTGATATGGAACATATTGCTTACCTTCTATGTTCTAAATTCTTTTCTCAGTAAGAGATGTTAATATCCATCCTTCCTCACTTTACACAGACGGTAATTAACTAAAAGGGGCAATAACTATAAAGAACATCAAGTTCTGTGTAGAATTAAAACTCTTAAATCAAGAAAAATAATCTTTTCCCCTCCAATAAGGACTATCTCATCTCTAAGAAAAGGGTGGGGGGGGGAATCAATTGAAAGCCATATAAGCTAGAACTAATTCAATTTAGCTTTTGTTATTGTTCTCTTTGTTAAACAGAGTGAAACAAACATTCTGCTTATTGATTTTTTTAATTAACAAGAAACATAAAATGGTATCCAGTAAAGAAAAATAAATTTCCATTTTGTATTATTTCTAGGTAAGAGAAACAGCAAGACAAGAAAGAGAGAGGGAGGTGATGAATGGGAACAGGAGGGAGGCATGAAAAGAGCTACAGGGAGGTAGGAACACAGAGAGTAGACACAGCAGCCCTGAAAGGAACACATGCAGAGAAGGATCACGCATAAGCATCCACAGTAGCACCACAAACAAACTAAGCACAGGGAAGCATCTTCACAGAGATGTATACATTTTTAAGGTAAGAGAAGATACCAATTGGGCTCTATGGTTGTCAAGGACAGAAAACTGGCCCACAGTTGTCAAGGGCAGAAAACTGGCACCATAGAAAAACTTCAAGCTTGTTTGTAGCTTCCACACACCTTACATAAAAATTTCTCCAGTTGTAATGCACTAGCTCAGACCAGCTCCCAATTTTCAGGACCACCCTGGTTTGAAGTAGGAGTGATTATGCAGTTTTTATGGTTCTGCTTTAACACAACTAACCAGTCATGTTTTTCCATTTTCATCTTTACCATGTCTTCAACTTAATCCAGTGAGATTCTGCCCTTTATAATGACACACTTTATATTTTTTTTAAACATGGCTCTGCCTTTGACACTTTTCTTGAGCCCATATTATGATAACTGCCCATTTTTATTGCCAATTAGTGCTCATCTGTTTCCCATTGCTGTTTTATGTTCACCTGTTAGGACTTAAAAGCCCTTGGTATTTGTCTGCTTGACACTTGCCTGGAAAATGATATTGCTCCATAATGTGGATGCTGGACATAGCTTGCAAACTGGTGATTTACCTGCCTCCTCCACTGGAATTGCTCCCTGAATTAGTGGGTAGTCTAATTCTAGGTACAGGTCTCCCCCACTAGGGCCAAGTGTGTCCTGAGATACAAAAGAACATGCCCAAACCTTCATGAAAAAGTAATTTGGAAAAAAAAGAAGAAGAAACAACTTGGAGTCTTCACATAAGATGACTTGTCAATCAGATCTGTCTGAGGTTGTTCCAAAGTAATTATTAATAGGTGAGCCCTTTCACTCTTGGAAGTGTCCTGGTTTGGATAGGTAATTATGCATCCAACCTCAAGTTGTTGCCACTAAAGGCCTCTAAATCCATGTTTCAATTTTTACAGCTATAAGTGGAATATATAATAATAATTTACAACTGTATTTTAATAGCAGATTAATCAATTCAAATGCTTAGTGCAGTCATTCAGGATTTATTACCTTAGTTTTAAAATTATATAAGAAAATGTAGTCTACTAAAAAGGACAAAAACACTAAAAATACAATAATAGAAGAACTCCTAGATACAAAAATGAGTTAAGGGGAAAAAACTAGGATGCAAATTAGAATCCAGATATGACTCATTTAAAAAGTTTCAACATGCTTATTTCATTGGTTAAATATATATAAAAATCTCATTTCTCTCTAACCCCTGACTTCAAGATCCCCACAAAATCTAATTCATTTGGGTATTTTGGGGAATACCCTATGATGTCTCATATGAATTCACAATCAATTTTAACAGCTATCAAATGGCCTGAATCCAATCCAGGCCACTTAGAGAAGTTCTCCCTGCCACTATCAACCATGTGATACCCTCCTGACAGCATGCATATTGCACTCAAAGACACCATATCCCAGCGACACAATCCTACAAAAAGTAACCCTCCAAGTGTTGCTGTATCCTCCAGGCTTCTCAATGCACCCAAGTCACTTTGTGAGCAACAAATTTGGGAGATATATTACTTTTTATCATACTTCTGAAGTGGCACCCTCTCTCTCCACAGAAAAAGTCTTAACTGGGCTTCTCTAGAATTCTCACCATGGCTGATTTTGGGACTGTCAGCCAAAGAGTCTCTGAGAAAAAGTTCAATGTGGATAAACTTCCTATTTTCCCATTGCTCTGTTTTGCTTGGCCACTGGCCAGGAAAATACCAGCACTCTAGGTGCTGGACACCCCCTTAACAATTTTTCACAAATGTATCCAGTATAGTAGTTTTTAGAAATGTGCAAACAAGGCTTCTGGCCTTGAGCTGGGCTTCACAGAGATGTCTACATTTTTAAGATGAGAGAAGATACCAATCGGGCTCCATGGTAACAGCTGGCAGGAGAAGAAAGAAAGGGGAGAAGAAGCTCTCCCCTTCTCAGGTATTGTCCTTGAAGTGTTAACTTGCCCAAAACAGTGAAAGGAAAAGCTGCTTTTGTGTAAACTTCTGCAGACTGTGAACTTCTGAGCCCCTCCCCTTACATGCTGGGTATAAAATTCTGAAATTACCTGTATTCGGGGTTCAGGGGATTGATTGATTACAGCAAAGCTGTGCCCTCTGAACCTGGCTGCAGCCAAATAAAACTGTTTCCTGCTGTCTTCAGTGCCTTGCCTCATTTTCCCTACAACACTTCCTTTTAAAAATATTTATTGTTGATAGCACTGTGTTGGCCATGAGTGCTACAATGGCTTGTTTATAAACAGGGACATCATAACTGCTCACAGAGAGCTTGCACTTTGGAAAAATAGAATATCTAATGCATATTGGGATTTACAGTATGTCAGCAATTATTCTAAATATTTTATCTGTATTTTCTCCTTTAAAATCACAATAAGACTAAGAGGTCGGAATTTTATTGCCACCATTTTTATAGGATGTTGTGGTAAGCCTGATAACAGCCACTCAAGGCCATCTGGTGCCAATCTCTGAAACCTGTAAATTTTATAAAGAAAAGTAATTTTATAGATGTGATTCAGCCAAGGATTTTGACATGGAGAGATTATCCTAGATTATCTGGGTGGGAACTAAATTTAATCACAAGTGTTTCTCATTAAAAAAAAAAAAAACAAAGGGAGACTTGAGAGAGAGAGAGGCACAGAGGCAGAGATGGAGTGCAGTAACTGCAAGCTAAGGAGATCCCAAAATAACAATAGTCACCAGAAGCTAGAAGACCAAGGAAGAAATTCGCTCCCACGGCCTTCTAAAGGAGTAGACCAACCAATCTTGCTGTCAAAATTCTGGCATCCAGAATTATGAAGCAATAAATGTCTGCTGTTTATGTCACCAAGTTTGTGGAAATTGGTTATGGCTGCTCCAGGGAATTAATACAGCTGGGAAATGGAGGCTTAGCAAAACGATTTGTCAAAATGGTTCATAAAGAATTGTTCCAGAACTTCTTTTTTTTCCCATAAATGAAGTAGAAATCCCCGGGATGGGCTAATAGATAGGGACAGGTCTCTTCAATATTCCCCATAATTCTTCCCTTCCATAGACCTGGGTTCCGGCTTCTGTCTACTCTCCTCCCCACCCCACCCCCACACAAACTCTTACAAATCAATTCCTAATGGATCCACCAACAGTCTCATAATTTAGTAAAATAATGAGCTCAAAGATTATCACATTAGGGCAGAGGTTGTGGCTCAGTGGTAGAGTGTTTGCCTGGAATGTGAGAGGCCCTGGGTTCGATCCTTAGCACCACATTAAAATAAATAAAAGTAGGAGTATTGTGTCCAACTACAACTAAAAAATAAATATTAAAAAAAGATTAATACATTACACTTGCATTGACTGTCAAAAATATCTTTAAAATAATGAATAAACTCCCTAGATAGACAAATATTGAATAAAAAAAAGGAAATAGAAAATGGGTAAATAGGTAATAGGAACATTGTCAAAGGAAACTAAGTTACTCTATTCTTTCCTTCCCTCAATATTTTATTTTATGTATTTAGGCACATTAAATGTGCAAGATCTTACTTGTGGTGCAATTATTCTGCCACCACCATCTACACTTTCTGATTTACTGAGCTGAAGCAGTCTTCAGAAAACATTGCTGATATATGCATCATACCAAAACACTTCTGAGGAATGTTTGCACAAATGAGAATCACATTTTTGTTGTTGTTAACATAGAACTGATGTGAGGTGTCTCTGTAAAGAAACAGATTTAAGTCTATGAAAAGTTAGGAAAACAAGAAAAGTTCCATGTTTCAGAAGGTGAAGGGAAGGGCTTCATTTCACTTCATCTCAAGTTTTAAGTTCAACAGACTCAATTGCCTCTGAACCCAATGTTCCTGCAAATAAGAGACACTTTTTTATTTCATACATCATTTATAAATTTTACAGCAACTCCACAGAGCTAATACACATCTTTCTTCTAAACCATAGAAGTAATATCCTGATTTTGGTCACTGGGACTTCTGCTCAAGCATTAAGAGCTTACACTTTTATGGTTAGTGCTTTTAAGCTTTCAAAGCACTGTCTTAGACGCTCTGACAGGACTTTCTTTATCCTCTCACCCTCTAAACACATGTTTTTCCTTAGGTTTAATTCAGTGTCTTCATTTATCTACACTTTCTCTTCGATACAGCACAGTGAAATCCATAGCCTCACAAATCAACTGAATTTAAAAGTCTCTCTACCTAATTCAAACACACACACACACACACACACACACACACACACACACAGTGCAGAATCCCAGAGCAATCAGTCTCATCATATTCCAATGTACCATGTGGTGGTGGCCCTGAATGATTATATGCCTGAAAAAAAAAAAAAACAAGAGAATCCCTCAAAACATTTTAAATAACATGGGAATTTACTAAGGTGACTGGGTGAAAGTGATATGCAGAAATATAGCTTTTATGTATGAAACAGCACTAGTTAGATTATATTATGGGAGAAAAGACCCAGTTTGCAAGAACAGTTTAGAAAACATTAAATACCTAGGACTAAACCTAACATAAAAAGGAAAATAAGAAATTTTCTATTTCTAGTCTGTCATATAAAGAACTTGGAAGTTGGCATACCACCCTACCAACAAACAAAAAGCTAAGCAAACTAAAAACACTGACAATTATTCTTAGATCTGTCAAGGAAGAGAGGTCCCAAGGAAAACCACTCCTTCGAAATTTGAAGAGAAGACTGAGAAACACAGAGGATCACCATACACCAGAGCAAAAACCACAAGCAGAAACTTCTCCATGGACCAGTATCAAGGTAGGAAAATGTAACCAACAAACTGCTGGAGGTTCAGCATCGATGAGTCCAAGATCAAGTATTCCAAAGAAGCAAGAAATTGGAGGGAGCCCACACCTTCATTTTATCTCCAAGAGCCCTAAGGGATAATGAAAATCAGAGAAAATTTCCCATTATGCTTCCAGCAGGAGGAGGAGACAAGTAACCACCTTGGAACACACCAGAGTATTCTGTTCTTTTTAACAGGCCTCCTCTCAAGAGCTAATTTTACCAAAGCTTAAATGGGGTTTTATCAGAAACTAACCTATTTGGGGAGCCCAGGCTGGCCCAGGACAGGACCACCAACCTGCATGGAGCCTGTGCTGAGGCTCCCCATTTACCAACATATGTCCCCCCCATACCACCTCCATCTTGGAACATGCAGCCATCCCATAACCCTCCCCATGTAGTAGCCTCCACCTTGGGACAACAGAGCCTGGAGGAAGCTGCCAGCTGCAGCACCTCAGGCCACCAGAGCACTGCATCTCTGAACAGGTCTCCCAATGCCATCAGAAGGCCCACCCTTTCATCCCCGTCTCTGAAAGTGGTCGCCTCCATCTTGAGACACTTCCACCATGATCTCAGGTTACCTCTGCTGCCACCTATCACCATCTTTAGTTGCAGCAGCTTCCATCTTGAGAAACCAGTTGGGGTCTGGAAGCCTAACACCAAGGCAAGACATTGGAAACCTGCAAGGTAGAAACTGTAACACCTTGGATCTCCACTGCTAGAGGGAAAGACACAGAAAGCAGGAAAAGACAAGGGAAGAAAGTGCCCCAAACAGACCAAGATGATACAATAATAGTATCCATTGACAGCACAGTAGAAGAAATTTCAGGGAAGGAATTCAGAATGTGCATAATTAAAATGATCTGCAAATCAAAGAATGACATACAACAACAAATACAGGCAAAAAATGATCGCTCCAACAAAGATATAAGTGCAAATGTAGGCAACAATTCATCAGTCTAATAAAGAGATAAGAGAACAAATACAGGCAACAAAAGATTACTTCAAAGAAGAGAGAGAGATTCTAAAAAAACAAACAAACAAACAAACAAAAAAAAAACAGAAATCCTTGAAATGAAGGAAACAGTAATCCAAACTAAAAACTCAATAGAAAGCATCACCAACAAACTGTATCACTTGGAAGACAGAGAACCTCAGACAATGAAGACAAAATATATAATCTTCAAAATGAAGTTAACCACACAGTGAAGATGGTAAGAAACCATGAATAAAACTTCCAAAACTTATGGGATAGCATGAAAAGACCAAATTTAAGATTTATTGGGATACAGGAAAATGCAGAGATTCAAATCAAAGGAATGTACAATCTTATTTTAAAATATCTTCATTTTATTTTTTTGTGGTGCTGAGGATCGAACCCAGTGCCTCAGGCACACAAGGTGAGCACTCTCCCTCTGAGCCACAACCCCAGCCCAAAGATATTTTATTTTTATCTGTTAATCCAATTGAAACTGAACTTTTTAAAAAAATATTTTTAGTTGTAGTTGGACACAATACCTTTATTTTATTTATTTATTTATTTTCATGTGGTGCTGAGGATTGAACCCAGGGCCACATATGTGCGAGGCGCGTGCTCTACCACTGAGCCACAACCCCAACCCCTCCAGAATGCACAATCTTTTCAGTGAAATAACAGAAACTAACCTATTTGGAAAAAGAGAAATAACCAACTCCAGTCCATTTTAGTCATCCTCTCTCACCTACAAGGAGAAACGCAGAAAGGCTTTGGTGAAGTTTACAGGGGTGCAGGCTCACTGAACAACTAAGACCTGCTGTTAAGACTGTGGAATGCTTTCCCTCACTCCACATCTTGCCACCATGCCACTAAAGACCGCTTAATAGAGTTCCCTTTACCCAGTCTGTTAGGTATGGCTTGTAACAAAAATGAGACCCACCAAAAAGCAAAAATATAGCTTGAAGAGACAGAGCATGCACCAGAACTAGACTCAAACATGTCGAGGATGCAGGAATTATCAGAACAAAAATGTTAATCAACTACAATTATAATGCTAAGGACGCTAATGGTAAAAGTAGAAAACATGCTTCCACAGGTTGGAAATGTAAGAGAAATGAAAATTCTAAAAAGAGAATCAAAAAGAAATGCTAAAGATCAGAACACTATATAGAAATAAAGAATGTCTTTGATGGGATCATTAGTAGACTAGACATGTCTGAGGAAAGAATCTCTGAATTTGAAAATAAATTATTAGAAACTTTCAAAACAGAAAAAGCAGAAAGGAAAAAAAACCTAGGGGGATAAAATTACAGAACATTCAAGAACAATAGGACAACCTCAAGTATTGTGACATAAATATAACAGGAATAGCAAAAGGAGAAGAAAAAGAGAAAGGAGCAGAAGAGATGTTTAAACCAAAAAGTTCTGAGATTTTTCCCCAAATTAATGTCAAGCACAGAACCACCAATTCAGGATGCTCAGAGAACACCACTTGGTATAAATGCAAAAATAAAAACAAAAACATTACACCTAGGCATATCATATCCAAACTGTAGAAAATCAAAGATAAAAGAAATTTTTTCTAAACAAAGCCAGAGGGGAAAAAAAGACCTTATTTATATAAGAGCAAAGATGAAAATCACATCCAGCTTCTCAGATATCATGTGCAATGGACTGAGTCTCTCCAAATTTCATATGTTGAAATATAAACCTTCAGGTGATGATATTAGGAAGTGAGGCCATTGGGAGATGATTTGGTCATGAGGGCTCTACCCTCTAACCTATGGGATTATTGTCCTTACGAGATCCCAGAGAGACCCATTGTGTCATCTGCTATGCCAGGTAAAAGTGAGAAAATTGTTTTCTATTAAGATACTGGCCCTAAGCAACACCAAGTCTACCAATACCTTGATCTTGGGCGTTCCAACCTCTACAACTATAAGAAATAAATTTCTCTTATTTCAAATTATCAGTCTTTGGTAGTTGGTTATAGACACTTGAACAGACTAAGGCACATGCAAGTAAGAAGATAATATTATAAGCACTGAAAGGGATTGTGGCTTAGGGCTGGGATTGTGGCTCAGTGGTAGAGCGCTTGTCTAGCATGTGTAAGGCACTGGGTTCGATTCTCAGCACCACATATAAATAAACTAATAAATAAATAAAGGTCATCGGCAATTTGAAAAAATATTTTTAAAAAAGGAAATATATCAACCTAGAATTCTATACCATGAAAAACTATTTTTCAAAAGTAAAGGAGAAATGAAGATTCTTTAAAACAAATAACAATAAAGATAATTCATTACCAATTGCCCCGTCTTAAAAAACATGTTAAAAAAAAAAAAAAGTTCTTCAGCGAGAAGGAAAATTAAATAGGTCAGAACTGCAGATCTATGTCAAGAAGAGAAGTGCATTGGAGAAGAAAAAAGTTTTTCATTATTTACCTAATAGATAACATTTTGTTCAAAATAATAACAACCAGGTATTTGATTATGTACACACATATTACTTTTGTATGAGTGAAATAACAAATGATAGCAATGATACAGGAGGGAAGAAATAGGATTGTTTTGTTACTTTATAAGATACTTGCACTAGAATTGAAGACTAATGGGACAGAACAGAAGACACAGAGACATACCCATCTAAATAGTTATCTCATACTAGACTAAGGTGCCATAAACATACATTAGGAGAAAAGATAGCTTCTTCAACAAATGGTGCCAGGAAAACTGGAAATCGATATGTGAAAGATTGAAATTGAACCCTCAAATCTCACCCTGAAAAAAACTCAACTCAGAGTGGACCAAGGATCTTGGCATTAGACAAGAGACCCTGCCCATACTAGAAGAATCATATCAGCTTGGGAACAGACTTCCACAATAAGACTCCTAAAGCACAGAGGTAAAATTGAGAATCAATAAATGGGATGGCATCAAACTAAAAAGCTTCTTCACAGCAAAGAAAATAATCAAAAACATGAACAGAGAGCCTACACAATGGGAGAAAAATCTTTACCACCTGTACCTCAAATAGAGCATTAATCTCCAGGATACACAAAGAACTCAAAAACTTAACACACACACACACACACAAAAAAAAAACCTACAAATAACCCAATCAATAAATGGGCGAAGAAACTAAACAAGCACTTCACAGAAGAAAAAATACAAATAGTCAAAAAATATATTTTAAAAAATGTTCAACATCTCTAGTAATTAGAGAAATGAAAATTAAAACTACACTAATATTCCATCTCACTCCAGTCCGAATGGCAATTATCAAGAATACAAGCAACAATAAATGTTGGAGAGGATGTGGGGGAAAATTTACACCCATACATTGCTAATGTGACTGAAAATTGGTGAAACCACTCTGGAAAGCAGTTTGGAGATTCCTTAGAAAACTTCGAATGGAACCACCATTTGACCCATCTATCCCACTCCTCGGGTTATTACCTAAAAGACTTAAAATCAGCCTACTACAATGACACAGCCACATCAATGTTTATAGCAGCTCAATTCACAATAGCCAAGCTTTGGAATCAACCTAGGTGGCCTTCAACAGATGAATGGATAAAGAAAATGTGGTATATATACACAATGGATTATTACTCAGCCTTAAAGAAGAAAGAATCATGGCATTTGCTAGTAAATAGATGGAACTGGAGTATATCATGCTAAGTTAAATAAGCCAGTCCCAAAAAACCAAAGGTCAAATGTTGTCTCTGCTATGTGGATGGTAACCCATCAAAGGGAGGGTAGGGAAGGGAAGTATAGAAGTTCATTGGACTAGACAAAGGGTAAGGAAGGGAAGGGACATGGGATGGGAATAGGAAAGACAGTACAATGAATTGGACGTAACTTTCCTATGCTCATATATGAATACAGGACCAGTGTTACTCCACATCATGTTCAACTGCAAGAATGGAATTAAAATTGTAATGGGTCATACCCCATGTATGTATAATAGGTCAAAATACACCCTACTGTCATGTATTTCTAAAGACAACAAATGAAAAAAAAAAAAAGATACTCACACTATATATCATGTGGTATAGTGTCATTTGAAAGTAGACTTGAATTGTTTCTAAATGTATATTGAAAACTGTAGAATAATCACCATAGCATTAAAAAAAGGCATGTTCATATACTAAGGCAGAAGAAAAAACAGAATTACATAAAAAGCTCAATTACAGTCTTCTACTGGGCCCTTCCCCATGACGTGCTGTCTTACCTTCAGCTCAGAGCAATGGAGCCAGCCATCTGTGGACTGAGAACTCAGAAACTAATACCTGAGACTCAGTAATTTATAAAGAAAAGAAGTTTATTTTGGCTCAAAGATCTGGAAGCTGGAAAGGCCAAGATCATGGTGCTGGCATTTGCTCTGATCCTGGTGAGGACTTTGGGTGGCTTCAATTCAAGGGAGAATCAAAAGGGTATTTGCTGATCACCAACCACATTGTAGAGTAGTTTCCTTCTGGACTGGTCTGCAGGACAGCTAATCTACTCTCTAGTAGTGAAATCATATCAAAATCTTATCAAGAGCCATTTCCCATAAATTATATGTCAGCATTAAATTAAACATTTAGATATATACACTGTACATATGTCATAGTCTAGATGCTACAGAGTAATCTCACCTTATTTTCTAAATGGAGACATACTAGTTCATAAAAGACTCCAATAGCACAATAAATAATACAATTGATTTTATGTCTATAAACTGTTAACTAATATATAGGTATTCATTATATAGTCAAATTCTTCACAGTTCAAGAAGTGATAAATAACATAAGCATTAAATCAGACAAATGTATAGAAGAAAAAAAAGTCAGGAAAAGTATATTAATGAAATGATCTGTAAGGGTATTTTTTAATACCAGGTAATTTAAAAATTAAAATTTAATAATTCATAGGAATGTTCCCTTCTACAATATTTTGAAAATACAATATGGTACTGAATAGAGAGAAAGAAAAAATGTTTTATCTCCAAAGGTGTTTTTTTTTTTTCAAAGTCCAACTTCATGGCAGTTTCTTCATTTAAGTTGATGTAAATTATGATAAATAGAAAGAACTGAATGATGAATCTTTGATATTTCATTACAATACATAAGACTGATACATTATTCAGAAAGCAGCAACTTTATTTAGAAGTCATAGAGAATGAATAAAAAGTAACTGAAAATTCTCATCAGTAAAAATTGTTACAAATAATAAAAAATAGTGAATCATGAATTACTGTCAATACATACTGCCATCATTCACTATATTGATATATTCAGAATGAATAAACATAATATAGTATATCTGGACTGAAATAGCTATTAAACTTTCTCTTTTAATATATGTCATTACTTATTTTTTTAAATAATGCTCACAAAAGGCAGAAAATAAATGAAAGACAAAAATAGGAACAAAGAACAAAATCAATGAATAGAAAAAAATAACAAATTTGATAGCTATCAACTCAGTTATAGCAATAATCACTTTGTGAATGGTCTAAAAATGCCCATTAAAATACCAAAATTAAAAGAATACCAAGATTAAAAGATTACCAACCAAGAAAAGCCCAGGATCGGATGGATATACAGCCAAGTTTTACAAGACCTTTAAAGAAGAATTAATTCCAATACTCCATAATCTATTTCAGGAAATAGAAAAAGAAGGAGTACTTCCAAATTCATTCTACGAGGCCAATATCACCCTGATTCCAAAACCAGAGAAAGGCACCTCAAAGAAAGAAAACTTCAGATCAATATCTCTAATGAATATAGTTGCAAAAATCTTCAATAAAATTCTGGCAAATCAGATACAAAAACATATCAAAAAGATAGTGCACCATGATCAAGTGGGATTCATCCCCGGGATGCAAGGTTGGTTCAACATATGGAAATCAATAAATGTAATTCATCACATCAATAGACTTAAAGATAAGAACCATATGATCATCTCGATAGATGCAGAAAAAACATTTGACAAAATACAGCACCCTTTTATGTTCAAAACACTAGAAAAACTAGGGATAACAGGAACTTACATCAACATTGTAAAAGCTATCTATGCTAACCCTCAGGCCAGCATCATTCTAAATGGAGAAAAACTGTAGGCATTCCCTCTAAAATCTGGAACAAAACAGGGATGCCCTCTCTCACCACTTCTATTCAACATAGTTCTTGAAACACTGGCCAGAGCAATTAGACAAACAAAAGAAATTAAAGGAATAACTATAGGAAAAGAAGAAATTAAACTAGGACTATTTGCTGATGATATGATTCTATACCTAGAAGACTCAAAAAAACTCTACCAAGAAACTTCTAGAACTAGTAAATGAATTCAGGAAAGTAGCAAGATATAAAATCAACACCCATAAATCAAAGGCATTTCTATATATCAGTGACAATTCCTCTGAAAAGGAAATAAAGAAAACTACCCCATTCACAATATCCTCAAAAAAATAAAATAAAATACTTGGAAATCAACTTGACAAAATAGCTGTGAAAAATCTTTACAATGAAAACTATAGAACCCTAAAGAGAGAAATAGAAGAAGACCTTCGAAGATGGAAAGATCTACCTTGCTCATGGATAGGCAGAGTTAATATTATTAAAATGACCATACTTCCAAAAGCACTATACAGGTTCAATGCAATTCTGATCAAAATCCCAATGGCATTCCTCATAGAAATAGAAAAAGCAATCATGAAATTCATCTGGAAAAATAAGATACCCTGAATAGCTAAAGCAATTCTAAGCAGGAAGAGTGAAACAGGTGGTATTGCTATACCAGACCTTAAACTATACTACAGAGCAATAGTAACAAAAACAGCATGGTACTACAGGCTAGTAGACCAATGGTACAGAATAGAGGATACAGAGACTAACTCACAAATATACAACTATCTTATATTAGATAAAGGTGCCAAAAGCATGCACTGGAGAAAGGATAGCATCTTCAACAAATGGTGCTGAGAAAACTGGAAATACATATGCAACAAAATGAAATTGAATCCCTATCTATCACCATGCACAAAAGTTAACTCAAAATGGATCAAGGATCTAGGATTATACCAGAAACTCAGCGTCTAATAGAAGAAAAAGTAGGCCCTAATCTCCATCACGTGGGGCTAGGCCCCAACTTCCTTAATAAGATGCCTATAGCACAAGAATTAAAACCAAGAATCAACAAAAGGCATGGGTTCAAACTAAAAAGTTTCTTCTCAGCAAAAGAAATAATATGTGAGGTGAATAGGGAACCTACATCCTGGGAACAAATTTTTACCCTTCACACATCAGGTAGAACTCTAATCTCTAGGGTATATAAAGAACTCAACAAGATAAGCACCAAAAAAACAAATAACCCAATCAACAAATGGGCCAAGGACCTGAACAGACACTTCTCAGGAGAGGATATACAATCAATCAACAAATATATGAAAAAAATGCTCATCATCTTTAGCAATCATAGAAATGCAAATTAAAACTACTCTAAGATACCATCTCACTCTAGTAAGAGTGGGAGCTATTATGAAGACAAACAACAATAAGTGTTGGCGAGGATGTGGGGGAAAAGATACATTCATACATTGCTGGTGGGACTGCAAATTGGTGCAGCCCATATGGAAAGCAGTATGGATATTCCTTGGAAATCTGGGAATGGAACCACCATTTGACCCAGCTATCCCTTTCCTATACCCAAAAGACTTAAAAACAACATATTACAGGGACACAGCCACATCAATGTTTATAGCAGCACAATTCACAATAGCTAAACTATGAAGCCAACCTAGATGCCCTTCAGTGGATGAATGGATAAAAAAAAGCGTGGCATATATACACAATGGAATTTTATTAACAATAAAAGAGAATAAAATCATGGCATTTGCAGGTAAACGGATGGCATTGGAGAAGATAATGCTAAGTGAAGTTAGCCAATCCCAAAAAAATAAATGTCGAATGTTTTCTCTGATGGAAGGAGGTTGACTCATAGTGGGGTAGGGAGGGGAAGCATGGGAGGAATAGATGAATTATAGATAGGGAAGAGGGGTTGGAGAGAAAGGGAGGGGGAATGGGATTAGCAAGGATGGCGGAATGTGATAGACGTCATTATCCAAAGTACATGTGTGAAGCCATGAATTGGGTGTCAACATACTTTATATACAACCAGAGATATGAAAAATTATGCTGTATATGTGTAATAAGAATTGTAAGACATTCTGCTGTCATTTATTTTTTTTTAAAAAATCAATAAAAAAAAGAAAAGAAAAGACGAGGAGGACCTCAGCTACATTAACTGAAAGAAGACAAGATGAAAAGGCTATATACTGTATGATTTCAACCATATAATTCTCCATGAGCCAACTTTCTTTAAGCTCAAGTTCTTCCTCAAATTACCTCTAAATTGACCTCAAAACAAATGAAGATACTGCACTTAAGTAACTTGCAGAACATTTGCAGTTTTGATCTCTCTTTTGCTTTCTTTGATCACTGTCCCACTCATAATGAAATGCTTACATCAACTATCTTGCATCAATTTAAGAATGGGGGTACAAGAACAAACTTTATGTGTATGAACCCAACATCATTGATCAGGCATACTGATTTTGTATTTTCAGTAGGGCTAAAACTACTTAATAGAAAATATATAAGTTGTATATTGAAAAGTAGTATTTTGAAAAGAAATCTTAAGAATCTCTCTGGTTTCTTTGTGCTCTCACGGATAAAACCAATATCATTAACTAGTCATCTACTGCTAAAGAGACCAATGGCTTTATTTTATCTGCATGTGAAGTTCAGAAATGACAGGCCAGGAGCTGTCATTTTTCTAATATTATAATATGCAAAACACAAGAACAATTGTAAAAGGGGATTACTCCAGGGAAGGAAAAAAGATCAAATGGTTAATTAAAATTCATTTTATAAAATGATACCTTTCACAGATACTAACTTCTGAGTAATTTAACATCCTGTTGAGATCACAATTATTTTCAGAAGAGTGAGAGAGCAAGCAAGAGAGACAGAATAATTTTCTATCAAAACTGTGACTAAATTATGAGACCTTTTAAGATATAAAATGTAATTTATTTTTTCATATCAGATAATTTTTTGATCTGGTGAGCCAATATATAATTCAATCTCTAGTTAATTTCCTTCTCAAGGTATAATGTAATGGTACTTCTACCTGATTCAACAGTTGAGTCTGCTAAAAGTGTACCTTTAGTACCTTGTTCCACAAACTTACTAGCTTTCCCCATTAAAGGTGACACAATATCAGCAATATGCCATATTTAAAACTAGAAATAGGCACTTCTTAGAGATAATTGATTTGGAATTTATTGAAATGCAGAGAGAAGAAATCTATTTTTCTCTAACCAAGTGACTTCATTACATTACTTTTAAGCAGATAATTTTCCAGAGACTCACATCATTAATTAGTCTAATTTTACTGGGTGATAGTCCTTCAAATTTGAATCAGAATGAAAGGTCCCAGGTTATCCCTTCATTTTCCCAAAACTCTTTTCCTGAAGGTTACTAGGTTAGAAATCAAGAGATAGCAAGATAAACAATTTAGAAAATAATAACAAAAAGATAAGTTAGAAAGAAAACATATGAACACATTCTAAACATGAGAAAATGAAAAAACTCTTAGTGAATATTAAAATATGCTGTATTTCTAAAATCAGAATGTGTTTGGTAGAGAAATACAAACTTAATTTAATGCTCCTTTTGCCCATGATCCCCCACTTCCCCTCAAGAAAGAGCTACTATCAATCTGATGATGCATCTGAGAATCCAAGAACTATAGCTATACCTATTTATAACATGGATGAACCTTCTCCTTCTCCACCATTAACATCATTATCATTACCACTCACTCTTTGAACAACTACTTGTGCAAACTTTGGTTTTTAGCATATCATCCTTCCCATACCGAATATAAAAACAAATTGTCCTCTCTCATAGCTGAACTTAAGAATCTCAAGAGCTTTTAAAATACATCTGCCAGGCCCACTAAAGAATTGTTTCCAAAAAAAAAAGGGAATTGTTTCAGAGTCTTCAGGGAAGGGCATGTATGTCTGTAGTTTTTAAGTCTTCCCAACAGATTCTGGTGAATAGTGAGTACTGAGAGTGACTGAAAATTCAATCCTCACAAAAATATTTGGAACAGACTTTGTTATTATCCCCAACCACCTTTCAAACACAGGTCAGCTTTATCCTTAATGTAATTTTTTTAAACTATTTTTCTGTACTGCTGCCAAACAGCATTAGCATGAGTATTTGGAATAGAAACTGCACTTGACATGTGTCATATTCTTCCTCACTGAGAGAAAGATGACTTTAAAATGTATAAAGCACAGGAGAAAAATAACTATATTTCCCTACTATTTTTAGAAGACAAGAAATGGCCATTGAGTAAATGTGTTATAAATTAACTCGTCTGAGGAGCAGCTAATAGCATTAATAACTATCTGGACTTCAAGCATTCAGGCTTGGACTCCAATTTTCAGTGTGTTTACATTCAATATAATTAGTGTCAAATTTTTAATTCCATCTGATGCTAATTGTATAGTGAAACCAAGTACCTATTTGGAGTGCTGATTTCCATGCTCCATAATCCAGTATTCCTGGAAATATACCTCTCTTTAGTTGCTCACCTTAACAATGAGACCCTTTGTAAAAAGAATGTGTCACCTCTTTATTAGAGTTCCTGCTCCTCAGTGATGCTTCTTGGACGGCCTTGATCTGTTTCCTACAGCAATATCCCTTTTTTCTTCCTGAGAGAAAAACTGAAAAATCTCACCCTTCATGACATCAAGTTCTTTTTGTCTGAAGTAGCTTCTGAGGAATACACACACACACACACACACACACACACACACACACACATCCTTAAATTCTAAAAGGATAGTCCTGTTTTGTCCTTTCAATGTCAAGAAATGTTGAGTTACACATGACTTGTGAGAGAAGGAACCCGTTGGGGGCCACTTTGTTGGTATTCTGCTGGAAAAATAGAGGAAACATTTTCTTATTCTGATTATTTTCAGAGTAATTTAGTCTTAGCAACACGATCACTGGCAACACAGAGAACATGCAGCAGATTTGCCCCATATGAAAAGTGCATGATGACACTCAGTTCAATTCACTGATAGCTTAGTTACCCACATGGGCGCCATATGCCTGTTGAGCACTAGCAGTGAGCTTAAGCCCACTCATAGAGACACTCGTTGTTCTAAATAGTAACTATTTTATTCCTTTGTGATCAGCGTTTTTAAATTTCCTTGGGTAGAATCGTGGAAATCTTAAAATTGCTTGGAATTGTTTGGTATCTTTCTCTCCACCTGCTTCAGGTCCACAATGGCAGCAGTGATGGGTATGCCATGCACAGTTCCCCTTAGCAGCTGCATTTTACTTCTAACCAGAAAAATAGGGGCTCTCAGTAAGACATAATGCATCGGTAATTGCGTAGTTAGTTGTTCCTTCTACAAGTTACCAGATATAAACTTCACTAATCTATGTTCATAATTTTGTTCATGATTGGTAAGAAAAATATTTAGAATGACTGTTCAGGAAAAAAACTGTTAGATACATAAGGTTGACATATGTATTTCTAATTGTGTGTGTGTTCTGGATAGTCGTTAATTAAGAACACGTGGGGCACCCACTGGATCAAAACAGTGCATTAGGGAATCTAAACACATTTCTGTTACAGTTCTCTTCAAAGAACTTGCAAGAGAGCAAGAGATTGCCATTCCAAAAGCAATTGTTCATAAGTAATTTGTAAAGAAGACAAAGTAAGCTGAGCACCCACTTAATCCACCTCTTTATCATTTTTATTAAAATAAAATATCTTCTAATGACATCTAAAACATCTAAAATTTTAAAAAGCACACTGTTTTTAGTACAAATTCAAATTAGCTTACATGGGATTGGTAAATGAAGGAATGATACCCAGAGAGCAGAGAAGCTAAGTTGGTTTATAAATGAGTTTTCAACACATTTCCTTGGTAGAGTATT
The DNA here is from genome assembly GCF_047511675.1 of Marmota flaviventris. Classification (NCBI taxonomy): domain Eukaryota; kingdom Metazoa; phylum Chordata; class Mammalia; order Rodentia; family Sciuridae; genus Marmota; species Marmota flaviventris. Next base: position 116,592,919 of record NC_092502.1, read on the forward strand.
GCTTCTAAAGTCTAAAATTATCATTTTTTCAGTGTACCCAGTGTTCTCGCTTTTGGAAGGACAACATCATTCCCTCATGTTAATCAAACTCCCAAAAGACTGCTGTGTGCTCCAAAATGCCAACGACAAAAATTGGACCACAGTATGCAGGATCACTCATTAATGCATGAATTCTGTTTGAAAACCAATTTAGGAGCCAAAGTATAATCAGGAAATTTTGTAGTATACATGGAATCCCCGCAAATAGGAATTATTTAAATGACTTTTAACACCCATGTCATGGAACAATGGCAGTGTCTGGTATTCAAATGATATCAATATAAATCTGTCAAAGAGGCAAGAATCCACTTGTTGACCAGTTAGGGCTGCAGTGAACTGGTTTTAAGGAAATGTTTTCATAAAATGTTTTGTACGAAAAAATGAGCTCGAATTAGATTTTGAGCAATTATGATGCAATTCTTAGAAGCTGCCGTTAGAACCTTTACATGATATGAGTTAAAAATAATTCAAAGCAAAATATATTTTGTTTGTGAAAACTGTTCTGTGAAATCTTTCCAGGTAATTTCAGATGAATCTAACAACAGCTGCTAATGAGACTATGTAGGAAATTTGTGAACTAATTGGGACAGCATTCTTTTAAGGGATCAAGATGAGAAGTAAACTTGCTTAAAATTACTGACTCCACAATAATTTAGAGAAAGAAACAGCAAAATTAAATGGGAAATATGATGAGAAAGAGAGAAAACAAATACACAACAGTATCAAAGAAAAGCAAACATTTTAATACCACCTATAAATGTAACTTACAGAAGACTATTAGATTACAAGAAAAACAGATGTTCATTCAACTTGAATTTGTTTGAAGTACACTATTAAAATTAATGCATTAGAATGTATATCAAACTAAAATCTTAAGTCATCTATGAAAAAAACTCAGAACTTTTATGTTTGACCAAATGTTGTCATCAGTTTCCAAGCACAGCTTCAATCTTTTAGATGCTCAATTTTTTGTCTTATTAAAACAAATTTTCACCTTACCTAATCTAGTACAATGTTTTAAAAGATCAGTATAAGGCAAAGCGTTCTGGACTCTCCTTTTATTGCCAGGATATCCACTCTGCCACCTAAGTTCCTGTTCTATGGAGGGATTCTCAGGAAACAAAGGGGTTGATAGTACACAACAACTTCCTAATTTTGTTGCCTTTTTCAAGAGTTCAGTGTTTTCCTTGTGATCTTGACCTTAGATTGTGGTAAGCCCCTATGGGTCCTTCTACTCATCTTCACAGTAATTGTTTATGACAGCAATAAAGTGTCAGATTGGTCTTCCTGAGTACAGAAAAAAATATATCTTTATTTTCAGAATGAGTCTATATGTGGGTAAGACCTATACACGAGAGAAAATGCTATCACAGAGGAAGAGCCAAGCCTAGCTCTGTCCCTACCTCAATTCAAAAGACCTCTGTTAAATCAACTCATTCTACCACATTCCTGCCTCAAAGTGCTTCTACCTGGAAGCTAGTTGTTTTTTTAATTTGGGGGATTTTTATTCTCTTTTTTATTCTCACCTTCTTTTTAGGCTGAACACTTCTGGGTATTCAAATAATATTTCTATCCTTGATCTCCAATTATTATTCACCTATTTCTCAATATTCCTAGGCAATAGGTTTGTGCTAAGAATTGATTACAATATTAAAATGTAAGACAAAATCCCCCCCAGTATCAAACTAAAAAGCTTCTTCACTGCAAAGGAAATAATCAAGAATGTGAACAGAGAAATGGAAAAAAACGTTTACCACCAGTACCTCAAATAGCACATTAATCTCCAGGTTATACAAAGAACTCAAAAATCTTAACCCAAAAAACAAACAAATAACCCATTCAATAAATGGGCAAAGGCACTTCACAGAATAAGAAATACAAATGTTCAAAAAATATATGATAAAATGTTCAACATCTCTAGCAATTAGAGAAATATAAATTAAAACTATACTGAGATTCCATCTCACTCCAGTCAAAATGGCGATTACCAATAATTACCAAGATTACCAACAAATATTGGAGAGGATATGGAGGAAAAGTTACACCCATACATTGCTGGTGGGACTGCAAATTAGTGCATCCACTCTGAAAAGCAGTAAAGAGATTACTTAGAAAACTTGAAATGGAACCACAATTTGACTCAGTTATCCCACTCCTCAGTTTATACCCGAAGACTTAAAATCAGCATACTACAGTGATACAGCCTCTTCAATGTTCATAGCAATTCAATTCACAATAGCCAAGCTATGGAACCAACCTAGGTGCCCTACAACAGATGAATGGATAAAGAAAATGTGGTATATGATGGGAGCCATAAAGAAGAATGAAATTATGGCATTTGCTGGTAAATAGATAGAACTGGAGAATATCATGCCAAGTGAATGAGTCAGTACCAAAAAACCAAAGACTGAAAGTTCTCTCTGATATGTGGATGCTAACTCACAACAAGGGAGAGGAAGATTAAAAATTCATTGGGCTAGACAAAGGGGAATGAAGGGAAGGGAGTGAGGATAGAAATAGAAAAAATACTAGAATGAATTGGACATATCTTTCCTATCCTTATATATGAATACACAAAAAATGTAAATCCACATCTCTACAACTACAGTCATGGGATCCTAATTGGAACAAGTTATACTTATTCTATGTATGTGTGTGTGTGTGTGTGTGTGTGTGTAGTATATCAAAATATACTCTACTGCCATGTTTATCTAGGAAGAACAAATTTTTAAAAATAGATATAGTTCCCTGTTTCCAAATGCTAATACTCTAAGTGGGAAAACAGATCCATGTTAGACAAAAACACAGGTAGTGTGTAAATTCTATCTCATCAATATTTACTGAATCAAGAAAATGCTCTAGAATTCAGATGCTGAAAAGATGGAAGAAGGCAAGAGAGGATGAAGTAGTGCACAATGGAGTGATGAAAGCCGGATTTGGGGAAAAACTGCCCAGTTCTTAGAGAGGGTAGGCTATGACTTCTCCCATAAGGAAGGAAAAATATCCATAAACAGTGTAAGACAGGTCATCTGGTTCAAATCCTAGATCTGCTACTCAACTATAAGCAAGTAAAGTAACTTTGCTGTTAATTCAATTTCTTTGACAGGGATATAGAGTTGTAAGTATAATATAAGTTACATAGGCAAAATACTTAATACTCTGCCTCATATCGAGTAAGCTCCACAAAACTACTTGTTTATACCATTATTATTAATTGCTGGTCATGCCAAAAGCTTCTAACCATGTGACACAGTTAGACACAAAGATGTAAACTTGGACATGAACAAGCAAGATGCATGACTCTTCTTTTTTAGTAGACAGATTTGATCAACACAAACAGTTGTTTTGGCCAATGGAGTTTTACAAAGTATCAGCAGGAGGTGGAAAAAAAGAAAACCAGGCAATGGTGAATGTCTGTCCTCCAAGTGCAGATCTTACTTTCAAATCAGATCAAATTATGATCCCTTGAGCTTTAAACCGCATAACAGAATATACACATTATGTTTTGTTAAAACTTACACATATTAAAGTAATTTTCCAAAGATTTTTTTCCCTCCTTCTTCCTATTTTGTGGATTAATTTGAAAGTAAGATCAGAAGCACAGTTTGTTTCTCTAAGCACTTTTCTTCTTTATAACTGTCTAGCTTTTCATCCTTGATGAATATTAATAAGATGAGTCCCAGAAAAATGCCATTGACTTTGCTTTCACATGCCTTGATTGGCATATGAAAGTCTTGTTGGCAGCAGCTGGACAATGCTTTGTTTGCTAGAATAGGTGAAAATCTGTGACACTCAGCATCATGCCTCATAATGTGGGTTTATGGAAGCATTTAGAGTGAGGATTCATGAGCTAGGAGGGCCTGTGAGTTGGAAAGCAAGACGTGGTCAGATGTTGGTGAGAATTGGAATCAGCAATAAATGCTGGTGAAGGCAGACGGGACAAAAAGTTGGAAATCAGAACTTTATCTTAAATGTTCATTTTATTTATGTGTCATTTTGTTAACAAGACCTAGATATGTCAACTAACCTGAAATAATTAGCTTGTGGAACACTTCAGAGAAAAAGTAGAATGAAAAGTGAAATTATTACCATGATCATCTTTGTAATAGAAGAAGTGTCTGGATTGTATAATAAGTACTTTCAAACAGGTTTCAGATCTTGAAAAAGCTAATATATTTTCTAAAATGCCACTTAAAAACTCCTTCCATAAGGTTGTATCATAAAAAATTCAAAAGTGTAAAGAAAGTTCACTACAGGAGAGAGTAAAGATATGGGAAATAGGAAAGCAAATGGGAAAGACAAGTTAACCAGAATTGAACAGGGTAACCTGTGTCCCCTTGGAGCTGAGTGTTGCTGGTGGGGAGCTCAGAACAGGTTTCTCCTCATTCCCTTTTAAAGCTCACAGCTCCTATCCCAATTGTTGAAAACTCTTGAAAAAAAGCAAAATATTATGCATGCTATATGCTCTTTAAAAAAATCTCTGGAGTCAAACAACAAAAAATTTAAACCCTGGATTTACTGGACTCTAAGCTTATGCTGCTTTTATGCTTAAAAATTAGGTGTACTAGAATGATTTAAAGTCCTGTTTTTTTTTTTTTTTTTTTTTTTTTTTTTAAATCTACTAAGGTTTTATTTTTTTTTTTTTTTATTGTGGGTTGTTCAAAACATTACAAATTTCTTGACATATCATATTCCACACTTTGATTCAAGTGGGTTATGAACTCCCACCTTCACCCCATACACAGATTGCAGAATCACATCAGTTACACATCCATTGATTTACAAATTGCCATACTAGTGTCTGTTGTGCTCCGCTGCCTTTCCCATCCTCCACCCTCCCCCCTCCCCACCTCTCCCCTCCCCTCCCCTCTTCTCTCTCTACCTCCTCCACTGTATAACCCTGAGGGTCTCCTTCCATTACCATGCAATTTCCCTTCTCTCTCCCTTTCCCTCCCACCTCTCATCCCTGTTAAATGTTAATCTTCTTCTCCTGTTCTTCGTCCCTACACTGTTCTTAGTTACTCTCCTTATATCAAAGAAGACATTTGGCATTTGTTTTTTAGGGATTGGCTATCTTCACTTAGCATAATCTGCTCTAATACCACCCATTTCCCTGTAAATTCTATGATTTTGACATTTTTTAATGCAGAGTAATACTCCATTGTGTATAAATGCCACATTTTTTTTATCCATTCGTCTATTGAAGGGCATCTAGGTTGGTTCCACAGTCTTGCTATTGTGAACTGTGCTGCTATGAACATCGATGTAGCAGTGTCCCTGTAGCATGCTCTTTTTAGGTCTTTAGGGAATAGACCAAGAAGGGGAATAGCTGGGTCAAATGGTGGCTCCATTCCCAGCTTTCCAAGAAATCTCCATACTGCTTTCCAAATTGGCTGCACCAATCTGCAGTCCCACCAGCAATGTACAAGTGTACCCTTTTCCCCACATCCTCGCCAGCACTTGTTGTTGTTTGACTTCCTAATGGCTGACAATCTTACTGGAGTGAGATGGTATCTTAGGGTGGTTTTGATTTGCATTAAAGTCCTGTTTTTCAGAAACAGTAACAATGTTTATTAACATTAGACTGAGTTAAGAATATTATGTATCATGTTAAAATAGCTAAGATAAACTCTAAAATGATAAGCAAGGATTACCTAAATTCAAAACAATAAAGAGAAAATATACATAATGAAAAAAATACAAAAACATAATCCAAGAAAAAGAATGTAGAAAGAAAAAAGCATATAAAAAAGAACAAATAGAAAATTTATGATAATATACCAAGCAAATATCCATATATATATGAGGTAGGACAGAAAAGGCTGGACACCAGAGGAATTTTCAGGAAGCAGGTTTATTGACTGCAGAGCTCAGAGGTAGCTCTCACCTAAGAATTATTCCTCTGAATAAAGATTTTGGAAATTTTTTGAAATCTATACCCAGTTTGGGGGGTAGGGGGAACTTGGAGGTTCACATGTTAAGTGCTTTCTGTTCCATCCTCTAGACCAGATACAGGTTTCACAAGTTTTTTGCCAAGAAAACAAAGATAATATCTTTTTGTACAACAAGGTTGCAGACTAGGTCTGTCACATCATTTGTTTGCAAACCTGGCATTTACAAGAAAGAAGAAAATACCAACCACAATAACCTCTGCAGACATTCTGCTGATCTGAAAAGAGGAGAAGCTTAATTATGGCAAGAGTCTTTTGGATGAGGGTACCTGGTCTGCTTTATATATATGTATACATATATACATATATAAATGCCAATAGCACAAAACGTGGACTTTAAGACAAAACATAATACTACAAATAAAGATGGTTGCTAAAAAATAACAAGATTCAATTTTCATACATACCTAGTTAAATGGCCTACAGTACATATTGCATATTGTAAAAACTGATGGAAATATTAGAAGAAATGACAGTGAGGCATGTTCATATACTTCTCTTTATTTATCAAAAAGAAAAATACAATCCAAAAGGATATAGTTGATTTAACAAACTTAATAAAGATGAACATAGATAATGTATTGCATGCATTTGGAGAATAAACATTCTTTACTTTTCAAATGCACATAGAATATTGTCAAAAACTTACAATTTGCCATATTAGAATTAAGTTAGAAATCAAAGATGAGATGATATTAGAAAGAAAACATAGGAGATTTTCCTTAGCAATGAGAAAATGAAAAAAATCATAACCGATTTAAGAATATTTTTTAAATGAATGATAATACATGCTATGTATCACAGGAAGTATACAAGAGAAGGAGTACTCAAGGGGAGGTGCTTACTGTTGGATGCAAAAATAGAATTTTATAATTAATAAGCAAATCATCTCATCTAGAAAGAGAAAAGGAGCAATATAAGACAACTTTTTAAAAAATTATGCAAGTCTGACTTTCAGCTGTGAGAGTATGAGGAGCTTAGAGAATTCTCTCCCCAAAGAAATAAGTATTAAGATGGGCAAATTGTTAAAATCAACTACTGCTGGGCTCTGGAAATTGACTCAAAGCAAATAACAAATGGAGACACGTGTGAGGGGGGTGGGGGGAACAACTACAAATGCAGATAAGAACAATGACAGCCAGGTCTTCCTTGCTGGGGCTGCTCCCATGGCCAACCCAACTTACTTGGTCAAAGCCTTGGGTAGTTTCACTTAGATGTTCTAGAAATTTTTTTTTCTTAATCTAAAACTCTCAATCTTAAAATATTCTACTTAATGGGAGAAAAAAAGAACTATTCCTAAGCTCATTTTATAACACAACAGATATATGGAAATAATGGACTATTTAAAAAGTGATGTTGGGACCCCCCATATTAATTATATATTATATAGAAATATTACATTAATATTACATTCATTTCATATATGGAAAATATTAAATAGTGTATCTACTTCATACTATATGCACACAAAATTAATCGTTTTCAGGTGAAACAAACAGATGTCAATAAGAAATGCAAAATTTTAAACATTTTTCAGTTTTTTGTTATGACTTTTAAGTATGGAGTGTTTTTAAACAAGATTTATAAAGTTTTCTGAATTGAGACACCATAAAAAGTGAAAACACAAGGCCCACCCAAGCCACATAGTAGAGTTTTGCAACTCATATAACTAGCAAATGTTTAGAATCCCAAATATGTGAAGAATGCCCATAAGTCAAAAAGAAAACAACAAAATCCAACATAGTAATGACAAAGATTACAAACAAGTATTTCACAAAATAGAAAATATATTAAATTTTAATATTAAAATTATCAAACTCATTAACAGAGGAGATACCATTTAACATCACATTAACAAAATTTAAAGGCCAGAAATACCAAATGTTGGTGAGAATAAAACCCAATAGAAGCTATCACACATTGTAGGTTGGAGCACAAATTAAATACACTGGAAAAGGGTAAAGTCTATGTACATATAGCAATTCCAGTTCTAAATACAGATGGTCTCTAACTTCAGATGGTTCAATTTCATGATGGTGTGAAAGCAATTCACTTTCAGTTGAAACCATACTTTGAATTTTGATCTTTTCCCAGGCTAGCAATATGCTGGGTGGCAGCAGTGAGCTATAGCTCCCAGCCAGCCATGTGATTATGCAGCTATACAACCCCTACCCTGTAGTGTTGCTGAGCTCTGATGTTCAGTAGGTTAAGTGTATTCAACGTATTTTCAACTATCAATATTTTCAATTTACAACAGGTTAATTGTAACATAACCCCATTCTAAGTCAGGATCATCTTTTATAGATGATAAAGTTCACATGCATGTGCACCAGAAGACATGTATAAAAATGTACATAGCAGCACTGTTTAATAAAGCAAAAACAACTGGAAGAGGAAATCAAAAACCAAACTAGATGTTTGGTTAAATATCAATCAAAAAAACAATAAATATTCATATAGAATTTGATATGGCCTTGAAAATTAATGAACCATGCATAAGTCAGGAGAAATCTTAAAAACATAACTTTGAGCCAAGGAGACAAGTCTCAAGGAAAACATAAAGTATGATTCCAAACTATGCAAATTAAACGTTTGAGAGATCTATACTTCGGTGCAAGTACTACAGGTAAAATCAAGAGCTTTGCACATCAGCAGAGAGACTTCCTCTGGTGTGGAAAGGATAAGAACGAAACACTGAGGAATATTCAGGGAGCATCTTAGAGACCTGTAATGTTGTATTTCTTAAATGGATGCTGAGTTAGTGATGCTTCACAAAGATTTTATTACTTCTAAATTGTATATTGTATTTTATACACTTTTTTGTATATTGTGTTTCACAATTCTTAAAATATTCTACTCTAAAACTTCAGTCTCAAAATCTCATTCCCAATTTTCTGTCACAAGTCAGTCTCGTGGCCTGGAGGGAAGGTGACAAAGCATCCCAGTCTGAGTGGAACTGCCCAGTTTTAGAACTGAGAGCCCTTCATAGGGTAAACCCACAGTACTGGACACACCTGTGGGGTCTAAAGAGAGAAGAACAGAATTCCCTCCCCACTTCTCGTTCCCTGGAGACAGGGAATTGTGCATGCCTCTGGGACCATGCCTCCTCCATCCCTTTTCAAATACTTTTACTTTGATGATGCAATGTGGGGAGTTGAAGAAATAAGAGCAGAAAAACATATGACTAACAGATTACTGTCGCCATCGTCCCATGCTGTCACTGCTCTCAAGTTAAGATTGCTTTGTGATGGTGACTCTGGAGCCACAGGGCTGGGCCTTTTCACGTGTGTGAAGACACTAGCAAAGCTGTTAAGGGCCTCCAGTTCACAGGGAATTCTGCCTCCAATTCAGCCTCTTCCTGGTCTGCTGAAGCACCCACTCCTCTTTCTGCTCACACCTGACAATGCAGAAAGGCTATCCCAATCCCTGCTTTTGTCACTGGCTTCCACCTGACTTGGGAACCCAATGGCATTGCTACACCATCATGGTCATGTAGGCCTCTTCATTGCTGCTCTCCTTGTCCTCATCAAGAGACAGAGAGCAGATGAGCATCCACTGCCCAAGCAAAAAAGAAGCAGCCAGCCTACCCTCCCGTGGCATACAAAACGTTTATGAATGATTCCTCTACGGCTCCTTTTGCTCACTGTGTAGGGAGATGGGTACAAGAGAGGAATCTTAATAGAATCTTAGCAGAATGCCCTTGGCCAGCACCAACAGCTCCCTTCCTGAACCTCCCCAGTTCCCTGGTCACTTAGATCTGAGAGGCAGGGAGCAGTTTTATGGTAACAGGACTAGTCCTTCAGCATTGCTCTACTGTCCTCACGTCCACAGTCTACCAGACCTACCCAGTCCTGCCCACACCCAGCTCTCCACCCTCAGTCTCTCATCAATTCTTGACACCCTCCACTCCAACCACCCTGACCTTCTGGATGTTCCTCAGAGCACCCTCCCTGTTCAGGACCCTCACACTCCCTGTCGCCCTTGCCTAGAACCCCCTTCCTCCAGATACCACAGGGTTTTCTGTCTCATTTCAACCAGGTCTCTGTTCAAATGTTTCTTCTTTACAGAGTCCTTGTGTGACCACTCAAGGGAGAAAGTGCCCCTTACTTACACTGCTTATTTTTTTAAAAAAATCCTAATACTCAACTGACAGATTCCTCCCCACCCCCCCATTCTAGAAAATAGGTACTTTTCTGTTATTATTTTTTTCACAGATGAATTCCTAGCACCTATGATACTGCCTGATACATAGTAGGCATTCAAATTATTATTGAATCAATGTGTAGAATATAATTACTTTTATCATGCTATTTAGAAAATCACAGTTAACACTCATCATTTCTTTGGTCCTCGTCAACCCTTGCCTTCTTTCTCTTTTTGAATCTGGTGATTGATATCTCCTCATCTCTGCATCTCACACTAGTCAGTTCTGAAAAAGCTCAACTTGCTTTCTCCTTAGTTACAATAATAAGAGAGAAGAGGCTTAAATATATATATATATATATATATATATATATATATATATATATATATTAAAAGGTGCCATAGGTTATTTACTTTTGTGCTATTAAAATCACCAAATTCTGCTCCAGTTGCCATTGTCAATAAGGCCTAAATCTTTCTCCCAAACTTTCTTTTTGCATCATTGGTAACTTTACGCAGAGACACCACCATTTTAGAGCAATAAATAGGAGTCACTTCAATTTTTGTGTTTTGGGGGGTAGGAAACGCTTAGCTATTTATTTTAGGCAGATTTCACAGAATTCAACAGAGCCCATTTTAGAAAATCACTGCAGTCTCATCCCATCATAGCTTCAGAATTAAATTACTTATGTTTCATTTTATTCTGAAAATAGCTTGTCATAAGGCAACTCTTTGGACCTTGGAACCTACATTTTGCCACAAGAGAGAAGAGTATAACACCATATTTGTTAAATCTGAAGCTCTTCAATAGGTGGTTTGTTGTTTTTTTCCAGAATTATAGGTGGATGTTAAACTTTGAAATGTCATCTCTTCATTGCCAGAGAGCCAATCCTTTCCCTAGGAAATTGCTAGTTCTGCACTCACTGATTGTATCTTTGCAATTGCACCATATTCCAAATGTGAAATTTTAGCAATTGTAACTTGGCCAGAATGAAATAGAAAAAGTCTCAAAGCCAGGCATTTTATAAATAGGACATGTTCTATACTTTAATAAAAAATAAAGTCTATCTGCCATGCTTGAAACACATACAATACCTCAAAGTTCATTCCTAATTTTAAAATATTTTTTCAACACATGGTAAGTTTAAAAAAAGAGATCATGTGTTGATTATATCTGAAATAGTCCATTTATGTTATAATGTCTCTCAACAATGGATAAATTTCAGAAAACTGCCACAGATACATGCTTTGTTTTATTTTATCCATGGTCTAGTGTCACAATTTCTGATTAAAATTACACCTACATCCCAAAACAATATTACTAAAAGAGACAATTTAACATCTTAAGTTAAAACTCCATGAACACTTGGGGAAAGCTTTATAATATTGGATTTGGCAATGACTTCCTGAATATGACACCACAAACATAATTAATACAAGCAAAAATAGACAAAGGGATTGATGTCAGACTTTAAAACTGTTGTCCATCAAAGAACACCTTCAGTGAAAAGGCAACCAGTGGATTAGGAGAAAATATTTACAGATCATATTTGATAATGGGTTCATATCCAGAACACATAATAATCTCCAACAGCTCAACTACAAACTATCTAATATCCTGATTTAAAAACAGGCAAAAGACTTGAGTAGATATTTTCCCAAAGATGATATACAAATAACCAACAGGCATATGAAATATGGCCAGCTTCAATAATAGCAAAGTCAACACTCCAAGGAGATATCACCTCACAGCCATTAGGTTGTCTAATCTCAAAAAGCAGAAAATGACAAACATTGGTGAGGATGTGAAAAGTGGGGCCCTGGTGCACTGTTGTTGGGGTTGTGTAATGGTGCAGCTACTGTGGAAAACAATATGGAAGCGCTCCCCAAAAATTAAAAAAGAATTACCAGGTGGTCCATCCATCCAACTTTTGGTATATTCAAAAGCATTTTTTTAAAAAGAATGAAAGGGAGATCTTTGCACTACCATGTTCATACAAGCACTATTCATAATAGCCTAGAGGTAGAAGAAATCTAAATGTCCATGAAGGGATAAATGGATAAATAAAATGTGGCATACACACATAATGGAATATTATTCAGCCTTACAATAAAGGAGATTCTGTCACAGTTACAGCACAAGATGAATCCTGAGAAGATCATTGAGAAAGAAGGAATGGAAAGTTTGACTCACTGCATACCTTAGTAGAAAGTCAACCTTGATGGAATGCAAAACATGGATGCTAGAAACATTAGGACAGTAAAAAGTACTAAAGAAGAGGGAGGAAGGCTAAGATCAGTCGATGAACTGTCCACCTGGACATTGGGAAAGGCCTGAGATGTTTTGATTCTATATCCAATAAATGGGGAATTTGAAGCCTTGCATTTGAGTCCATTAAATGAATAAAAGGCAGTACAATTTTGAAATATAAAATGGGCTGCCTTCATTGCTTGGCTTTGGACAAGACTTCATTTTCTCTTAAGACAAATGAATTGATGGACTACTGGGACAACACTCTTAAGAACATGAACATTAATATGAGTTTCATCATAAAAATATAACAACAGAAGGTCTATAAACAAAAACTTCAAACCTATTTAGATAATTTGTTTAATAGGATGATCTTTCTAAGTTTTTTTTCCCTGATAAATTTTCAGTGTCACCAACTTGAGGCCAGTGATTATCAAACTTGAGTGGGCATCAGAATCATAGGAAGTGTTTGTTAAAATACAGACCACTGGACCCAAGAGTTTTCTGTTCAGTGTATCTGGGATAAAGCTCCCGAATTTATATTTCTAGATGTTCCCAGATAAGACTGATGCTGCTGGTAGGGAACCAGAACATAAGAACCCTTGTTACAAAAATTGCTATTTACATATAACAAGCCTAGTAAAGCCACAACAGAATATTTTGAGTGAAATATATTTCTCATTTAAAAAAATATTGTTCACCTCAAGTTGATTCATAGTTTATAGATGACATAGATGTTCCATTTCCTGAGCTTATACCTCAGTAGACAGCCCATTGGTCAGACTTGTTCAGCATAAGATCATAGTCATGTCCAGAATGGCTCTGCTACTGTGTGAAGTGTTAGTCTCTGGTACGCAAGCATGCTGGATTTTCATGTTGGCAGTTCTCAGTAATGAAGAGTTCATAGACTTCTAATACGATCGTGTATCACTTTTAAAGTTCATAGTGAACAAACAATAAAACAAACCCTAAAACATTTTGTTTATGGGTGTGAACTAAAAATGTACTGCTAGTAAGTGGTCTGTTCGATGTTGTCTTCAAATATATTAAAACAGAAATTTGTATTTATTTCCAAAATCACCCTGAAGTTCTCTTATTGTTTGGTGCAAGGTAGTGATATATGGAAAGAGAGTCTTAAAAAAAAAGAAAAAGAAAAGAAACAAGGGTAATACTAATTCTTAGTAAGAAAACCAATACATGTTTATTCCATATGAAGCATAAATATATATAACATTTAAGAAAAGAAATAAAATTTGAGCACATGATATTTTCTTTTCATTTATCCTGACAAAATTATAAATAAATTATCTGAAAATTCACAGATCACAAATCAACACCCCTCTAGATTTCCCAGCTCTCCCTGTGGTGGTGAGGTTAGCAGACAAGAATCACACCACCCCCCACAGCCTAAAACAATTTCTCAGGCACCCATGACAATCTTCCTACCTTCTCTTCCATGACTAAGCATGACTTTCATCATGACACATCTCTGTACAGGTTTCCTGACTTGCTAGACATTTTTTCCCCCAGTGGGAATAATCTGAAATAAACCACTAAAATTTTAGTCATTACTAGTGAGCCTGCTAGTGTACAAAGTGTTGGGGTTGGATTGCTGAATTCTTAGAGTCTCTGTCCTCATGTATTAGAATGTGAGGGTGGGGATGGCACTGAACACACAGAGGAAATCCTTCTGCACCTGCAGCTGGTCTTGTCATACTTCATCTAACATGTTCTAGAATACAGTACAGATATCTTCAAAAATACTCATTAATGGATGTGGTGTTTTTGTGATTAACAGAAGGAAACTTAAAATGTGCCAGACATTGTCCTCTGGAGTCATTCCATCCATAAATATTATTTGAATTGCCAAAAACTTTATTCTTAAGACTGCAATTTTTTTAAATCTCAAAATTTCTAAGAAAGAAAGAATTTCAGATGCCAAGTTTCTGCTTTCCTTCATGATCCCAAAGGCATTTTCTGTAATATAAAAATGTAAATGTGATAAAAATATATGCCATTTTACATATTTTCTAAAGATTTTATTCAAACAGACAGCCAATTTGATTCACACTTTTAGAAAATAGAACAGACCAATTATCACTAACATCCATTATAAACTTTTGCCCAAAACGTCCATTATAAACCTAGTCAGTGATGTGAGGAGGATTCATGTTTCTCTGCGTAGCTCCAAAATACCTTTAATACCTTAAGATTAATGGACACATGTGGTGGAGAGAGTTTTGTTCCATTTGATTCAAGAAAACACATATGAACTGATTTACAGTTCTCTATCCCCTCAAAGCAAAGTGGAAACTACATTTGCCATATACTTCCTATTCTAAAACAAAATAACTCGAAATTGCTTGTTTTGAATCACCTCTCACCATTCCCTTTGATCGTGGACTCATTCATTGATTCACTAATTCAACAGAATTAATGAACAAAACTGTGCTAGGTACAGAGTTAGGTATTTGGTATAATGTTGACAGGCAAAAAAAGACACCATCCCTGCCCTCATCATAGAGACAAGAATTAATTAAATGGTTACCAAACTAATAAAAAATTTTAATTATAACTTGTACTGCAAAAGAGAGGGGCATGGTTATGTGAGAGAAAATATACTAAAAGATGAAGGATTCCTGGAGGAAAACATGTTTGAGCTGTTCCAGTTACCGTCAGGTGAAAATAAAGCTTCGTGGCATAAAATAGCATTTTATTATTATGTCTTACAATCATATGGGTCAGGATTTTTACTGAACAACTTCCTGCTCCATGTAGTATCAAGTGGGGTTTTTCTATGGTGTTCCCCGGGCAGCTGGATTATACTGGAGTATCCAAGATGACACTTCTCAAGTAGTTGGCTTTGAGGCAGGAATAACTGGAAAACTGGGTTTATCTAGACTCTTTCCCCTTCTTCATGCATCTCTTCCCAATTTTTTCTCCAGATCTTACAGACCTCTTCTGTAACAGCTCAAGGCTCAAAGAGAACAATATGGAAACTACCATTCCTTTTAAAAGTTATGTCCATAGCTGGCACAATGTCACTTCCATTACTATGATTCATTCTAGAGTCAACAGAAAGAGAATAGACCTCATCCCTTCAGAGGATAGTGTCAAAGAATTTGGCAGAAAATATTAAGAGTGAGAAAGGTTCCTTGTTGTTGTTGTTGTTTTAAAAAGACCCCATGCCAGGGGGTGACTCTGGCACATCTAGGGAACACAAAGATTAGTGTGGCTTCAGTGCAGAGATGCAAGATGAGAATAGAGAGGTAGGTAGGAGCCAGCCTCTGAGGGCCATCATAAGTCAAGGTTCATGACTGGAAGAATTAATATTGTTCAGTGTTTATACTGCCCAAAGCAATCTACAGAGTCAATGAAACTTCTAGTAAAGTCCCAATGACATTCTTTATAGAAATAGAAAAAAAAAAAGCATAAAATTTATACAGTTCCCCAAAAGATCCAGAACAGCCAAAGCAATCCTGGGTAAGAAGAACAAAACTAGAAGCATCAAACTTCCTGATAGGATAAAATAAATAATAAATATAAATAATATATTTTATCCTGTATAATAAAAATATTATAAGGATATAATTACTGAAACAGTAGGGTAATAATATAAAAGACATAAAACAAGAAAGACAAAAGGAAAGAAAGGAATGAAGGAGGCGGGAAGAGTATACAAGGTAATAGGTATCTCAATTAGCTTGATTATCCTTTTACAACAGACACATATTTCAAAACATCAAGCTATACATCTTAAATATATATTCATAATTTTTGTCAGTTATAGCTCAATAAAAATGAAAAAGGTAGAAAATATATATACCATGCTATAACTAATATAAAAAGATAGAGCAGCTACATTAATATCAAACAAAGCAGATGACTGAAAAAATATTACATAATAATGAAGGGAACAATTCATTATCAAAAGAATATAACTTTACCATTATATTTGTATAAAATTTTAGAAAAGGTAAAACTAATGATAAGAAGCAGACCGAATAGTTGCCCAAGACCAAAGGGTCAAAGTAGGTATTGGATGCAGTGGGGGAGAAAAGATCTTTGGGGATACTAGAAATGCTTTACCTTATGATTACAGTGGTGGTTGCGTGATACTAAACATTTGTTAAAATTAATCAAATTGTACACTTAACATTGAAAGTTATCATCAGAATTTTTTTTCAAAAATATACATTAAATTATGCTGGAATAAATACCAACCCTGAACTTCAAAATGTTGAAAAGCATTAGAAGTTGTTTAGATCCAAAGGACTATTTTCTAATATCATTTCTGGAGCCCTTTACCACAAAAAGTGCTTCCAAAGTTTGAATACACATAGTTTAAATCCAAGGAAAAGGGGAAGAAAAGAAGTACATATTCATAACAAAATAATGGTTTTGAAAAGAATGTGGAAACAGCCTCTTTTGGGTCCTTTTTCCTATAAAAAGAATTTGCTCACTGCATGAAGAATCATAGAGGAAGACGCTGAGAGTTTGTTGATAGGGTGTTTACAGCAATCATATCCAAAATATCATAGTGGATAACATTATTAAGAGAAGTATATCTGACTACTTAATTTAAATATTAAGAGACATGTGTACATTGCTATTTCTCAAATTCCAAAAAGTCACTTAATTAGAACTGGAAGCCACAATTCCTCAGTCTAAAGCACTGGACAGATCTTATATTAGAGTGCCTGAAAGATCCTATATTCTCTGAAGACCTGTACAAAGACCAAAGATCGTATTTTTGCAGTAGTAAAGCATATCAATTAAACAGACATATTTTCGGGAACTTTCAACCCAATTCTGAACTCCATATCATTTGAACCAAGAATGTCTTTAAAAAAAAAAGTCAACTGTAAAAAGAATCAGAGCTTCAAGGACCAGCAATGTGTGTGTATTTTTAATGGCATGTCGAGTACTCAAGTGAAAATCAGTTGGATAAAAGAAAATGTTTAAAAATTCATAACCATGAGCTTCTTGTAGAAATGATGTGTGATGAGGCTAATATGCAGTCAGCAAGGATCAGGGTGATTATTAATGGGGACTCAAAGTGCCCTAGACAGAAAAGAATCTGTCTAAAACCAGGGTTGGAGTTGGCCACCCTCCTGAGGAAGGAAGCTGAGATAATACAAACTGTGACTGCTGCCTGAGGATGTCTGCACACTCTCGAGACAGAAATAAGCAAAAACAGCTTCCCAAGCAGGACCTGAGTTCTGTGCCCACAGGCTTTGTGATACTGAGTATCAAAGTGAGTCAAAAAGTTCAATATAAGACCAGGAGGTAACTCAAAATTGCTAGGTAGGAAGTTATGAGTACAGAGGGGAAATACAAGTTGAGGCTGCAAAAGCAAAGTTTAATGCATTAAAAAGAAAAGCAAATCAATAATTGGAAAAATGAATTTACTCCAAGCAATTAAAATGAAAAAAATATGGGCAACTCACACTTGATATTGAGTAGGAATAGAGTCTTTATTTTAGTCATTCTGTGGGTCCATCCATGTATGAGAGTGTTGATTGCAACATTATTTGCAGAAAGAAAGAGTTCAAAGTCAAGTGTGAATTAGTTTCAAATAAAAAAGCAAAATATATATCTGTGTATGATAGAAAACAATGTTCAGTCTAAAGTAATAAATAGCAACATAGATAGAGCTCAATAATAATGGGAGGCTGAGGCAGGAGAAAGTGTGTTCAAAGCCAGCCTCAGCAAAAGCGAAGTGCTAAGCAACTCAATGAGACCCTGTCTCTAAATAAAATACAAAATAGGGCTGGGGTTGTGGCTCAGTGATTAAGTGTCCCTGAGTTCAATCCCCAGTACCAAAAAAAAATTAAATTAAATTAAAAAGAAGGAAAGAAAGAAATACAACGAAACTTACATAGCAATATGATAGGATTGTACACAATATGTAATTATGCACATGAAAATGCACACATACAAACCAACACTAAATTTCCCAAAGCATACACAAACATGTATGTAAACACAATGTGTAGAGGTTTATGGACAAGAGTTAATGCATTTGAGGATAGACTGAATGATAAATTCAATCATGTAAGAAAAAAACAATAAAATGAAAGATGGGATTTACATGATTGGTTATGATACTGCACTATAACCTAAGATCTCACCCACCTAAAGCACTAGAAATAGAGAAGAAAATTAGCCAGACATAGTTTACCATTACAAATTTTCTCCCTTTCTATAAAATTTCCACCAAGAATAAATGAGACACTTTTGATGACACTTTAATTTGGAAAACAGATTCTGATTCAACAACTGAACATAGAACACAATGAAGAGAAAAACAGTTCTCTTCAATGTGTGGGATGAGTTATTTCTACCTCACTTATTCATAAATGGAGACAAGTCATTCAACAAGGACTTAAAACATTAACTCCAAATGGCTGGAATTCCCAATGAGAACTTGAAAACTTAAGTCTCAGTTGAACAAAAAAAAGAAAAATTATTTTCACAAAACATTATATATCACTTTTTAAATTTTTGATGGACCTTTACTTTATTCATTTATTTATATGCAGTGCTGAGAATCAAACCCAGTGCCTTGCACATGTGAAGCAAGCACTCCACCACTGAGCCATGACCCCAACCCTGTCACTTTTTTTTTAATATTTTGTTTTAGTTGTAGGTTTTTTTGGACACAATATGTTTACTTTATTTTTATGTGGTGCTAAGGATCAAACCCAACGTCTGGCACATGCTAGGCAAGCACTCTACCACTAAGCCACAACCCTAGCCCCTACCACTTTTTAAAAGCTCTTTTCTTATTCTGTAAATGTAAGGGAAGTACCTGCATTTACTCTCCACTAAGCTTCCCTCTAGAAAAGTTGGTATTCATCCTGTGGGTTTCAAAAAAATGTTAAAAATGGTATCCCTGAGTGGCTGAGGACTTTTCATTCCAAAATATCTTTCATGATTACTATGCTCAAAATGATATGCTTTGCAGAACCAAATCTATTTCATGTGCCTCCAGTAGCCCACAATGTGAATATCTAAACTCCTCATCAGAGAAAGAAACTACGCACAGTGTTAAAATCTGACAAGCCCATCTCAAACCTTTCAGAATTTCTGTTTAGAAATAGTCTCATAAATCGTTGAAGTGCCTTGGTGAGTATGTATCTGTGCTATTGCCAAAAAGGCAGAAATTGTGCCTGAATTTTCTAGACTGAAGTGTGAAGTTCATCACTGAAACCTGGAAAAATATTTTGACAGGGAATAATTTAATGACAATGTTTTTGAACAGTATAGGCCTGGACTGAGCTAGCTCATGTGATTGCTTCCACCATTCAGTCTTAATCAAAGTTGATTTAATAATATCATAACAGTGATATACCAAAAGCAGCAGATAATTTTTTAAATGGTGGGAGTCATTTCTTAAAATGAATCTGGTTGACAGAATATTTGAATAAATTAAACTAGTACTATTAATCTAATACATTTTTAAATTTTTTTTTAATTTTTCTTGTAATTGTAGATGGACAGAATGCCTTTATTTTATTTGTTTATTTTTAATGTGGTGTTGAGGATCAAACCCAGTACCTTACGCATGCTAGGCATGCACTCTGCCCCTGAGTTACAGCCCCAGCCCTAATCTAACACTTTTGATAATAAGTGTAGTCAAAATCATTGAACCTCGAGGTCTATGGATTCTAACCACTTCCACCATTATTAGCATCTTTTTTAAAATCCCTTTCAAACCAAGGATCTCCATATAATCGATAAGTTATTCTAGGTAAAATTCCCATGTACAAGTTTCTGTACCCCCTAATATCAAATTACATTCTTATCTTGTTTCTATTTTAATCCCTTGTACCTTATTTTTTTAAGTACCTATTTTCATGCACACATATAAGCTGTTTCCTCAGTGTTATATCTTTTGCTGCATCTTATCCTCTCAATTTTGATATCATTTGTTTTCATCTTCAAAATCTTAACCTGCAAAATATATCCTTATTGACAAAATCAGTTATAACAAGTTGGTAGTGTTATGGGCCAAGCTATATGGACAATGACCAAACAGACTCCATTTTACCCTGAGACTCCATATCATGTAAGAAATGCTTCTCCCATGGGAAAGCCCCACCTCTGTACCCATTAATGGTTACCTAACATAACATACTTGGCCACACAACAGAGCTATTCTTATACGATGTAAAATTGTTCTCTTTTGCTTTCCATTTTTCTTGGGCAATGTACCTTGTCAGAGATTGGTTATCTAGACATTAGTAACCATCCTCTAACTTGTACTCAACTAGGGTCATTTTGACCCACTTCCCTTCTGCTTGCTTGCTGCTATGCCAATCTGGAAAGTCCCGTGGGAAATACCAATGTACCCATTGTATTGTCTCACTAACTGCCCAATCCACCTTCTGTACCTGCTTGCTTACATCTATGTCAGCCCAGATGTAGTTTTTGCCTCGAAATATCCTAAAATGCTCAGGCTTGGGGCTGTTCCTTGCAGAGACAGTTATGGGTCCTGCAGGGAGCAGTCACCGGCTGGCCGGCTACATAAAGACTCTTCAATTTGGACAAAACTGGGACTTGGTGTGTTTTCTGAGCAACCTGCAACACAACAGTAGCTAAAACCAAAATTAATGGCTTTACACAAATCATTAACAAGCCAAATTTACCTCTCTACCTCCGACTCTGTACCTGGTACCATGTCCTGCCCCTGCTATTATCAACAATTGGTATAGCAGACCCTACCCCAGCTTTAGGTGTATTGTTATGCTTAACAAAGCATGTTCATATCAACTACTCCACAGAGTCTTAGCAATTACTCGAAAAGGAGATGAAATATACTTACATTCTCATTTATTAGGTAAAGAAATAGGCAAGGAGATAATGTATTCATTCATTCAACAAATACTGAAATCCACAAAAGGACTATGTTAAGCTCTCGAAATAAATATGCATAAAATATAGTCCACACTGTCTATGCCTTCTGGTAAAGAAAAAGGAGACAGATAAGCATACAAAAAAGGAAAAATACCCATTTAAGGAGCATCTCTATATGATGTGTCAAATACTGTACCATATAGCTTATATACACTTCTCTCCTTTAAATTTTACAAAAACCCATCAGGGGAAAAATTGAAATTTGGAAATGTTAGCAATTAACTATAAGCCTTACAGCTGAAGATCATATTTGACCCCCACAGCATGATTTCAAAGCCTGCCTTTCAGAATAATAATTATTGCAATAATGAATTCTACATCCTCTGATAAAAGAACAGAGTACAATGGGGACTTAAAAGCAGAAGTGTCAGTTATACTT
The DNA here is from genome assembly GCF_047511675.1 of Marmota flaviventris. Taxonomy (NCBI): domain Eukaryota; kingdom Metazoa; phylum Chordata; class Mammalia; order Rodentia; family Sciuridae; genus Marmota; species Marmota flaviventris. Next base: position 116,614,604 of record NC_092502.1, read on the forward strand.
GGGGTATGGTGTCAAAGTGAGCAGGGGAAGGTGGTAAAGGTTTTACCAAAGGAAGAAGAGCTTCTATCAAGTGTGACAGGTAGAACTCTAAAAATTCCCAGGCCCCAAATTCTATATGCTAATCCCTGGAACTTATAAACATGATGAGATACTGCCCTTATAAATGTTTTATGGCTCAGCTGTCCCTGAGATATAAAGACTTATTAGATGGGCCAAATATAATCTTAGGAATCCTGAAAAACAGAGAACTTTATCTGGTCTGTTGCAGAAGAGAAAGTGAGTATTCCAAACATGAGACAGATGTGACATGCCATTGTTGGTTTGAAAATGTAGGGGGATCCATACAAGAAGGAATGTGAGCTGCCTCTAGAAGCCCCCCAAAGACAGCCAGTAAGCAAATGAAGACTTCAGTCCTGTGTCACTTAGGTCCTGATCCTGAATTCTGCAACACCTTGAATAAGCTGCAGCAGATTCTTTCCCAGAGCCTCCTGGACACCTGATTTCAGCTTTTTGATCATAGAAACTCTGCTGTGTTCACCCAGACTTCTTACCTACAGAATATGAATCAATAAATGAGTGTACTTTTAAGTTACCAATTTCATGATAATTCATCATACAAAAATAGAAAAATTAGTATATCAAGGAAGTAACTTCTCCCCCTTTCATAGAGTTATGAAAATCAGTCATGTTCCTCAGACCAGCAAAAATAAGAAAAAGGCATTTACAGGTGAAGTGGGTGGGGCAGATGCTGCAGGTGCCCATCCGCAATCATGGGCCCTCCTACTGGATGAATTCCAACTGCCAGAATCTGAGTCTCTGCTTCAAGGCACTCTCAGAAATCCAAGAAGGATACTCAGCCTAGACATGGCAGATCCAAAGGGCCAAGGAATTTACAGTGCCAAGAACCAACCCTCAACTAATGCCTGCAGTGGTTAGTGTGTAAACATCTCAGCTTCTTTACTTTTGATGAGATAATCCCAAGATGTGTTCTCCACACGTTCCCAATGCCCGTTGTGGCAGCTGGTTCAGTCAACTCCCTTTGCTTCACCTATTGTGTCTCCTAAATGCCAAACCTTCTCCTATTGTGACTCCCAAATGCCAAATGAACCACTTGTGCTCAAAACCTTGTCTAAGGTCTGCTTCTAGAACAACCCAAACTAAAAACAGTGGATAACATGAACATAGGCATAGTCCTGAGTTAAGGGGCTGAGGCAGAGTGAGCAGAGGAAGAGATTAGGCCAGAATATAGAGAATTGAGTGAGCTCTCTCCGGGTGTCGGAAACCATTGTGGAAGTTGATCAATGTGGCAGAGAGTGCCTGCCAACTTCATCCTTGTTAGCAGAAGCCTGGGATACATGTCCTGCTGAAAAACCCCATTTCCCAAACTCTTTTGAAAAAAGAGTAATAAAATAAAATAAAAATTAAGGAGTAAATAAAAGCAAAAGCTCTACATGGAACTTTTGGGAAAGCCCTTTATGCGCCTCTGCCCTCCTTCTTTTCGGCTCACTAGGAAGCAAACACGACAGCTGAGGCTCTGGCAGCCATGTTGACCGTGTGGGGAATACTAAAAGGACTGCAGAGGCTTTGGCCAGGATATTCTTGAGTCACTAAACCAAAACCAGTAACATCCTACTTCGGATATTTTGTTACAAGGGAGGGGGAAAAAAATCTTTCATGCTGCTGAAATCGAATCAGGTCTCTCCCTGCCTGCCCTCCTCTTCTCCCCTCCTTCTTCCTCCTCCTTCTTCTTCTTTCTCTCAGACTAGCAGCTGAACACAAATCAGAACTGATTGTGAATTTTTAGCCCATTTCTCTGACACAACAAGGACAGAGAGGATTATCTCCACTTTCCTTACAACTACAGAAATGCCACTATGAAATCTCAGGACATAGTTTAGAAACAGGAGTAAACCTACCAACCAATAAATCTCAGAACACATTGCAAAACATAAGCAAGGTTTCCAGATTTTAATTATGAAACTTCCATGCCAACTTTATTTTGCCATTTTACATTTACTTTTAAGGAAAATTTTGTGTTTTCAAAGTCATATCTAGGGTGTTAATGAGACGCTACGGGACAGCATTTGGTGGCCTCTGCATTTGTTTGATAATGTCAACAACACAAATGTCATTTCAATATCAATGAGAAAACCTTTACCTTACCAAGTTTTAAGATCCCTAATTATACTAAAAAGAAGTCCTCAACAAAAATCAAAGTAATATTTTTGCTATTGTTACCAAAAAAATGTAAATATAGTTCATTGTTTTCTAATGGAGAGCAAGATGGTTTCTACTGCAACATCTCACTACCACCACCATCAGAGGAATTGCAATAAGAAAGAAATCTTAGCACATTGTACATAATAGATGACAGATAGGTAGATAGATTGACAGAGTGTGTCCTATGGTATGTTATTAATACAAAAAGGCTGCTATTCACTAACACTTGATCAAGTAATCATTTTTCTACATCAATGTCATCAAATTAAGTAAATGGCTCCAAGTCTTGGATGGTTGTTTACCTTGTTATATTTTTGTTTCTGTTAGTTTAGAAGATCTGATAGTAAAAAGAAGAAGAAAAAATGAGCAGAGGGGCCTTGTACCACCCAGAGCAGATATTTGAAGCTCCTTACTATTAAAAGATATTTATCAAATATGTCACCAGTAGGTTTAGAAAATATGCTATGTAAATATGCTATCTGTTGATCTAAAAGCTTTCCTCATGTGTACAAGATCATCTGTATAAATGACACTTGGAGTGGCATAAACATATTTCCTCTCTGCCTCCCATATTTATTCAATTTAGAAATCCCAGCAAGCCTTTATTCTTTCCAGTCTTGCAACACTAATATTGATATGAAAAGACATGATGATATTTCTGCTTCATGCTTCAGTCCTTAGAAATTGTTTCAGAGTTGTGCAAACTTTTTTTATCTTGTTACTTGGGTGACTTTGGATGGCATCAAATAAGGAAACCTAGGGACGTTCAGTCTTATGGCTTTTAGAAAGCTGCACCTGCTCTAAACTTAAGAAAATTCACGGTTAAGTATTGGTATACGCTAAGGCACAGAGACTTGGTAATCCTATTAAAGAGCAGGAGGAAAAGAAAAGAGATTTGAGAAGAAACTTGGGAAATGAAATCAAGTCTAAAGGATTAATTTTGTCCCAGGAATTTTTCTTTATTATTTCTTGATTCTAAAATCAGAAAAAAAAATTTAAGAAACCACTAACAATATCATCATACTATGGAGGAAAGTGGAAACCATTATTTTTAGTTGTAAGATGCACCCTGTTTTCCAGGGAGAAGAATTCAAGGGGAGAAAAACTGAGAAGAAATATGTTCCTTGTCAGCCTTTGTCCTTCTGAGCTGCGATCAATTTCAGGCACTGATGCATCCCACCTGCTCTCTCAGCTGCTTGATGCCTCCAGTAGCTATTTGATTCCCACATCCTTACCCCAAAGTCTGGGGGCCCACTGAGCTGTGCATTCCTTCCTCCCAGCTCATGTGACTGTTCTCTTCAAGTCTGCCTTCCAGCTTCTCTGCAGGACACAGAGACCTGCTCTGAATTCCAGCACAGTTGGCTGAGACTCACTAAGGACCTATCTACCTCTTGCCTCTCCACTCTGGTGTGTTCTCAGCTGCTAGCCAGAACCTTAAAAGTGAGGTGGTGACCTGTGATGTCAGCATTCACCTGGAACTGGTTAGAAATGCAAATTCTCACTATACCTCTCAGCTGCACCCCCCCAGAGCTACTGGATCCAAACCTGTGAGGGTGATGTCTCACCATCTGGTTGCAACAAGACCTCCAGGTGACTCTGACACAGGCTCACATTTGGAAACCACTGATCTAAATCATTTCACTATTTCCCAGAGTTTTGCTATTAGATAGGAAAGTCTCTCTGTGAAATAAATAGAACTGTATGTAACAGCAATTATAAGCTGGCACTTAATGAGAGATTGCTACAGCCGGGTACCATGTTAAGCTCTTTATAAGTCTTAAACTCATTTGGTTCTCACAAGAACCATACAAAATAGGTAAGGCTATTATTATTCCCATTTACACCTGAGCATTGAAATGAAGAGGTTAAATTGTTCAAGGACATTCAACATGAAATAAAGAAGCAAAACTCTAGCACAGGCATCTGCCCCAGAGACTGGGCTCTCACCTCCTTATCTCCTTCTTGGTCTCTGATTAGCTCTATATTTCAAATTTACATCAAAATTTACATTAAGGGGACTGAGCACTCCACATCAATGGGAAGGAGCACCCAACTCCCTTTATGGGGGACTATATCAATGCATATTAGTATTTGAATTAATATATACTAATTCAATTCTTCAGATAAATATTTGAGATAGTATTAAAGGCTTAATTTCCCAAGTGGAAAAAAAAGGAGATCTCATTAACCTGAATGGTGTTGATTCAAAATTAATATTTTGATTATATTATTATCTAGTACTTAATGAGTGTGAAACAATATTTTTGCTTATGAATTTTCAGACTTCTCATAAGTAAGGAGACCGATCTAAAAATCAATTATATTTTACAAATCCAAGACCCCCCAAATACACATTCTTATGTGTCTTTGGCCCTAAAAGAATTGATAAACTGTGAATCATATGCTATTCATCCTGCCTCAAACACACTCAGTCAAAATAGGTCCTATTAGGAATGATGATCTACAAGAAAGAGTTCAGGAGAAATCACCTAAAGATCAGCTTCCAGTGACCTTGGTGGGAGCACATTGGTCTGGGCATGGGGGAGCTATCTAGGCATAAAAGTTGACAGAGCCATTTTGGTTAAAGCGATATTAAGAAACTGAAAGCCAACCATGAGGACATCAGCGTCAACATGAAGCGTGTTCCTCATTTCTGTATGGAATAAAGGGTAAGGCTCCCCAAACACAGCAAAACAGAAGGGTACTAAAGGGGCACAGCAGGGCTGTGTGGAGTAGCTTTGACTGGCAGACGCGACCATGCCCTGTGGGAGACAGTGGTACCCAAGGGAAGTGAGTCCTCTGTGGGCTCATTGAAACAGTTTAGGAAACAGCAGATACCTGAGCAGCAGGCATTGCAGAGCGTGCCAAGGATGAAAACAAGAAGTGGCATGCACCATGTCTGAGCTCACTGACAAATTTGCTTCTCAGAAGTGATCCTATCTGGCAACTTCCAGAGAATTTATGGGGGGAAGGGAGAGGAGTTTCCAAAAATCCCTGCATTAGTGAGAGAAGATTATGACTCAGGAAAGTCCAAGTTATATATTTACCTTCAATAGTTATCATACTTCTTGAGAGGTTATATCATAACCCATGGGAAAATTCTGTTTGAAATAATGTTAAATAGTTACTATTGAATAATTCTGACTTTTTGCTTTCAGACTAGTAATTAACTGTTGAATTTCTATGACATGTCAAGTATGGCATCACCCTTTTGTTTGTCTACTTATTGACCTGATTACATATCTGCCTTATAAAATGGTCCATTGTTTAAGATGTTTTAAGCAATGTTTTCTCAAATAAAGGAAGAATTAAAATCAAGATATCTAACAATAGCCCATTCACCTTTTCCCATGTTTTAACATCTTATTATAAATCTACTGAAAAGACTATAAATCATTTAAAACAAATGACAACAAAAAAAGAGAGATCAATTGGTAATACACTTCCCATAGGAGACTTGTCAAAAAAATCTAGAACTTAAAAAAAAAACTGTTTCATTTATTTCATAACACACACACACACAAAAACAATGTTAACAAATGGAAAGAGTAAAATGAATGGTACAAAATGTGTAACACTGTACTTATCATTTTGTAGTAAAGAACCATGAAAATTAATTTCAGCATGAAACTTTTCTTTTAACATCTTATGACCAAGTGAGAAAGTTTGAACTTTATAGTGTTTCAAGTTAATTTAAATTTCAAGCTAATTTTTTAAAGAAATATTTTCCATCTCATTTCTAATTATTTAGAAATAATTCCAAAGGGTATTGCCTAAGTAAGGCAGCTTCAATCACATAGAAGCTTCTTTTCTTCAAAACAGGATAGATTCTGAAATGTTGTTTTAATTAACTCTATAGATTTATAATTTCAAACGAAGAGGAATTTAAATGTGTGGTTCCCTGATGCATTTCCTCAAAGAATACAAATTGGTTCTTTGAAGCACAAAAGCCAGCCATAGTCTTCTCCTCCTTGGTGATATATAATTTTTTTTTTTCATAATTGACCAGTTTCATCTACTTTGAAAGTCTATTGAGGCAGTTTTGGAGGGAACCCCTTGATGCCTTGGATGGGTATGTTAATTAATTCCCATTATTTTAATGTGATAGAGAACAGAATGAGTGTGGTTTTAACCTAAGGCTTTTGTTGTTGTTTATACACAGAAACCAAGTTTTTATCAACAGGTGCCTCCTGTGCTTGGACTGTCTTACAGCCCCTCTAACAGGCAGCAGGCACTCTGCTAGGGACCTCACGTGCCTTTGGGACCAGGCAGCTACAACTAAGGCACGTAGGCAGCCCCTGTATACCTACCCAAATTGTTTTCTTTTTAAATCATCCTCTGGATTCGTTCTGGCTTCCAAATATCATTCTGTATAATCTAACTATGCACTAACTTTTAGGGCTACTCAATCACCTGCCCTTGTTTCCTTTCAAAAATAAATAAATAAATAAAAATAACACTTTTCCACTTTGCACCAGTCAGTCTGCTGTTCTGAATCACTCTTACAGTAGGAGTCAGCCCATAGGCACCTATAAAACGCGCATCATTTCTTATCACACGTTTTTAATTTTTGGTTTTAGTTTCAATCATAGTTCTAAGCTTCAAACTGGGGCTTTTAACACTAACAACTGTTGTCCTTATTGAACCCGAGGGAGTTAATGTTTCAATTACCTCAAAATAATGCATTGCTTTTGTTGGTGACTTGCAGAGCAAACGCACTTTTCCCCAGACCATAGCTTTGTTCACATCTCTGGAAGTTATTAAACACAAAACACTACCGTTTTGTGTTCTCTGAGTTGTTACTATGTGATAGGGGTGCCATGATTTTATGGTTTTTCTTGCATTATGTCTTTTAAAGGTCACCACAGGCCTGAAAGGCAGGTACTTCTATTATGAACATTTCACAGAGTGAAAACTGAGGCATAAAGTAAATCATCAGCCTTATAAATCACAGAGCTAGGAAACCCATTTGACTGGAACCCAGGTATCTGAATCTAATCCTCAGTCTCCAAATTTCTATCAGTTCATACATCACAAATCTTACAAGGGCTTAATTTTTATGGGAAAAAATTACTATTTTTGTCCTCATTTCCAAATAGAACTCCAAATTCACAAAATATATAATTTTGATATTATAAAATTATACATTAATACAATAATTCATATAAAGCATCTCATTTGGCAAATGATATATAGTGTAAAAGTGTCAAATATCATGTCAAATGTTTCTGTATTAAGTCATGGAAAATAATTGAAAACTTTAACCTAGAAAAAAAATAACTTTTTTGATGACATTCACATTAAGATGAGAGTACATTAAAAAAATTACAGATCAGGGGCTGGGGTTGTGGCTCAGTGATAGAGTGCTTGCCAAGCATGAGTGAGGCACTGGGTTTGATTCTCAGCACCACATAAAAATAAATAAAGGATCACCAACAACTAATAAAATATTTTTTTAAAAAAATACAGATCAGATTAATTCATGGATTAATTATATATTACATTTTTCTTAAAATTAGTCAACATAATCAAAATATGAAGCTTGAGTAAGTAAAAATCTATTTCAGAGAAAAACTTTTAAATATATGTATAAACTAAAAAAAAATTTAACATGAATACCAAAAAAAAAAAATATGAAAGACCATTGTAAAAAATATTTAGAGGCAACAATTTATAATTTGAATTTATGCATCAGGACCTACATGTCTCTCTGGCCTAAACTCTTAGGCAAGTGTACTTGGGCATATCCAGAGAGTAACTTCTACCTCCAGGATCAGAAATGTTAGCCATTTGCTCTGAATGTAACCTCTCACATAAATCTTCTCTAAAAAACAAAAATTCTACCTGTGTACAACAGACTCTTGCTTAAAAATCCGTAACCTGGAAGCAACCATCTTTAAGACAGTTCATTTTTTGGCTCTTCTAAAGGACTGTTAAAAGTTCTTTCATATATTTAGCTGAAATCTACTTCCCTGAAACATCTTCCTGTCAGTCCTTGTTCTGCCCTTGGGAGTATTAGAGTTAGTCTGCTGGATAGAAAAGAACCACCCTGTGGTGAGGAATGGAAATAGAGCCTGATAAGTGAAAATTCCTCCCAGCAGGGTAGACTGTCCACAGCATGTGGTGAGGGCAGTTTGGCAGACCTCATCATTACAGGTTACCTCTGAATTTGTTCCACTGGGGGTTGCCCCACTCCAGGTAACTTGTCATCAGAACCTTACCCCGAACAGCAGAAGCAGGCACATGACCCAAGTTGGCTGCTTTTCTGTCTCCTATAGAGTCCAAGTTCTTTGTGGACACAAATGCTGGGAGGGAAGGAGGAAACTCTCCCACTCTGAGATCAGAAGCTGTTTTAGTCAGCTTTTTCACTACTATAACTAAAAGATCTAACAAAAACAATCAGAGGAAGAAAAGTTTATTTGGTGTCTCACAGTTTCAGAGGTCTCAGTCCATAGACAGCCAACACCATTGCTCTGGGCCCAAGTTGAGGCAGAACATCATGGTGGAAGGATGTAGTAGAGGAAAGCAGGTCAGCACATGGCACCAGGAAGCAGAGAGAGAGAGAAAAGGAAAGCGCTCCACTCAACAAGGACCAAATACAAACCCCAAAGGCATGCCCCCAGTAATCCACTTCCTCCAGTCACACCCTACCTGCCTACAGTTATCACCCAGTTAATCCATTCAAGTGGATTAATGCATTTATTAGGTTAAGACTCTCATAACCCAATCATTGCACCTCTTTCCTTTTGTATTGTCTCTCACAGAGCTTTTGGGGATACCTAATATTTAAACCATAACAGAAGCTACATGGGAGAATGTTGGGTGCAGAGACCAAATCTTAATGCAGTGTATCAAGAACCTGACCCCATTGTTTGAAACTCAGGATGCCATCAGCTGTGCCCTCAGCTACACCAGCCCTTGGGCTTTCTGGTTAAATGGACCAATAAATTCCTTTTTGAAATTAGTTTAAATTATTAGTTTCAATCACCTAAAACCAAAATAATTTTGGCCAATACATCCAATAAAGACAATTTTCACCATCCTTGCAAGTTTTCATGCACTAACTCTACTAGAAGAGAAAGGCCAAGGTGAGCGTTGCTGGGTGGAGTTAGCAAAGTATAAAGATGTTAGAATTTGAGTGATTGACACAAGAGAAAATTGGAAAGGTGAGAAATGAAGAACCCCTGGAACTTAATTTATGCAGTCTGCATAATAGGATTTCTGGAATGTTAAGAGTAGTTATTGTTTCCAAAAAGATCCTGCATTAATGGTCCATGACTGCTGAGAGCCATTGCCAAGTAGGTATGACGCATGGCATGACCCAGGTCATTTGCAGTGACATTGCATGTAAGGTGACCTTGCTCAAGGACCAGGGCGGATCCAGGTTTAGGGTGTATCCTGCTGGGATTAGGGAGTATCCCGCTCCTTGGGTTTAGGGCGGTTCCAGGTTTAAGGTGTACCCTGCTGGGAATAGGGCGTATCCTGCTGCCTCCTTGAGTTCCCGTTGAGTTCTCGCGGGATTCAGAGAGTATTTGGGATTTTGCCCAGAACGTGGATTTGCCCAGAACGTGTGTGTAAAGTGCCGGTGACAGTTCGAGAATAAAGAGTTGCTGTTTGAATCTACAAGGTGTGTGGTGGCTCGTGATTTTGTGCCCAGCCAGACTGCGGCACATGACATTCCAAAGTTCCTTTAGAAGAATGACTTTCATTATAAAATTAGAAGATTTTAATATCTCTGGCAATCTCAGTTGGGAAAATGGTAGGAATTAGAGAAATTTAGGAAGGATCATCAAAGTGCCTCAGCATTAGAAGAGACTCCAGTGACAATCTACCCACTTCATGATTTTTCCTGAAAACAAGCCCTCTGCTGTCACAGTTAACTCTTTAGGGCAGGCAAAAAAGGCCCCCTGCCTCTAGCTTATCTCTACAAGGATTTATTTCTGACTAATGCTGTAAGGGTAAAAGAAATTGAAGTTAAAGTGTAAAAGTTAAAGTGTAAAAGACCGGGCATTGTAAAGTTTCTAGGCTGCAAGGCCTGAGTTAAAATGTAAAGGATTAGGTATTGTTAACCTGAAATTCCTGTAGCTGTTAAGACAATGCTTGGAACCGCCCAGTAAATATTTCCCCTGACTGCTTGGTTGTTTAATAACTGAAGGGCTCTGTGTGGTCTGGCACGTAGGCATCGCAGGGCCTAAACCAATCAGTTTGAATGTGTACCCCGCTTTAGAACTGACCTATCACCCCCGCCTGACCTGTTCCCGCCAATTAATGAACTAATCATGTTTAGGAATTGTTGTTTGATTTTCCCGCGGTGTATGATGATTTGTTAAAGGAGACTGTGATGTATGTAAAATCCCCGCCCTCCCCCAAAAAAGTGTACTTAAGCAGTGCTCAGCCCCTGCTCGGGGCTCTGGGCTGTTCTCCCTTCTTGAGTGGGCACTGAGCCCTAGCATGCTAGATCAATAAATCCCCTTCTGCCAATTGCATGAGTGGTCACTTGGTGGTCTCTTTCTCCAACGCTTCGCCAGACCCTTACAATGCCACGGTGTTAATTAAAAATGCCCATGAGGTTTTCTTATAAAGCTTTACAGGACAAAAGTCATGTTCCAAAATATGTTACGGACTAGTCCCAGAAAACTGCACTGTACTATTTAATAAAGATAAATCTGATCCATTGATGGCAATTAAGCTTAAACTGTAGGTAACTAAAAATATGAAGTCTCCCCCAAATTCAGTGTTTCCCCTGATACTATCAGCCCCATTACACCTTTATTCTTTCCCCTCAGTTCTTCATATTTTGCTGTGTGTGTTTCAGCTTACAGCTAGTGAATAAGCTACTAAATATATACTGGTAATATACTCCTTTCTACCTCTCTGATACTTCCCTTTCCTTTCTCACCTTCTGTGCTGAAAAGTCACTTCTACAAATATTCTCCATGAAAGGTTGCAAGGAATCAAAATGACATTTCACCAGCAGTGAATCAGCATCTCCTCTCATTGAAACACCTTAAGCTCTTCAGAAGTAAGATATAAGGGCTGACATCCATGGAAAAATGTGAGATTTTAGCAAATAGTCATCTCAAATGTAGGAAGCATGTGACACCTTGTCTGGATTAACTGACCTGTCACTGAACATTTCAGTGTGTTTTCAAATGGTGAAAATTCTTGGGCAAGCCTAAATATAAACATCATATGGCCTTCCTGACAGTAATGGGGAATCCTTAGGCATTTTAGAGGATTTCCAGAGCCATCAACTTCCAAATCTCTGTGCTATTGAAGTTTCAGAATTAAGGAAGTAGTCTGAGTTCATCTGTTAAAAGAAAAAGAAGGGTAATTATAATCTGTGAATAAATACATAGGATGATTAAAATAATTATTGAGCACTACCAGTTTCCAGGTACCAAGTAGGCATTGGAAATATTGGGGTGAGCAACTGAGAAAGGTTCTCTCCCCATGTACCTTGCAAAGGTAACTTTCAGACATTAAATAATACTTATGGGTGCTATGGAAGCATACACTTAGTTAAAGGGATCAAAAAGTCTTCTTTGGAAAAGTAATAGTTGAGCTGAACCTTGAAGACTAGGGATAACTCTTTGTAGGGATGGGGCAAGAGTGTTGGGAAATTGTTCTAATCAGAAGGGGAAAAGTGAGTGTGACAGCCATAGAACAGAAATGGGGACACTAGTCATTCATGAAAATGAAAGAAATCAGCATGAATAAACATGGAGTGCAGAAAGCATGGGGTCAGGGATTCAGGATATGGTGAGGTAAACATGGTTTTTGTATTAATCAGGTTTCCCCAGAGAAACAACCAATAAAAGGTAGAGGATGGATGGATGGATAGATGGCTAGGTAAATAGATAGAAAGATAGACAAGCAGATACAAGATGAAAGAGGTCATATTAGGCAAATTGGCTCACATAATTATGGTGCCTAAGAAATTCCATCATATGCTATTTGAAAACTGGAAAATTAGAGATGCTTCTAGTATGGTTCAGTACAAGTCCAAAGGCCTAAGAACTAGGGAAACCAATAGTATAACTCAGTAAAATTTCAAAGCCTTGAGATCTTGGGGGATGAGAGAGGACACTTTGCAAGTACCAGAGTCTGAAGGCCAGAGAACCTGGTTCTGATATCCAAGGGCAGAAGATGAACTTCCTAGCTTCAGAAAAGAAAAAGCAAGTTCACCATTCCTCTATCTTTTTGCTGTACCTGGGCTCTCAGCCTATTGGATGGTGCCTACCACAATGGGGTAGGGTGGTCTTCCTTATTCAGTTCACTGATTTAAATGCCAGTCTCTTACAGACCACCTGACAGGCATAACCCAAAATCATGCTTTACCAGCTAATTGGATATTCCTTAATCAATTCAAGTGAGTGCCTAAAATTAACAATCACAGCATTCAGGGTCATGTTAAAAAATTTTTGTTAATGTGTCTGAACTGAAATCTCTTCCAAATCTGTCCTATTGACAGATTCTCCCATTTCAATAAATGGCAACTCTGTTTCTACAGTTGTTTGACATCATCTGTGACCCTTCATTTCTTTCAGATCCTACACTGAATTTATCAGCAAAACGTATCAAGTCTATCTTCAAATTACATATTTACTGGGCCACTTCCTTTCATTTTCACTATAGCATCCTGATCCAAACCACCTTCTTCCCCCTGTTTTAGATTATTGCAATTGCCATATATACAGTCTTCCTATTTCTACCTTTGCTCCATAGGAGCAATGTTTAAGACATGAGTTAGACCATATCTCTGCTCTCCTCCCTGACTCCAAAGGATCCCTATCTCATTGAGAGTGAAAACCAAAGTCCTTACAATGGCCCTGTCTTGTCGATAGCCCAGTTTTGCTAGGGCAGTGGGAAAAGTTGCAGAGAGAGACCAAAGAAAATTCCTGGAGAGAGTGTGCAAGACATTTGATTCATTGGGAAGAGCTTACAAGAGATCAGTGTCTGCTCCAAGAGGAGTTCAGTGGCAATAGGCTAAACAGATAGCACCTCCATCCCTCAAGGTGCTTTGCCAAGCAGTGCCTCTCCTCCCTCACAGTGTTTTGTCCAGTGACAGCCATTAGGACCAGTAACACATATCCTTTCTTTCCACAGTACCCTCAGTTCCACTCCAGTCGCCACTGGGAGAGGGGTTTTCTCTGTTAGGCTGCAAAAGCAATGACATCATCAGTATTAGCGTCCTTAGTTTGTTTCATTTGCTTGTCTGACCAGCATCCCAAGGAGCAACCATCCTGATATACATGCAAGAAAGTAGCTTTCTACAGGTAGCACTGACTTACCCTAGTTTCCAGTGTGCATTGGAAAAAGCCAAGAAAGTAGCTTTCTACAGGTAGCACTGACTTACCCCAGTTTCCAGTGTGCATTGGAAAAAGCCAAGAAAGTAGCTTTCTACAGGTAGCACTGACTTACCCTAGTTTCCAGTGTGCATTGGAAAAAGCAAGTGTCCTTCAAGGTAATATGTATCCAGCTTTTCCAGCTCAGGCTTGATCTCCTGTTCCCTTAACTCAGCTAGGTTTGTGGAAATAGAGAGGGGCCCCTCAGGGCCATGATATTTTACTGCCCTCCTTTTCTTTCAGGATGATATAGGCCCCTAAGGGCAGACCACAGTCTCATTTGCTGTTAAATCTCTCGTTACCTCCCATTAGTCACTTCTTCATTTCCTATGACTCAAACAGAACATCCTGGCTTTCATGAAGGACAGACAGGTCTTTGTACCTGCTTGTTTCTCTGCCTACTTGCTCTTCCTCCAGATATCCACGCAGCTCACCCCATGGCCTATTTTGAACCTTTGCTCAATGGAAGCTTTCCATAACCATTCTTTTAAAATCGCAACTTGCCCTTCCCCTTCTCTTTACCTGGTTAATTTCCACCCCTAATACATCAGTTTAAGGTCTGAAATTTCCATTTCCAATATGATTATTTGTCCTCTGGACTTCCATTTTAACTGGAGATGAAATCTCAGTGTAGCTTTGATTTTGCATTTTCCCTATTGCTAGGGATATTGAACTTTTTAAATATATTTTTGGCTGTCCATATTTCTTCTTTTGAGAAATATCCCTTCAGATCATTTTCTTGTTTGTTGGATTGGGTCTTTGTGTGTGTGTGTGTGTGTGTGTGTGTGTGTGTGTTTGAATTCTTTATATTTTCTGAATATTAATCCCCATATGGTAATACTTTCTTCCATTCTGTAGACTTTCTTTTCATAATATTATTTCCTTTTCTGTGCAGAAGCTTTTTAATTTGAGGCCATCTCACTTATTGATTCTTGGTTTTATTTCTCAAGTTTTAAGAGTCATATGAAGAACATCAGTACCTACACCAACACATTGGATTTTTGACCAGTACATCAATACAATCTTCAAGTCTCTCTAGCTGCCATGCAAAGATGTTGCATTCTTGGCCTTGGGTAAGGGCGGGGGAGTAGATGCCTGAGAGAAAACAAGCTCCTTTTCATTTGTAAGTTTTAGTGCAGTGAATTGAAGAAGCAAGACTTACAAGCCTTGGTAATGACTTATTATAGTAACCAGTCCCTAAATTGCACCTACCTTCCATTCTTTGATCCACATCATCCAATATTCACGTCTTTGGTTAATCTACCTCCCTTAGGGAAGGCTCTGAGGGACCAAGTGAAAATGACTGAGTATGCTGCATGACTTACCAGACCTGGTTGCAAAAGTCCTTGGTGTTTTGGAACACTCACTCCTTGAACCCTGGGCCACTATATAACAAGCACTGCTACTCCCATGCAAGAGAGATCACACAAAGAGGCTTCATGAAGAAGCCCTAAAGATCTATCTAAAATAGATGCCCTGCTGGTCCCAGCTGTTCTAGTCTCTAGCCATTGCTATCATCCCAGTCAAGGTCACATATCCTGAAAAGAGAGAGGGATCCTCCCCACTGTACCATGTTGGAATTCCTGACCTTCAAACCCAAAACAAAAAATGGTTTCAACCACTATGTTGGTGGCAGGGAGTGTGCTAAGTAGCATTAGATAACCACTCAGAAAAGTGGACTGTGCATAGTGGAGTCTCATCAACCAGGCTTAGGTTCTGGGTTCACGAGCTTGAAGGTCAGAATATCTCAAATGAATTCTTTTCGAAGCATGGGTTCAATCCTCAGCACCACATAAAAATAAATAAATATAGGTATTGTGTCCATCTACAACTAAAAAATATTTTTTAAAAAGTGAGAAAATAACAGGAAAAAAAATACAATTGTTTCCAGATAGCGCTTAAACAAAGATTTACCTGCCTGATTTTTCTCAAGACAGATTTTATTATACATAAACCCTTCAAGAAGAAGACAATTAGCATTAATAACTAAGGGAATTGTGGATTACCATAACACTCTCCTCTTCTCTCCCCTTGGAGACATTTACAGCAATATCTCAGGTTAGAACAGAAACTGGAATCAACATGATCATCTCTCAAAGACAACAAGTTAATTGTTTGCTCTGAATATCATTGAAGAACTAATTGGAACTGTTATTTCAAGAATATTTGATGCTTAAAGTCTTTTCGCTTTTCTGCACAAAGCAAAGACTAAATTATGATATCAGAGACCTTAAATTGTAAGTGGAAATACCATCCAAATTAAGTCCCCTTTTAAATCATGAACAAGGTGTATAAAATAGAAAACTTACAGTAAATGACCAAAAAAAAAAAAAACAACAACAAAAAACAGAGAAGTTTTGTTGAAATATGAAGACATAAAGAGGACACAGGATTTCTACAAGGACATATCAAGCTGTTACATAGAATGCAAGCATAGTTATTCTAGGAACACTAATTAAGATGGCATTTTAAAATTCTCACAGATCTTCAGTAAACCTCACCTTTGATAAGCTTCTACTAGATTGTTGTCCTGATTCAGGCTTTTTGCCATAGGAAATAAGAAATACATCAAAATTCTCAAAAGCTTACATTTGAGCTACATCCAACCTCCAAAAGGAATATTGATATAAAATGCACAAATAATCTATACCTTGGCTTTGAAAACTGTGGGGTCTCCAAAGATAATCTCCATCCTTGAACTACATAAACGTGCTCAATCTAATGGTGAAAGTCAATGATAGAAATGGTAATACCAAGAGACCAACTTCCTAAACGTTCCCTGTCCTATACAAAATATAATTCTATTTTCTTAGTAGACACACAAATCCCTCATATCCTTACCCTTGTTTACATCTCCATCTGCATTTCTTATTTAGCTTCTTTAATCATCACCAACCCCTATTTTGCCTTCTACAACACATATGTATGCATGCACATACCCCGCCCAACATACACACACAATTATGTTCCAACAGAACTAGTTGCATTCCCTAAAATGCGCTATATTGTTTCAGATTGCCACACTTTGTTCATATCCCTTTCTCTGTATAGGATGTAATTTACCCTCTTTTTAGATTCAATTTAAACATCATCTCTTCTGTGAAACTCCTCCTCACTGCTTCCCTCTGGACAGACTCTATATTTTCTCCTTAGAGCCCTCAGGATACCTCATGGATTATTCCATTTTTTGTCTCCTTACCCCAGCTTCACTAGGAGCAAATAGCCTTGTTTGATCACTTCTCTGCCAGACCTCCTAAAACACAGGGCTGCTCTCATATATGGAGGGAATAGAAGTAAGAGCCCTTCCAAAATAAAGGAAAAATTTAGGAAACTTAACTTTCAATGACAATTGACCCTGTCCTCATGCTAGAGAAATTATTTTCCATTTCCTGCCATCAATATCACTTTTAAAAGAAGGCAATTGAAAGAGTTCCATGGGTTACCTTCAAATCACAGCATGACATTTATTAGACAGAATTTTGATTGACAAGTCAATAACACCAAGCTTGGGAACCACAGAAATATCTAATTTTTCAAAAGATCCCACAAAATTGCAGAAGAGACAATCCACAAAAGAGCAACTAAGCACTGTTCATTGTTCTGTTCAGCCTACATTCTATAGCACAGAATTCTGCTCCCAGATACTCTAAGGGATTGAGCACATGCATAATATTTCATAGAGGAAGTGTCCCTGAATTATTAAGAATCTTAAAGGTAGTCAGGATAACTGAAAGAGATTAGAAACCAAAAATACCAATTTGATAAATAAGTAAAGAGAGAAGGTCAGAGGGGAATTCAGGAAGGAGAAATGGACAGCAAAGTTATTTACCTCTATCTCTGGGAGTAAAACTGAGACTAAAAATAGCCCAGGAGGGAGAATTAATACTGGTTTACGATTGACTTTTAAGACTTCATCCCTTTTTGGCAGAGACTATTACCCCAGCTCCATGGGAATTTTAAAAATTTGAGCATTTATAGATTGGCTCCTGAATAGGAAATGCCAGGAAATATTTAATTCCTAAATAATATGTCCATCCAACTAACACCTCGTCCTTGAAAGGTTGAATATGACAGCCACCATAAAAGAATTAGTTATAGTCCATTTTATAATCTATTTAATTTTCTTCAACAAATGGCCCTTTATTTGATGGACATATAACCATGAGGAAATAAACACAACAGAATAGTTGAGCTATTGGAGACCTCTCATTTCAATGACCCCTTATTTCATAAAGGCTATGATAAATAGAGATTGAGCATAAACAGTATCTGGGATTATGAAATAGATTTCAGGAACTAGACCTAATTCTACCTGAGATTTTGGAAAGTAAGATGAGTAACCATCTTCCCTTCCTGTATTTTAAATAATGAGCAGTGGTGCTATGCTGGGGAGATGAAAGGATAATCAAACACGTGTCTTGAAACAAAAGTAATGTGTACTTTTTAAAAAGCTATTTGTTCTGGAACTTCTCAAATATACCCAAAAGCAGAAAGAATAAAAAAACACAACACATTTCATCACCAATTTTAACAATTAACAACATTCTGTCTTTTTTTTATAGTTGTAGGTGGACACAATGCCTTTATTTTATTTTTATGTGGTGTTGAGTATCGAACCCAGCACCTCAGGCATGCTAGGCGAGCGCTCCACCACTTGAGCCACAACCCCAGCAACATTCTGTCATTTTCATCAATCAGCTTTCCAATCTTTTTTTTTTTTAGCAAGTCCCAGACATCATATAATTTCATCTCTGATTATTTTCAAGTGTTTTTGTAACAGATAAGAACATTTAAAAAAAATAACCATTTTCATGACCAACAAGTTTATAACTATTTCTTATTATCATCCACTCTCTAATCCCTCTTCATTTTCTCTGATTATTTCAAAAATTCTTCTGGTCCGGGCATGGTGGCACATGGCTGTAATCCCAGCGACTCGGAAGGCTGGGTAGGAGGCTCATGAGTTTGAAGCCAGCCTCAGCAAATTAGCAAAGTGCTAAGCAACTCAGAGAGATCCTGTCTTTAAATAAAATACAAATTAGGACTCAGCAGTCAAATGCCCCTGAGTTCGATCCCTGGTACCTAAAACAAATAAAATAAATAAACTTCTTTTGACTGAAAACTCCAACAAAATTTGCATATTATATTTAGTATGTTCTGTAAACCCCTTATAACATCTTTCTCCCCCCTCCCTCTCCTTTTTTAGTACAGGGGATATTGAACTCAGTTTAGAAGCACTCAACCACTGAGTCATATCCCCATTTTTAATTTTTTAAGATAGGGACTCTCTAAGTTGCTTAGGGCTTCACTAAATTGCTGAGGCTGACTTTAAACTTTCAATCCTCCTGCCTTAGCCTCCCAAGGCACTGAGATTATGGGCATGCACACTGAGCCCCTGGCTCCCTCTCTCTCTTCTGTCATGCTATTTAATTCAGAAGATTTTATATTGGGCTAATTGTACCCTCTTGGTGTTATGATGCCATTACCCCCATATTTTCCATGAACTGGTAGTTACAGACTTCACTAAATGCAGATTCAAATCTTTTGGTGAGAATACTCTAAAAGTGGTGCTCTAAGTCACATGAGGAGGCATATAACATCTGTCTGTCCCACTTAATATGTGACAATAGCTTCATGGCTCAGGTGATATCAAACTGAACCATCCACAAGAAAGTCCCTCAACATGTCACCCATGTTTTCATCATCAAAATTGCCAAGATTCATTATTTCATTAAAGGCTGAAAATTGAATTATCTAAATCTTTCATCTTTTTCCCCCTTTATTATCTGCTGTTCTGTTTAAACAAAACAAAACAAAAGATTAAAAAAAAAAAAAAACTTTCCCTCCCCCACCTAGGAAGCAGAGAAGAAGACCCTAGCCATGGAGATCTAGCCTGACACTCACAACTAGGCCTCCGAGTTGTCTTGTTGGACATACACAATCTCACAGAACATCAAGTCAACCTGTACCTTAAGGAAGTAAGATTAAAGACAATACCACTTCATAATCATAATGTATATAAACAAGGTCACTATGCTGACCACAAATATATCAAGCATCACCCTTTTCCAGACAATTGAGTGACTGATAGCTTCTGAATTAATTATAGCTTTAAACTTGCACTACAGTAGCTACCTTATAAGACTGATTAAATACCTAGTCATAGGCTTTTCCTCCCTTCCTGATGTATCCACTCCAGAGTAAAGTCCCTCTTCCTTGTACCCTCCCAACATCATATAAACGCAGTCCCCTTTTTTTAACACCACCAAGTAATTACTGACATATCCCAGAGTTCCACGTGGTTTGCATTTTCCCCTTGCTGTAATAGTAATAAACCTGACTTGCTGAGTTACAGATGTGTTCTAGGTAGTTCATGACTTGAGGCACAGGGATGCAAGGGAGGGACATTTAGATCTATATGGTTATCATGAATTGTAGTCTATACAAGAATGATTCTTGCCCTTTAATTGTCACTCTTCAGAAGAATTAGTTTATGCTTTGGCATATTCAGAATACCATCGTGGCATATATTTTTGTCTTCCTGGGATATAATTATGATTAGAAATCCTTAGCTATGTCGAGGTATGTATAGTTCATCTATAGATGAGCTTTGTACTACACTGAGACATGGTCAGACCTGGATGGGAACAGCATAGGTTGTTTTAATCCACACCTTAAGAAGGTGGTAGAGGCAAGGCAAAGTTTCAGAGAAACATTGAGAAAATGATTAAAGATATAGAAAACTGATCCGAATAGAAAATATTAAGGAACTTGCCTGGAAAAGAGAAAGCTAAATAATGATTTCTCAAATAAGAAAGGTTTTTCCCTTTGGGGCAGTCAGTATCCATGTTATGAAGCCATCTTCTGGAGAAAATAGATTAAAGCAAGGAATATTTATTTGGCTATACCTAGAAAATGTCAGAATGACCCAGTTTTAGGTGTCTAACAGGGGTCTGGAGCCTGAAGGTGAGACTTAGAATATTCAGGAGTTTACCTAATGCTAAGACCATATGTCCACTTAATATACTTTGGGAAATATAATTCTCTTTTGCATTCAAATAGATCCTTCCATCTGACACTGTGGGGAGTAGATAAATTTCACTCTAATCCATTCCAAAGGAACCACTGCAAGTTGGTTTATGGCTGGTTCTAAACAGAGAAGAAGGTGGCAGCAGGTTTAGCCCATAGTTCCCTGCCAGCAGATCTCAAGACAACACTAACAGTGGATATGAGCTATGAGCTCCTCAACAATCTAAAAGCCCAAGAGAAATCCCCATACCCTTCCTTCAGAAAGCTGGTCTCCTTCATATAATTGCTACAACCATTCCTGTTCTCCTGCGCTTCGTCATTATGGATACTGCCAAACACTCCTCAGACTGCAGAATAAACAAAGCCCAGACTTAATCCAAAGTCAAATCAGGCAGAGTAGATGTCAACTTGAGGACCCAGGAATGAACATTACGCTTCTCAAGCTAGGGTTTTAGTCATCCCAGAAGAGAAAGTTTTTAGCAGAACACTTGCAATAATTTATCTCTTCTAATTCAGTAGTTAGCCCCGGGGCTTGGATGACTGACTGGAGGAGAAAGCACTGACAAGAATAACTATTGGAGGGTCTGCTCAGACAGGTTGACTCAAGGACAGCAGTGCACCTGTGCTTTCCCCAGCCAAGAGGGCAGGATGAAGGAATTTCACAAAAAACAGATGACGCAGCAGAGAAAATAACTCCAAGTTGCCTAAGTAAAAGTACAAATATTTTTCTTATCCTCTCCTAAGCCCAGAAGCTACTTTCTATTTTTATACTGGTTTTCTCCTTTTGATTGACAAGAAAGGACAGCAAGGTAAAAGAAGACTGCTACTTTAATAAGTTGTTTGACTACACTTCACAAAGCCTAGATTAAATGGAAAAATACCTATATCGTCAATTTCTCTCCCACAGTTATCTGTTGCTTCCATTCTGTATGTATAGATGTTCAACAAAAAGAAAAGAGATTTGTTCTAACTGCACTCTTTCATCACATGACCAAAATGATGCCAATTCGAACTATTTCTCAACATGACTATCAGTCAATGCACTTAAATTACCACAAATCCTTTTGATGAGATGGTTATCCATAGGCCAATTCAACCAAAATGTTGAGTCCAATACTTGCATCCTCTATCCCAATTCTTATCCTTTAGAAAACGTACAACAAAGGGAAAGACACAAAAATATCTTCAAGATTTCAAGTACCTGTCTGTAGTAGGCTGAATAGCCCCCCACCCAAAAAAAAAAGATGTTTACACCCTAATTCCTAGAACCTGTGACTACTGCTTTATATGGGAAAAAACAAGTATTACTTTATATGGCAAAAATGTGATTAAGTTAAAGATCTTGAAGACTTCATACCAATGGACCCTAAATGCAATTATATATACACTTACAAGATGAAAATAAGAAGAAGGAGTTCTGGAACTGACATACAGAAGAGAAGGGGATATAAAGACAGAGACAGAGATCAAAGTGATGTGGCCACAAGCCATGGGATGTCAAGGCATGCTGGTGGCCACCAAAAGTTGGAAGAGGCAAGAAATAAACTCCCCCTGAACCCCTGCCAACACTTCAATTTTGAACTGACCTCAGGAACTGAGACAGAAATTTCTGTTGTTGTAAGCCACCAAGTCTGAGATAATTTCTTATGGCAGCCACAGGATATTAATACACTGTCCAATCCATATTGGCCTCTTTAAAACAACCATTAACAGGCTGGGGCTGCAGCTCAGTGGTAGAGTGCTTGCCTCATACAGGTGAGGCACTGGGTTCAATCCTCAGCACCACATAAAAATAAGTAAATAAATAGGCATATTGTGTCCATCTACAACTAAAAAAGTATTTTTTAAAACATCGCCAATGATAAAGGACTAGTCCCAAAATGCATGTTTGCACTGGGTAAGAAGACACCCCCCCCCCCCCAATGATAACTCTTCAGGGATCAGGAATAGACACTGATAAAAAAAAAAAAAAAAAAAAAAAAGTCAATGCAGTATGCTGAGCCAATCAGATTCTTCCTGTCAAGAATGTGAGTCTCAGAGACATAAGAACCATCTCCAGGCATGTTGGTTTCTGGAGCTGTAGAGTCACCTGGATTTGAGGCCAGAGTTGGTTCCATGGCAAGCTTAAGCCATTTATAAACTAAATTTCCAGGAGCATTAACCACTATTGCTATAATCCACAAAATGGAAAATGAAGAGCTGAGCAGAATCAATCAAATACCAGACAGAGACCTTGCCTCATTCTTTGAAGAGAAAAAGGAAATACAATCAGATAAGAATGATTGTATTTTCCTACCATCATCCTATCATCCTAACTAGGTCTATGCCCACACATTCTGTCTTTCTTCAAATTACAAGTAAGAATCGTCCCTACCCACTATCTAAGGAAAACTCTCCCCTCTGGATTATGGATCCCAACTCCTCAGGCTTTCTCAGGAATTCCACTACTGCAATTGGGCTCTTTCTCTCTTTGATTATCCTTATCTATCTCTTTCTGTTGAATCATTCAAATTGGTATTCAAACAAGCTAGCCCTTCCTCAGTCAGTTTTTGAGTTCACCTTATCCCCCAGGGACTGCCAATCATCTCTGCTCTCTTCAGTTCTTCAAAGACTTGTCTATCCCTCTATATATATATTCTTTCCATCTCCTTGTCTTCTATTTTTTCCTGAATCCAAAGGATTTTGTCCCCAGTGCTTCACTGAAATAACCTTTATTAAAGTCACAAATGCACACCTGTAGCACGGCTACCAGGAAGCTGAAACAGGATTGAAAGTTCAAGGCCAATCTGGGCAACATAGCAAGACCTTGTCTCAAAATTTAACAAAAGTAAAAATTTAAAGCTGGGTCCAATCCCCAGTACCAAAACAAAAAACAAACAAAAAATTCAGATGATTACAAATGTCATCAGCTTATTTGGCCTCACAGCAATATTTGATAGAGTTGATATTTCCTCTTGAAACAACATTCTCACAGATTTATGACACCAGGCTTCCTCCTTCTACCTTTCAAGTCCCTTTCTTTGCTTCCTTTCCTTGCTTTTCTTCTATAGGATTCAGCCTCATTTTCTCTTCAGATCTCTAGCTTTATGCTCTTCCTAGATAGTCTCCTACAATCCTCTGGCTTTCAAAATTGTTGACGCAATCGTGAATCCTCAGTTTTAATTTGTCCCTGAACTAAAATATTCAACTCCCTATTCAACATCTTCCCAAGGCTGCTTAAAATAATTACCCCACCCTTATCATAGCCAGAGAGAATTTTCTGTTCCCCAGGACATGCCTTCCTAGTCCACTTCTCTTCAATACATGGCACCAATTTCTACTCAGTTGTTCACACCATAAATCTTACAAGTCATCCTTACTTCCTCTCCATCAGCAGGTCCCATGAGCTCTACTTTCAAAACTCATTCTGAGGGGCTGGGGTCATAACTCAGTGGTAGAGCACTTGCCTAGCATATGTGAGCCTTGGGTTTGATCCTCAGCACAGCAGAAAAATAAATAAATTAAATAAAGGTTTTGTGTCCATCTACAAATTTTTTTTAAAAATCCTAAATATGACCAGCCCTCAACACTTCTTCACTATCATCTCTTCATCATCTCCCACTGAATTTCTGCAACAGCTTTTAAATTATAGTCCATTTTATAAAGAGCAACACATTCAGCCACAATCTTGTTTATCATTCTTTAATGAAATTCCATGGAATCCAAAACAAAATACAAATTTCCTACCAAGGTCTAGAAGGCCTTGTACAATCTGTTCTCTCCTTACTTCTTTGACATTATCTCCCTTTACTCATCTCAGTTCTTGCATTTTAATCACACCAGCCTTATTTCCATCCTGCACACATTTCAAGTTCAGTTTGTTCTATGGCCATTGTGCTGTTGGTTCTGGTTGGAAGTGTTGATGTGTCTTCCTCAGACATAAGCCTGCCTTCCTCTTGTACTTAAATGTCACCTCCTCAGAGAAAACTTTCCTAACTACCTCAGCAAGGTAAAAGCTCCTGCCCCATCACTACCTATCACATTTCTCTATTTTCTTTCTTTCATGGCACTAGTATTTAAAATTATTCTATTAATCCTTTTGCCTGTTGACTTTCTAAATTCTCCCATTGCAATGGCAGTTCCTTGAGAGAATGACTCTGAGTTTTTTGTTCTTATGTCCCCAAGTACCTTGTCTCTAGCAAGTGCTTAGTAAATATTTGTAGATTTACATTCTATAAAACTATAGACTTGGGCTGGGGATGTGGCTCAAGCGGTAGCGCGCTCGCCTGGCATGCGTGCGGCCCGGGTTCGATCCTCAGCACCACATACAAACAAAGATGTTGTGTCCGCCGAAAACTAAAAAAATAAATATTAAAATTCTCTCTCTCTCTCTCTCTCTCTCTCTCTCTCTCTTTTAAAAAAAAAAAAAAGACTATAGACTAGCGACTGAGGCTGTGGCTCAGTGGTAAAGCACTTACCTAGCATGTGTGAGGCATTGGGTTTGATTCTCAGCACCACATATAAATGAATAAAATAAAGGTCTATACATCTAAAAAAATTTTAAAAAGAAGACTATTATAGACTACATTCTATAGACTACAGTCTTCATTCTAATCCCTCTTAGACTTGGTGGCACATCTGTCCTTATCCTTGAATATATGATAGTTAATTGCTGTATTATTTCAATAATTCCCTTTAATTTGTACAAGTTTTGATTTTCTTATCTTTGCAGCTAAAGAGCTTTGATGAAATTGTTGAAATGATGTTATATCCTGAATTTGGACATTAAAGATCCATGAGAGTAAGGCCAGAAATGTGAGAAACAATTTCAGTGCTTGTATCTTCTTTACCTACACTGACATTGGTTTTCCTTATGCAGGATTATAATCTGACTTCCAAATCCTATCTTAGAAATTAAAAATGAGATCTTCGTAGGTCTTCCTTCTTTCCCCTGCTAGGATAATCTGAGTATTCTTCTTTTCTGGGAGAAGAGATGATCCCTTAGAGAGGTACAACCTATTTCCTGACTTGCCAAGAACATTGAACATTAACCAGGTATAAGAGTTTAATCATTAAGTATGAGGCAGCATGAAAATAGCATTGACCTATGAGACACAAACCTGAATCCCAGTTCTGGGTCTGCCTCCTTCAGCAGTTCAATGACTTTGGCAGGGACTTTGTCTCTCTGAGGCTTTTTCCTCTGTGACATAAGGAGATTAGAACAGTGGCCCAAACTCTCTCTTCCATAGCTAATAATCTATGACTATTTGTGCACCTGTTTTTTTGTTGTTGGTGGTGGTTCTATTGTAAAAGCTGCTTTTCTCCTCTTACTTTCCTAAGAGAGTTATGGCTTTGGAAGAGCAGCTGGCTGTTTTGCTTGCAGTGCACTTCTGATCGCACAGGAACTCATGCTGCTCTCCCAGCAGAGAACTGTGTGCTGGTTGATTTGCACCTTGCTGAGTAGATACATGCAATGGCAAGTGGGAGTTTTATTGGGATCATGGCACTAGAGGATAGCCAGCATTCTGTTAGCTCAGAGGTATTTTTGTTTGCTTATTTCATTTGTTGAAAAAAAATACATTTATTCAGGTGCTCAGTTATGAAATGAAATGTGGCTCCACAGAATCAAACTTTGGGCATAGAAATCCAAACTGTAAGCCTTATATTCCCAAACATTTAGATTTTTTAATAGAAAATTTCAAAAGTGAGGAAGAATGCAGTCTTCCAATGCCAGTCTGTGTATACATTCAGCAACGTATAGATGTTTGAACTGATCTTCTCAAACAAAATTGAAGCCCTCTTGCAGTGAATTTCTGGGTACCAAGGTCTTACTGAACAAATAACTAAGTTGGTTTTCATTGTCATTGATCCTTTCTAAAATTTTCCAGGTAGGTATGGGGGCCAGATGGAGACAGCTAGAAGCAAATCACAAACTTACCCTTAGTTCTGTGTTCAACCATTATACTTAGCAAAAATATCTCCTCCAACAAAAAGATGGAATTGCCTTTCAAGCTTACTGGGGGCTATTACTCTAGGTCAGTCAGTCTCTAAGTGTGATCCCTAGAAGCGAAAGCATTAGCGGAAACTGCTGGGAAATAAATGTCCTAGTGCACCAAACGATAAGACAGGGATCAGAAACTCTGAAGATAGCACCAAGCAATTGTATTCAACAAACTCTCCACATGACTGTAGCACACATTAAAGTTTCAGAACCACTCATCCAACAGAGATGCTATCTACAGAAATGAAAGTAGTTCATAGTCCTGTATGAACTGATGCCCACAATTAGCGGCCTGCAGCAGCTCTCTGTAGTCAAGAGGGTCCTCAAGAATACAAGACAACTGAGGATTACTTTTCATGTTTACATATGTTTTGCAGATATCTGGGAATTTTTCCTATTACCAATTCAACAACAATTGCAGAGCCCCCAGTATGTGACAAGCACAATGGGAGGCACTGGGATGAGATAGAAAAGACAGGATACTGTGTTTCCTCTTTCCTATGACTTGTGATCTAGAGGGAAAGATAGATGTGAAGCCCAAAATTTTATCTTTGATTCTCTTAATATGTTTCTTAAATGTTCAATAAAGAAATAAAAAAGCTTAAAATTTCTAGATCTCCCTAGATCTAATCTGGAGTGTTTGGAAAGTCTTCCCAACAAAGTAAATCAAGAAAGGAATTTGTCTATGGAAAGAGAATTCCAGGCAGAGAATACAGCAAATGGAAAGGTATGAAGGCAGGAGAGATCTTTCTTGTTGTTGTTGTTGCTCTTTCTAGATATACATGACAGTAGGCTGTATTTTGACATATTATACATACACAGAATAGTAAAACTTATTCCAATTAGGACCCCATTATGGAGGTTGTGTATGATGTGGAGTTACACTGTATTCATATACGGATATGTATTCATATAAGGATAGGAAAGATATGTCCAATTCATTGTACTGTCTTGTCTATTCCCTACTTTCCTCTCTTCCCCTCATTCTACTTTGTCCAGTCCAAAGCAGGAGAGATCTTACGGGTACTTTTGAGGAACTGAAGAGGAAGCACATTTAGATGAGGCTAGAGAAGCGAGCAGAGGCCCTTTTAAGAAGGCCCTAATAAGAACTTCTGTTTCTTTCCAAAGAGCAACAGAAACCTATGGAAATATTTTGAGCAGAAAAATGGTACAATAATATTTGCATTTTTAAAGGGTCACTCTACATGGTAGGGAACGAATTGCAGGGAGGCTGAGAACAGATGTGGAGAAACAATATAACAAGATATTGTATTATCTAAAAAAGGGAAGGTGGTGGCTTGAATGTGGATCTTGGCATAAGCAATGAAGATAAGTGCAAGTATTATTTTGGAGGTTAAATCAACACAACTTGGGAACTGATTGATTATGGTGGAAGAGTTTTAAATATAAGTCTCATGTTTGAGGCATGGAAAATTGAATCAATGGTGACTCCATTTACTAGAGAAAGAACAAGTTCAGAGAAGAGGAAGACTAATATAGCAGACTGTATTAGTAGATAGTGAATAAACACTGAACATATAAATAGATTAATATAATTTTCCCTCAGCAGAAGTTGATGGTTTCTTGATGCCCATTCCTGTAATTCAATATTTATTGATTAAATAGGAATTTCTAACTTGGAATGGAATCACCATTTGGCCCAGTCAGCCCACTCCTAAGTTTATACCCAAAGGACTTAAACTCAGCTAACTACAGTGATGCAGCCATATCAATGTTTATAGCAGTTCAATTCACAATAGCTAAACTATGGAACCAATCTAGGCACCCTTCACCAGATGAATGGATAAAGAAATTGTGATTTATATACACAGTAGAATATTACTCAGCCTTAGAGAAGAATGAAATTATGGCATTTGCTGGGAAATGGATGGAGCTGGAGAATATTGTGCTAAGCAAAATAAGCCAATCCCCAAAAAACAATGACTGAATGTTTTCTCTGATATGAAGATGCTAATTAACAATAAGGGCAGGGAGATAGGGAAAAATCAGGATACTTTGGATTAAACAGAGGGGAGTACAGGGAAGGGAGGGAGTAGGGGGTAGGAATAATAGTAGAATAAATCAGACATTGTTACCTATGTACATATATGATTACACAACCTGGGTC
This sequence comes from Marmota flaviventris, assembly GCF_047511675.1. Taxonomy (NCBI): domain Eukaryota; kingdom Metazoa; phylum Chordata; class Mammalia; order Rodentia; family Sciuridae; genus Marmota; species Marmota flaviventris. The sequence goes on from NC_092502.1 coordinate 116,643,309, forward strand.
ACTCTACAATATGTACAACCAGAAGAATGAGAATTTATACTCCATTTATGTATGATGTGTCAAAATGCATTTTACTGTCATGTATAACTAATTGGAACAAATTAAAAATCTTTTAAAATATTTTTAAAAATTAATAGGAATTCTATATCCCTCAGTAAAGGAAGCTAACATGCCAAAAGATTTGTAATAAATGTTATACCCCCAAGAGACTGGTTTCTATGTTACATTATTTACCCTAATAGGCCCATGTCCCATTCCCTAAAACTAGTAATTTGGGGGAGCAGGACATGGGCCTACTTGAGTGAATATTATATCACAGAAACAAAAGGCCTATGAAAAAAGGGATTTTGCAGATGTCATGAAATTAAAGAGCTTGAGATAAGGATATTTTCCTATGCTGTCCAGGTGGTCCCAAAGTAATCACAGCAGTCCTTACAAGAAGGATGCAGAGGAGTCAGTCATAGAAGACAACTGAGAGTCTGAAGTTCTATACTTCAAAGACCAAGGAAGGGGCTACAAGCCAAGGAATACAAAAAGGTACCAGAAGCTAAAAGAGACACAGGTACAGAAAGATCCAGTCTTCTAACATTTTGAATTTATCCCAGTGAAACTTATTTCAGACTTCTGGCCTCCAAAACTCCAACATGCACTCCCCCTCAAGTAACTTAAACCCTTCATTTATTCAGCATAGCAATGTGACCAGCACAAGATGGCACTTCCCTGGCTCCTTTGCAGCCAACACTTGTCAGTGACGCTCACGTGGAAGATTTTGAGAAAGTCTATGAAAGTTCCTTATAGAAAGCTGAATTAGGGGTTGGGGTTATGGCTCAGCAGTAGAGTGCTAGCCTCGCACGTGCAAGGCCCTGGGTTCGATCCTCAGCACCACATAAAAATGAATAAATAAATTAAATAAAGTTATTAAAAAAAGGAAAAGTAAAATGTCTGTTAAAAAATTATTTTAAAAAAAAAGAAAGCTGAATTAGCTGGAAGGTATACTCTTTCATTCTTGTGAGTGTGATGAATAAGAACACACATGCTGATCATGAGGTGACTTTGAGTCCATGAAGACACTATGAAACCATCAAATCAGAACTGCCTATTTCTGCTACATGATAGATATAAACCTTGCTTTCACTACTATTACTTTAGGTTTTCTATTTATACAACCAAACCTATTTCTAACTGATACACACTTGAACACACTTCTTTGGGAAGCTGATACAAAACTTTGGACCACCTACTGAGGCAATGCACACATGCACAAAGGATTTTTCACTCAATTTCAGATTTATAGAATACTCCCCCACTCCTATGCAAAGTCTGAAACATGGGATCCAGAGTACCTAAGTTAAAAATTCCTGCCTTAGTGGCAAGTAGAATATTCAATTTAAAAAAAAAAGTCATTATATGCATGGAATAACTCAAGAAAATAGTTGTAAGTCATCTCAGTCTGGGAAGAGAGAAGTATAAACCTATTATTGTATGAATGTTATATTTCTACTTGCTGATAAGTAATGGTAATAATTATTTGACCACAGAATTTAGAGCTGATATAGAGCGCTGCTATTTTTGTCTAGTCCAACAACTAAAAAGGGAAAAAAGGCCGGAGAATTGAAAGTAACTTAAGGCCATTCACTAATTTCTGAAAATTTTAGTGTATTTATTTTTCACACTCACGTTTAGTATATTTCTTATACTTTTTATGTACCTAATAAATAATGTTTATTGTTTGACTTTCATTGGGTTAGCTCAAAGGTTGACAGCTAATGCCCCATAGCCAAATCCAGTCTGTTTATTTGTAAATAAAGTTTTATTAGAAGGAAGAGACTGTTATTAATTTATATTCTATGACTGTCTTTGCACCATGGTGGTAGAGTAAAGACAAAGTCGCCCACAAAACTAAAATATTGACTATTAGATTCTTTACAGGGAAAAATAAAGAAAAGAAACTTGCCAATCCTATTGTTGTTTTCTTGTTTGCTTCATTTCATTTCTCTTGTTATTTGGGGATATTTTTTAAAGTTGTAATCTAAACCAACATTTTAAATGAAAAGAAAATCCTATATGCCTAAAGAAAGGCAGATAAAATTATGAGGTTTCATAATACAACTTTCCCTGAAAACTATTCAAACCCTGTTGGAACCTTGTGCTCAGATCTGCGTTTGCCATATCCTCTCCAACAGAGGGAACCAGGGTTCTTGGGAGAAATGGGAGATCCTAGGGTTGAAGCAGGAACTATACCAGCTTAGCCTAGAGATAAAGAAAGGTTGATTAAATGGCAGAGAACAAACACATCTAACTTATGTAAATGCTCCACCCTCAAGAAGCTGGAGCAGAGCTCACCTGTCCTTACATGTGGGACTCACATATGATGACTTTCTTCTAGAGGAGAGTGAAAGAACATCATAGTAGAGGAACCTAATAAACACTCACTCAGCCAAGTGAGGGAGGGTCACACCATCAGTGATAGGTCATGTTGACAGTACGCACCCTGGACATGATGTGGTGAACACGGTGTTTCAGCCTTCATCCTGGGAAAAACACCAGACAGACCCCAGTTGAGGGAGATTCTTTGAAACATCTGAATAGTCCCGAGCACTATTCACAACTGTCAAGGTCATTGAAAACAAGGGACACCTGAGAAACTACCATAACCAAAGGAGACATGTCAACTAAATCTCCTGTGGTAGCCTGGATGGCATCCTGGGAAGAAAAAGCACATGGGGAACACTTAAGAAATAGGAACAAAGTGACTTAATTAGTAAGAGTGTACCAACATCAGTTCATTAATTGTAATCAATGCACTCTACTAATATGTTAATAATGAGGGCAGGGTATGTGACAACTCTGCACTATCTCTATAATTTTTCTATAGATCTAAAACTAGCCTAAATTAAGTATTTATTTAAAATAAAAACCTGATGGTTCAAATTAGTTAAAACATATATAAACCTATTTTTTTCTTCAACAATGGCTTCTTTAGCTCTACCACACAAATTACCAAATACTTGAAATCTACTGTCTTGACTTTTCCAACAATTTTTTCTCTTTCACTTTGAAGTGTACCATTGCATTTCATAACAAAAATTTGATTTTCCTCCCCTCTCCCTTGTTGTTAAAATCTGAAAAAAAAATGCACAATTTGCTCTAGTATCCGTGTGATTCTATTTGTCAAACCTGACAGCAAGGATAGATCTGCAGCGTCTTTATTTCTCTTTTTCAACATGAACTCTCAGGTACTTCTCAAAGCCATTTATTCCTCAGCTTCAGCTTGGAATTGACTCACCAGCTTGTTCCTTCCTCCAATAGTCCAGGATCTCTCTTGGCTTCCTTTAAACACTATGAGGCATTGAAGTCCTTTATTTCTTCAAATCTCCAGGAATAGAAAGGTCAGTTCTCAATAATAAACATGGGTTGTGTAATTAAGGATTTCTCCTACTGGGAAAAGCAGTTGATAAAACCATCTTTTGGTGAGAATAGCAGGAAAAGAAGATTTGGCATTTGTCTTTTCTTAATCATTCAATCCTTGACATTAAACGTACTTTTGGGGAATCTCTCTGGGACTAGTAGAGATTATCCTCAATTATCTTTGGAAAAGAATAAGCATTAAGTCATATTATGAATTACAAATGCAAAATTGCATTTCAAGACTTCACCCCATCGGGGTTGGGGTTGTGGCTCAGTGGTAGATTGCTTACCTAGCAAGTGTGAGACACTGGGTTCTATCCTCAGCACCACATAAAAATAAATAAATAAAATAAAGATATAAAAATATAATAATGTTTTTAAAAATGTATCACCTTAAACTATACCTCTACCAGGAGAAATTTTCCTACATATAGTATGCAAACACACATGAGAGTGAGGGAAGATATGTAGGCCTGGGGTTGTGGCTCAGTGGTAGAACGCCCGCCTAGCCTGTGTGGGGCCCTGGGTTTGATCCTCAGCACAACATAAAAATAAATAAAATAAAGGTATTGTGTCCCTCTACAACTAAAAAAGTATTTTATGATGCTAAGTTAAAGTAAGCTAATCCCAAAAAACCAAAGGCCAAATGTTTTCTTTCATATGAGGATGCTGACTCATAATGGCGATGGAGGGGGAGCATGGGAGGAATGGAGGAACTTTAGATAGGCCAAAGGGGAGGGAAGGGAAAGGAGGGGGCAAGAGGGTAGGAATGATGGTGGAATGAGTTAGACATCATTACCCTAAGCACATGTATGAGGACACGAATGGTGTGAAAATACCATTGTACAATCATTGAACAATTGTGTACAATCAGTAACTTGAAAAATTGTGCTCTATATATGTAATATACAATGAATTGCATTCTATAATCATCTATAACAAATTAGAATAAATAAATAATAATAAAAAGTATTCTTAAAAAATAGCTACTGGCAGCTGCTAATAATATGAATTGAGGGTAAATCAAATCCCTACTGTCCTTTAAGACTTCCCTGCAAGCCTGAGATAATACTGCCTCCAGAAACCTTCACCATCAGAAACTTTCCTTTAATTGAAATGATTTTCCCAACCTGTGATTCCTGGTCTTCCTGAAGTCCTAGAGTTTTTTTAACATCAAAATTCTCTTTGTATATCATACATTTGTTCGAGATGCAGATGCACAGGATAAAACATCAAGTGCCTTTCCTTGTAATTTTAGTCACATCTGCTCACTGTGCTGATGCTTATTTCAAGCTAAACAGCATCCCTAATAAATAGGGGGAAAAAATAAGGCTTTGGTGATATTTATTCAGTAGGGAAAAAAAAGCCCATAAATTTTGAGGTCAAGAGAAGAAAATCATAAGAGATTGTTAATGGTAGAGAATTGGGGAAACACTGAGTTTTCGTCTTCAGTGATGGAGTTTGGCCTTCAGAAACCCCCTAGCAAAATTTATGGAACTGAGGGTGGACCTCCCAGATCTTTAAGCTTCTCCCTGAGCTTGGAAAATTATTACCACCTCCAGCAAAGGATGGGATCCAGCATAGATACTTTTCTGGTGCAAGTCTAAACATCTAGAAAGGAAATATGGTGGTCCATGAAAGCAAAGAGAAATGAATTGGGGAGGAGCAGGGCAAGAGCAGATAAGGACAGCCTCAGAGCAGGGAGGCTCCTGGCACAAATATCTGGAACATAGAATTTAAAGAAGGCAGGGGAGATGATAGGAAGGAGGTAGGTGGTATATTATTTGAGAAACAGTGAACAACATTATCAAACATACTTCTACACTCATTTAAATCATCATAAGCCTGGCTGGGCTTCTGTTTTGTTCTAAAATGTTAGTGATTTCAGACAAATGAGTCTTTTCATTCTGTGCCTCTTTCTTACTTGGGAAGAGCCTTGGATTCATCAACAACCCCAAATGGTCTTTTGAGCTCACAGGGATGGAATAAGAAACATGAAGTTCAGAATTATTACAAATCTCCTCAATAGAAAAAGAGCACAATCTTGTTGAGGCTTTATCCAGTTTTTCAAGTAGTCCCTGAATATTAGTTTTTCTTCTTATTCTAATTTTTGTTAAATTATATTCCTTCATAGAAGGAATTTATTGCTCATTGTTTACTGCACAACAAAGTAGTGCTTACCTCATGCTCTTTTCCGTTCCCAGAGTTCCTTCCTCACCCCCTACAGAACTCAGACATATCTTCAGGCCCTTGTGAATCCCACACAGTAGAGAATAATCAGTGAGAAAATGTTAACATCAGCTGGAAATTCCCTCTCCCCCAAAGAGTCCCAGAAAAGTGTATGCCATTGATTTGAATCAACAAATATTTATTGATCTCCTAATAGGTACAAAAAAAAACTGCCAGAGATTTTCTTAGACAGTCATATTGTATCTTCCCAAGGAAGAGGTTCTGAGAAGTCCTACAGTGATCTGTTTAGTCTATTCCAATGTTTTCTGATTTGGCTTTGAAATCCTAAGTTTCAAACACTTATTAACATTCCACAAAACACTAATCTACCCCCGATATGTTTTTAACTTGACTTTGGAACACTGAATTTTATATTTGGCAAACTTATACTGATAGATTACTCTGATTGTTATAAGCTCTCTAAAATTCTAAAAAATTTGGAAAAAAAATGTATTTATATCTGTTATTCACTCTAGAATTTTACCTTCAATTGTATATAATTTGAAGGTAAAACACAAAATGAAAAAAAAAAGATTTTTTGTATAATGCATTAGATTTACCAGCTGATTCAGGATTTAAGAAAAGCATTTAAATGAACATCTAGAATTTTCTTTTTTTTATTTATTTTTTTATTGGTTGTTCAAAACATTACAAAGCTCTTGACATATCATCTTTCATACATTAGATTCAAGTGGGTTATGAACTCCCATTTTACCCCAAATACAGATTGCAGAATCACTTCGGTTACACATCCACATTTTTACATAATGCCATATTAGTGACTGTTGTATTCTGCTACCTTTCCTATCCTCAACTATCCCCCCTCCCTTCCCCTCCCGTCTTCTCTCTCTACCCCATCTACTGTAATTCATTTCTCTCCTTGTTTATTTTCCCATTCCCCTCACAACCTCTTATATGTAATTTTGTATAACAATGAGGGTTTCCTTCCATTTCCATGCAATATCCCTTTTCTCTCCCTTTCCCTCCCACCTCATGTCTCTGTTTAATGTTAATCTTTTCCTCCTGCTCTTCCTCCCTGCTCTGTTCTTAGTTGCTCTCATTATATCAAAGAAGACATTTGGCATTTGTTTTTTAGGGATTGGCTAGCTTCACTTAGCATAATCTGCTCTAGTGCCATCCATTTCCCTGCAAATTCCATGATTTTGTCATTTTTTAGTGCTGTGTAATACTCCATGGTGTATAAATGCCACATTTTTTTATCCATTCATCTATTGAAGGGCATCTGGGTTGGTTCCATAGTCTAGCTATTGTGAATTGTGCTGCTATGATCATTGATGTGGCAGTATCCCTATAGTATGCTCTTTTAAGGTCCTCAGGGAATAGTCCAAGAAGGGCGATAGCTGGGTCAAATGGTGGTTCCATTCCCAGCTTTCCCAGGAATCTCCATACTGCTTTCCAAATTGGCCGCACCAATTTGCAGTCCCACCAGCAATGTACAAGAGTACCCTTTTCCCCACATCCTCGCCAGCACTTGTTGTTGTTTGACTTCAGAATGGCTGCCAACCTTACTGGAGTGAGATGGTATCTTAGGGTGGTTTTGATTTGCATTTCTCTGACTGCTAGAGATGGTGAGCATTTTTTCATGTACTTGTTGATTGATTGTATGTCCTCCTCTGAGAAGTGTCTGTTCAGGTCCTTGGCCCGTTTGTTGATTGGGTTATTTGTTAACTCATTGTCTAATTTTTGAGTTCTTTGTATACTCTGGATATTAGGGCTCTATCTGAAGTGTGAGGAGTAAAAATTTGTTCCCATGATGTAGGCTCCCTATTTACCTCTCTTATTTTTTCTCTTGCTGAGAAAAAACTTTTTAGTTTAAGTAAGTCCCATTTGTTGATTCTTGTTATTAACTCTTCTTTGAAAAAATAAATAAGATCGACAGACCCTTAGCCATGCTAACGAAGAGAAGAAGAGAGAGAACTCAAATTACTAACATACGGGATGAAAAAGGCAATATCACAACAGATGCTACAGAAATACAGAAGACAATTAGAAATTATTTTGAAAACCTATATTCCAATAAAATAGAAGATATTGAAGACATCAATAAATTTCTTAAGTCATATGATTTGCCCAGACTGAGTCAGGAAGATACACACAATTTGAACAGACCAATATCAATGGATGAAATAGAAGAAGCAATCAAAAGACTACCAACCAAGAAAAGCCCAGGACCGGATGGGTATACAGCGGAGTTTTACAAAACCTTTAAAGAAGAATTAATACCAATACTTTTCAAGTTATTTCAGGAAATAGAAAAAGAGGGAGCTCTTCCAAATTCATTCTATGAGGCCAACATCACCCTGATTCTGAAACCAGACAAAGACACCTCAAAGAAAGAAAACTATAGACCAATATCTCTAATGAACCTAGATGCAAAAATCCTCAATAGAATTTTCTTATAACAATTCATACCCAGTTTTATTGTCATAGCGACCACTATACTCTTACTTATTTGAAATTTTAAAATTGCCTCCAAGTGAATGAAAACAATTTTGATTTTGCAAGTTTCATCTAAAAATGTCAATACACAAAAAAGCAACTCAATGCTTCACTTTATGGCCAAAGAACATATCTTAAAAGAACTAGTGATCCATACAATCTGCCCATATTGAACCAGGAAGATATAGAAAACCTAAATAGACCAATAACCAGTAATGAAATTGAGACAGCAATTAAAAACTATCCAACAAAGAAAAGCCCAAAATGCGATGGATTCTTAGCTGAGTTTTACCATACCTTTAAAGAAGAACTAACACAGTCTTTCTCTAATTATTTCATAAAATTGAAAGGGAGAGAACATTTACAAATACATTCTATGAAGTCAGTATAACTCTGATGCCAAAAGCAGACAAAGACATAACAAAGTAAGAAAACTACAGACTGATATCCCTGATGAGCATAGATACAAAAATACTTAATATAACATTGGAAAACTGCATTCAAAAACACATCAAGAACACAATACACCATGAGCAAATGGATTTCATTCCAAGAATGTAAGTTTGGTTCAACATATGCAAATCAATAAATGTGATTCACCACATAAATGGAATCAACGACAAGAATCATATGATCATCTCAATAGATGCAGAAAAGGACTTTGGTAAAATCTAGCGCCTATTCATGTTAAAACCACTAGAGAAACCAGGGATAGAAGGAACCTACCTCATCGTATCCAAAGACAACATCATATTAAATGGAGAAAGATGGAAAGCTTTTCCTTTAAAATCAGGACAAGTCAAGAATGTCCACCCTTACCACTCCTATTTAATGTAGTTCTTGAAACGCTAGCCAGAGAAATCAGTCAGGAGAAGGAAATTGAAGGGATATGAGTTAGAAAAGAATAAGTCAAATCACCTCTTCTGACAACATGATCTTATATCTGGAAAACCCAAAACACTCTCCCAGACGACTTGTGAAGCTGATAAATAAATTCATGAAAGTAGGAGGATACAAATCAACATTCATTAAGTCAATAGCCTTCCTATATTCCAACAGTGATTCCACCAAGAAAAAATTAGGAAAGCTATCCCATTCATAATAACCTCAAAAATAAAACTGGGAATTAATCTAACCAAGGAGGTGAAAAATCTCTACAGTGAAAATTATAGAATACTGAAGAAATAAATTCAGAAGACCTTAAAAAATGAAAAATTACCCCATGTTCTTGGACAGGCACAATAAATATTGTCAAAATGGTCATATCTCCAAAAGTGCCATATAAATTTAATGCAATTACCATCAAAATGCCATGATATTCTTCTACAGAACTAGAAAAAAACAATCCTAAGATTCATTTGGAAGAATAAGAGACCCAGAATAGCCAAAGCAATTCTCAGCAAGAAGAGCAATGCAAAAGGCATCACAATACCAGATCTCAACAGAGCTATATTATTTTAAACTTGATATAGTGACAGACCTATAATCCCAGCTACTCCGGAGGCTGAAGGAGGAGATTCGCAAGTTTGAAGCCCCACAGCCCCACTGGGCAACTTAGCAAGACCCTCTCTCAAAATAAAAATATAAAAAGGGACAGGGGTGTAGCTCAGTGGTAGAACACATTCATAGCAACCCTGAAGTCCTAGGTTCAATCCCTAGTACCATCCCCCTGCCAAAAAAAAAAAAAAAATAGCTATCTTACCATTTTTGCTCCTATTGCTTGCAAACTACAGTTTAGAAAAAAACTTCATCTCAATATATCTTTAAGCCAAAAACAGGAATCTCATCTTCAACATGACCAGGCTACATGAAGGCCATCAGGGTAGAAGATTTTCAGAGGTCTGAACAAACTCCTAGCAGAAAAATCAAGCCCAGAGTTCTCAAGTCTAAACAGGAATAGATCTGTTGGAAAAGTGGCAAAGTTCAACACAACTATGGACAGTGTTCCTCCCTTTACTCCCTCTCCCTACTCCTCCTCTTGTTGGGTTGCTCCTTCAGGGACCTTCTCATCCAACATTCTTCAGCTCTCCCAAGCCTCCCACCCCTCCCCTGGCCTGCTCAGCCCACATTCTGGCTCCGTCCTCATCCCTCTCAGTCATCACAGCCTACCTAATTTTCAGATTCACCCTGATCTTTCAGAGACAGACCTCTGGTAGGTGGCCAGCTAGACAGGGACTAACTCATGCTGAGATGACTGGCCAATAAAGGCTTGATGTGATTTTGCTCCAAAATAGCACATTTTCATTACAACAAGAGGCTTTGATATCTTAGTTCAAAAGAGTGATAACAGCATGCATTTCAAAAAGAAAAATACATTTTGGATCCCTCACACCTTGAACGCTAATATGAAGAAATGGTAGTATTATCTCTTATCAGTAATGTTCTGTACACATTGTGTTTCTCAAATTGTATTCAGAAAAACACCAGTATCCTGTGAACAGATATTTCACCAAAAATGTGTTCCATTGTCAAATAAAATGGAGATACAACTTTTGATAGCTGTTTTCCCTTGGAAATTCTTTGCATACGTTAGTATTTTAAAGGTTTTGCAAGGTATAGTATCTGCTGTTACTTAAGTAGCATTTCCTCCATTCATAGGATAAATACTTAGAAGCCCCAGAGATTCCAGGCACTGTAGTGGGCACTTGGTAATCAAACACCCCTGCTTTGAAAAGACTGGGCAGGCTAGGAACAAGTAATAAATGAACAAGATAATTTCTGGACAAGACATGACTTCCCAAAGTGAAATAACAAAATAGGGAATTGTGATACAGCACTTAAGGGTAGGTAATTTGGGCAGGTGACTCCATGAAGAAGCTCTGAAAGAAGAGCTGTCTGGGCAGGGTTATGCCAGCAAGGACCTAAGCCAGAAGTGAGAGGGTCATATCCAAGGACAGAAAACAGGCTTATGAGGCCTGAAGGAAGGAATGGAGTAGCAACCAGAGATAAAATCAGAGAAAGGCAGGGAATGGAAAGCATTTAGATTTACTCTAAGTGCAGTGGAAGCCAGGAGTAACAGGAAATACTTCATTAACTGAAGTAATGGGATTTAGTTGCTCCAAAACCAGTCTGTATGTTCTCTGGAGAATTCAGGACATTGGAGCAGGCAGGTAGGTTGTATCAGTAGCCTGGGATAAACTGTATGGAGGAGACAATTAGGAAGATAGAGAAGTGGAAGGCCCATAGGGTCCATCTTAGAAGTGCAGAGAGAAGATTTGCTGGTGAAATGGATGCTGTGCGGTAAGGGAAAGACAGACTTAAAACTATTCCTAGTTCCAGGGAAAGTGTGTGCTCAGCATTGTGAGACTTTGGATTCTATCCCCAGTTTGCATGCGCATGCACACACACACACACACACACACACACGCACACACACACACACAAAATCCTAAATTTTTGACTTGAGCGGCCCAAGAAAATTCCATGCATTTACTGCCACAGGTACTATTTCCTAAATGTATTTGACTATAGAACTTTTCTTTTGCTGTGCTTAACAAATCATAACACCAGTATCTGTAAAGCACACTGTGGGAAAGCTGCCTTAGAGGTCTAAATAGCTATCACTTTATCCTGTCTTCTGAGATCCTAATTTACTCCTATTGCCTAGGTAAAAACTGCAAGCCAAAATGTGGTCCTATCTATGTGAATTTTACATTTCTTGTGATGAGCCATGTAGCAAGATACACAGAAAAACCAAATGGGTCATTGCTCAAAAGTCAACAAGTCTCAAGTTTGATGATATTTTAATGAGACTATTTTCACTATGACTACAATTCCAACTGTTGCTGGTTAGGTTAACCCATTACTAAATAATAGTAATGACCACCGTAGTGTGAGCCCCTGCTATGTTACTTGCACCATTCAAGTTAGACATAGATCAGATCACTTAATCAGTATTTCAGTCCTGGCTAGTAGGTGTCATTATGTTAATTTTACAGTGAGTTTTAAGCAGTCCAAGTTCATATAGGTAGGAAGGGACCAGTGTCTATATTTAATCCTGGGTTTGTTTTTCCCCAAAATTTGGCTTTCAGGGCGCCAGGGTTCAAAGTAGGCTTTACAATCAAGCAAATAGTAAAGGTTATTGAGAGAGAAAAGCAAGTCAATAATTTCACCTAGTCTATTAAGAGTCACAAATTAATTATTTGAATTATCGTTTTCTTCTAAATTTAGTCTGACTGTTAAAAATAGTGAAAATTTCTAGAAAGACACTAAGAAATCCCACCCAAAAAAGTGAGTTGTTGGATTTTTTTGTTGTTTGTTTTGTTTTGTTTTTATTTTTCCCCCAGTTAGTAAGTTCTCTAGCCTGGGTAGATTTTATTCAAATCTAAAAACAGAAAGTGTAATAGACCAAAAGAAAAATGTGGGGAGAGAGTGTAGGTGAAATAAGGAGAGAAATAACTACTCTTGAGACAGTTTCCAGAGGTCATGAAGCACAGAAACTTCCAGAACCTGGTCTCAATATGAACTAACATGTTCCAGAGAGGGCCAAAACAGGTCACTCCTCTGACAGATGTACCTTCTCTGCCAAGAGTCTTCCCATCTGCCAAGACACCATGAAAAAGACATCCTCCTACCTAAACCTGGTCTTCTGACCATTGATCAGAGGTTGTTCTTCCTCCAGTAAGCATCTTACACATCAAAAATTCAAATGGTCCATCTACCTACCCTGTGTTCAGTGTGAGGAGGGAGAAGGTAAGGTCAGCATTTCCAAGAGGCCGGGTGTTTTCTTTTCTTTTCTTTAATATTTTTTTTAGTTGTCAATGTACCTTTATTTAATTATATGTGGTGCTGAGACTTGAACCCAGTGCCTCACACATGCTAGGCAAGTGCTCTACCTCTAAGCTACAACCCCAGCCTGGTGTTTTCTGGTGGGTGGAGGGGACTTTTCATAAACAATAAATGAGAACCAGTCCTGATACAATCTGTCTCCAAATCTAAATTAAAAGTCATATCAGCATCTCAGTTCTATTGGCATGTCAGAAGGCAGGAGGAAATCAAAGGACTGAGAAAAGCACCAGATTTTCCTTCTTCATTGTACTTTGGGAATTCCGCCCCAACCACCACCCACCCCCCCGGGAGAACAGGGGCATATTTTTGTTGTTGTTTCTTGGAGTTTGTCTGTTTTTGTTTCTAAATAACTAGAACTGAAGATAGCTGAAAGTTATAGTTTCTGTAGCATCTTAACTTTAGATATGTACCAGGTTACTGGAAGAGCAGCCTAATCTACTGAGCAAATCTTTGTTCGGTTAATCTAATTAAGCCAATATTTACTTAGTGATTACGGTTGCTCTGTGCCCAGCATCACTAGACAGGGTATCCTAATCTTCCCCCAAGCCCCCGCCTCATGCCTTGCTGTACATACATATAGAAAATTGTGTCTAGCCTTTCTCCATTTATGTCTGACCCATTCTCTAAGGTTATTTTGAAATTCAGTCTTTCTCTGCTGAGGACTCAAGCACTTAACATGATCTAATTTGCACACTTAATGAGATGTTCTCTGGTCCGACATCCAAATCAAGCCCTTAAATAAAACTAGCCTTCTACAATGCCACATGCCAGTCCAGCTGTCTTCAAATAATAGTGCATGCTGTAGTTCACGGAAATCTGATTCTGACAAACAGTGTTGGAATTCAAAATGTCCCGATTTCCAGAAATACTCAATACAAGCCTCACGCTGCCCCATGCCTCCCTTTGTGTCTGCTGAGGAATTTGTCCCTGCTGGCCCATGTCCCCTAACCCGATGGGAGCTACACAAGAGACCTACACTGAGACAGAGAGGAAAGATCCAAGAAGAGGAAAGCAGAGGAGATAAGTGATAGCTGGAGTGTGAAAGAGGCCCAGGTCATTTTGTGAGGTGCCCGGATGTGTGGAATTGATACAGTCCAAGGTCAGCCAGCAATTTGTTTCTACCTTTATATCCCAAACCTTAATCACCCACTTCAATATGTAGTGTCCAGATATGCAAATTAGCACTTGTCTATTATCCAAGGCCATTAACTAAAGCCGACCTTTCTGAAAATCTTAATTATAATTAAAATTAGACCCACAGCTTCACAGGCCTCTGGTGCCTTTCTTTAAATTGTGTATGTTATTTGCTATCAGATGCTAACTTAGGGTCTTAGGAAAACCTTATAGCTTTTATGGGCCTAAAGTTCTTTTGTTTTGTTTTGATTTGCATTTTCTTTCATAGACTTGGGAGGCTCAAGTGTTTATCTTGGCTATTAGGAAAAATGTTTTAGGATTATATAAAAATATCCAAAATTAAATAAAGCATTATGTTGAATCCCTAGTAGGAACAAAATCTAGTAAAATATGCTAATGTAATGAAAGTGGTTTTTAACATACACATTTTATTTTTAATTGACACATGATAATTGCATGTTACTAAAGTCATAAAGGGAAAGACAATTGAAAGATAAGTGATGTTTTCACCAGCATTACTCTAGTTTTGTCAGCTACTGTTCAAGGAGTGTTTACTTTCCCCCAAGCACAGGCTCTGAGTTTGTATACTCTACCTCACTTTTTTACCCCAATAAAACTATTAAGCAGGCATTACTTTCCCAAATCACAGAAGAGAACAATTAAAGGTACCAAATTGCTCAAAGCAACGCAACCTAAGCAAAAAGTCAGCCATAAGCCCCAGTCTGTCTCACTCCAACTCCAACACATGTGATCAAACACATAAATGTGGACATAGGTAGAATAAAGTCAGGTGAGTGAGCTGCCATACCACTTGAAGTAGGTAAAACAGCTTCCTTCTCTTCCCACTGGAGCTCATAATGTAAGGGTCCCGCGAAACGTCGGAGAAAGAGACCACCAAGTGACCACTCATACAATTGGCAGAAGGGGGATTTATTGAACCAGCATGCTGGGGCTCCGTGCCCACTCAAGAAGGGAAAGCAGCCCAGAGCCCCGAGCAGGGGCTGAGCACTACTTAAGTACACTTTTTGGGGAGGGCAGAGGGCTTTGTATACATCAGAACAAATCATCATGAGGCGTGGGAAAATTGAACAACAACTCCTAAACATGATTAGTTCATTCATTGGCGGGAACAGGTCAGGCTGGAGTGATAGGTCATTCCTAAGGAGGGGGTTACATTTAAACTGATTGGTCCAGGCCCTGCAATGCCTATGTGCGACCACACAGAACCCTTATTAAACAATCCAAATAGTCAGGGGAAATATTTACTGGGCGGTTCTAAGCATTGTCTTAACAGCTACAGAAATTTCGGGTTTTGCAGGTAGCATAGAAACCTAACAATACCTCCTTTACATTTTAACTCAGACCTTGCAGCTTAGAAACTTTTACAACACCCAGTCTTTTACCCTTTAACTTTTACGCTTTAACTTCAATTTCTTTTACCCTTACAATAATTCACCACAGAGATCTTCTCAGGATGTGTCTCACAGATCAGAGGCGAATTTCTAGGTTAACCCACCTTAGCCCTTGAACTTACCACATTGGCCCTTGTAAATGTTCGTTTTCAGAATTTCACTTTGGCTGAGTGCTGAAAAGCTACCACTTAGAAATTCCCATTGTGTTTCTGACTGGCATGTGCCATGGTGTTTGGAATACAGTCACTGTTTCACATGGTTCTTCTTTAGGAAAACTCAGAACAAAAATTCTTCTCAGGTTTCAACACCAGGAAAAAAAAACTCTCTGGAGTAACAGGTATGCTTCTGTGGCTATTGAGAGTCTTGTGACTGATCATGTTTCCATTTTTGCATTGACAACTAGGAAGTTTATAACCAAGCCTAACAGTTGCCTTATGAAAAGCTGAGCAAGATACTAGTGTATGCCTCATGTACTTAGTTTCCCCAGCCTTAACTTCACAACCATAACCTTTTCCCCCCTTTTCTTCGTTGCTTTTCTTTTTTTCTCTCATGTGGTCATTTACTGTAGGCATTTTTGTCATGTTTTTAAAAGCCTATTTGGATTCAAGGCATTTGTACATTTACGTATTTCTGTGTGTAATGGAGTCTCTATATTTGCAACTGGTACAGATAAACTCCTCTGAGGCAGAGAAGATGTCTTATTCATCTTCGTACCCTCAATACAAACATGTGGCTTGACAAACTGTCAGCACTTAATAAACACCTATTGAAGTGAACAGAATTTTGAAATATCTCCAGAGATCTTTGAAAGATTGGAAAACTATTAGAAAGTTGCACTGTTGATTTGGCACTTCAGTCCCCAGTACAGGAGGGAAATTTTTGTTTATATCCTGACTCTTTTCAAAAGTGGGAAAAGAATCTGTCAGAATAGAATCCATGTCTTAAAATGTAAGGGCCCCTAGCATAATGTAAATAACACAGTGCCCCTAACACACTGCCTTCAACACACGATGGGTCATGGGGGCTGAGCAAATGCTAGGTGAATATTGACAACCAAGGATCTTGTCATTTGCAAGTAGAAGTAAATGTTCTCTTCTAAATCTGCTCTGTGATGCCCCCACAGAGGAGATGGAGTATCACAAGGGGCTAAAAACTAAAAAGTTGGGCTCAGAAACACCTAGGCTCAAATCCTAGTTATGCCACTAACCAGTTTTGCATCCTTTCCTTTCTTGAGTAAGAAAGTATCTAAGCCTCTATTTCCTCTCCTTTAAATGTGATTAACCCCAACACTTACTCACAGGATTATTGTGAAGGATTAAATGATACAAAATGCTCAATGCACTTCACCCAGTGACTTCTACATGGTGAGTACACTCTAAGTAAATGGGGGCTTTCTTATATTTCTTATATTCATTCTAAAGTCAAATATCAGGTGTAAGAGAGCATAGGGACCTGAAGAGCAGGTAGTATGCTTGCACAAAATATCCTCTGTTTTAGTTTTGAATATAACTTTACCCACACCACCGTCGTGCCCCAAATCTATGGCCATGTAAGCTTTTACCCTCTTCACTTCTATGGAGAGTTTCAGTGAGGGGGATAAGAGAGAAACAAGCCTCATTAATAGATAACTTCAAAATCCTCTTAACATACTAGAAATAATTGAAAAATAACAGGACTTCTTGACTATTTCAAAGAGATATTGAGAAATGGGATTTGAATGTAAAGCAAGCATCATTAACAAGATTGAAATATTTGGGTACCTTATGGCTGATTTCTGAGGACTGGATTTAGAAAAACAAACACTCTTCTAAGTGAAGCATGGACTGAATTTGTGAGTTGGAGATAATTCTTTGCTTTGAAACATAAATCTCTTCAAAGTGATGACAATATAAAAATGTTTGCATTTAATTTAGTGTTTATGAAAGATACTGTATACTTACCTAAATAGAATTCAAGCTTCCAGGTCTACAAATTGATGATTAATACAATCTACTAAAGCTTTGTCCTTAAGTCACCACAGACCCATCTGGGTTCTCTGTATGCTCCATCTGTGCAGGGAAAGAGAATGACATTAACACCATGTCTACACAAAGACCAACTTTGCATTTGGAGACAGAATGAAAGGATCCCTGAATACATAATCATCCAAATAGGCGTGGTGCCTTCTGAGTCCAGGAACATGGGTGCCTGGGAACTTTGACATCAAGGTCATGAACAGCTCTGCAGCTACCCACACTCGATACAAGGAACTCACATTCAGAGTGCCAAATTGAATGTTTTCAATATCTGTCTCCCAGACTTACACCCTCCAAATGGAGGCCCATTCTCTGGGCTCAAAACAACACAGTTATTGTTGTTTCACACCCTGTAATTATAAATAAGCAAACGGAGTGACCACACCAGCTGCACTACACCATGCCTCTGAGGAAATGCAACATGAAATGTGAGCGTAATTGTGTGGGCCATGCTCCTCCCAGACAGTGAGCATGTCAGCACTAGCAGACAGCTTGTATTTTAGAATTTACACATGCATCCGCATCTACTGCACCACAGATAAGAGAATGGGCTTAAAGTCTGCTGGCCCACACTGGAAACACTGTACAACCTTGGGCAAGTCACTTTCTTCTCCATACCTCACTTTCCTTATCTGTAGGGAGGACATATAATAGAAATTACTTCAGGCCAGGCACTGTGGCACATGACTTTAATCCCGGTGGCTCAGAAGGCTGAGGCAGGAAGTTCATGAGTTCAAAGCCAGTCTCAGCAACTTAGCAAGGCCCTAAGCAACTCAGCAAGACCCTGTCTCTAAATTTTAAAAAAAAATCAATATCTATATCTGGGCTGGGGATATGGCTCAGTAATTAAGCACCCCTGGGTTCAATCCCCAGTGCCAAAAAAAATAAAATAAAGAAATTACTTCAGAGGGTTGCTGTGATGGTGGTGGTTAAGTGAACTAATATGTGTATTAGTCTACTTGTCTTGGTTGCTATGTAAAATATCATAGTCTAAGAGACTTAAACACAGGAATGTATTTTCTCATAACATTGCAGGTTAGAAATCCAAAATCAAAGTGCCAGCAGGTTTGACGTCTGTGAGGCTCAGCTCCTGCCTAGTAAACAACCACCTCTCTCTCTTCTTTTTACAAAGCCATAATGCCATCATGTAGGCCCCGCACTCATTATCTCACCTAACCCTAATTACCTATTTACACCAGGACAAGGGACTCAACAGACAAAGGGAAGAGGACACAGCTTAGTCCATAGCAATGTGTATAAAGGGTTCATAGACCCTATCTAGAATGCCTTAGGTACTACATAAATGGTAGATACTATCATTCTTGTACCATGCACTTAATAGACAGTCTGCTTAAAAGATCACAGCAGTGCAGACATAGGTATGTCCTCCTCATGAGGAAATGGAGCTCAGAGTTAGACACCTTGACCTTGGGAGGCAAAGCTGACTTTACCATAGTCTGTCTCCCAACCCCAATGTGCTTTCTGTTTTACCTTACTACATTTTTAAGATTTTTAAACAAAGGCTATAAATTTTCTCCTCTGTTCTTAGTAAAATAGCTATATTTTCCAAATATTTTTAAGGAAGCATCATATATAGTCCTATAAATACCCTTCTTTTGGGGAAGGAAGTCAAGTTTTCCCTCACATGTATGTGGCATAAGCAGGGCGGCTCTGCTCCTCCTCTTTACTGTTCATGGCTAAGCAGCCACCATCTCTAAAATTGCAGAGGATGAAGAGGATTCCAGTGATGTCACTTCAACAGCAAATGTTTCAGCCCAGAAATAACACACACGGCTTCTCACAACTCATTGGCCAGAATCCACCTGAACACAGAGTGTCAAAGAAGTACAACTCTCTCGTGGATCTGAAAGGGATTACCCAGAAACACTTGGGGAAGAGCACTAAAGACTAGTACAAGATAACATCTGACAGTCAAATGCTAGGACACAGTTTTTCTAACACTAAAGCAGGACATATCTATAAAACAACAACAGAAACCACCTAACTTATTTGCAGATGAGAGGGTGATTTGTTTTTTCTTTTTGGTTGTTGGCTAAAAGAAGTATATTTTTCACTCCTAGCCAAGCCCCCAATTGAACAGGGAATGTAACCAACTATTATCTTACAGAGTATGGGTACTGGGTAAGGGACATATAGAAGGCGGCTAGAGGAACTTCACTAGGAACTTCACTCCCAGTGTTCAAGTCTTGATATGAGGAAGCCTAACCCCCGTCCCAAGTAACACCAAGGTTTGCCAAATGCTACCCAAGGGAATTAGAAATCAAAGGGTTTCCAGAGATAAAGAACCTAAACATTAGCCAGATAAAGAACCTAAACATCTATTCACCAATAAATCATATAGCACAAAAATAACAAAATAACACAAAAAACAGTATCAAGTACAAAAAGATGGAAAATTGGGAAAGCTGATTCTGACAAGGACCTTCTGAAGACTTCTTTTAGAGTACTAATGGGCTTCCTATTTATCCTGATTTGTCATCCTTTTCATGTTATGCTGGTTTTTCTCATGTTATGTGAACAACTTTAGTCCTTTGGGTTTGGTCTTTTGGTACTCACAGGATACAAAAGAAAGGAAAATAGGAATATCCAATGCTATGAAAATGCCTAAGCCCAAAAATACCTGCAACTTAAGAATCTCCTCTAATGAATGTACTGTGGGGTTGCTGTGAACACCAGCCTTAGTTAATTATTAAGTTAATTTTCAACATACCTAATTTTCTTTTAAATTAGCTTTGGGAAATGAACATGTGAAGTACTAACAGGAAATGAAAGTACAAAAAGTGAAATATTTCTGAGGAGAACACAGTTGATTTCTACTACTTGTCCCTTGATTATTTTTCACAGAACCAGATATGTCTTCCATGCCTTTATTAGATATTTTTTATAAAAAACAAATATGCATTACTTCATAAATTTTGTAATCCCACAAGTCAAACAATTAGCTAACAAGTCATCAAAGACAGATGTGTAATATCAAGTTTATGTGCAAAGTGCTGAGCACTGCCTAATTTTGTTTCACTCCAAAGGCCCAAGTTAGTGCTGTTGTTATGCCTGAGGACATTAAATTGTTTATAGGTTTGATAAAACATATGAATCTTGTTAAATCCTTCAAGTAGCTATAGTTCCACAAAATATATGTATTATTCAAGAGTTGGCTGCAAATGTTGGCTGTTTCAATAATTTTTGTGACAACTATAGAATTATTTCTCACATCCAGAGTTCAAAATGTATTTTATTGTCTTTGGATTTAGGGTTATTTCAGAAAGACGTTCTTTAAATGATGTACCTATTTTCTTCCAGATGTTCTGGCTCAAAAAGAATCTTGGGCAATTATACCAAACTTTCACTTCTAGAACCAAGCACTTGACAAAAACAAGCCCATGAACTTTGGCTGTTTGAAAGAGGAATAACCAGATATTAAAACAATTAAACCACAGGTAATTAGTTGTAGTCTCCACTTGCTCTACCTACCATCTGGCCCAATCTATTGGCTTTCAGCCATTCAATCAGATCACTCCATCATTCCTAGACATTTTGTTAATTAGTACAATAGGCACCTTAGCACACATGTACTCTTGGCAGGAAGAATTGAGAACAAATAATTCTGCAATAAGTGGTTTAAAATTAATGACTAAAAAAAGTAACTAATTGCACATGGAGGACCTATTCATAAAGTCCTGTGTAGAATCTGCAAAGTCTTTAGTTCTCTTAAAATAAAGATCAAATTGTCTATTATACTAGAGCTTCAGAAGGCACATTTTTAAATGGTCTGATTAAAGCTGGAAACTCTCTGTGCTTTTCAGGCTTTGCCAAAAAAAAATATACATACACACACACACACACACACACACACACACACACACACACATATATATATATATATATATATATATATATATATATATATATATATCTCCAGCCTTTCTGGAGTCCCTCTTGCAGCAATAATTTTACAGTTCATTTAGGAATTCTCAACTGGGTCAGGATTAGCTCTGTTGAAGCTTATGCTTTTTCTTCCATGACATGATTGCTTGACTCAAACCCCAGTCATACTAAGACTTGGTAATAATGTAATGTGCTTTGTACTGAGCCATCTGCTCAAAAGTTGCACCAACTTTCTTCCTAAAACTTTATAAATTCTGAGATATTGGTGAAAGGCCAAAGATCAACCTGTCACTTTTTCATTCTACTGACTTCCTCCCACAGTCACCCAACACAAGTGGGAAGGATATCGAAAGGATTTGGTGTCACATTCCATCCAAGTTCATTGGTAGACTCCCTCATTCCCACTCACCATTCCCCATCTGAAAGGTCTATCGCAGTAAATTGGATGCAGAGAAAGTAAGGAGAAGGGAACAAACTGCTCACGATTTCCTATGCCATTTCACCAGTTGTTTCCCCTGAGCCTTCCTTCTCACTTTTCAGGGACACCAAATCAGTGTATTTGGTGTACATCAAAATCACATCAGAATTACCCAGAGATCTGGTCTAAAAAGCAGACCCCTGTTCTACTGCAGACCTGCTGAATCAGAAATGGGGAAGGGGAGCCAGCAGTTAGCATGTTGAACAGCTTCTTCTATGTCTCTTGGCACAATGACTTTGCAGAACCTCTGCCTGTGGGCTTAGAGAAGCCATGAAAACAAAATTAATAGTTCAGGTCTCCTTACTGACAATGCAGAGCCCAAATCATTGGATTTGCCAAGGATCACCGACGCTACTTGGCAATTCTTTACTCGCTCTTCTCCAGAGGCAGAGTTGAGGTCAGAGCAGGATAGGGGACTCAAAACCTGAGAGAAGGCAGGCAAGCCTAACTTTCCAAAAGAGGGCTACACCCCCACTTCAGATCATTCTCCACCAGCACCTCCACCTTTAAAGGCTGTTTCTCCCTTTGTTCCACTGGACTTGGTCCTAGCTGACTTTCATCATCCTGAATCAAGAAGGTATTTTTATTAGCCTAAATATGTTTCTTCAACTAATCCAAAAGGAAGTTTGTCCATAAAGCTCTTTTCTCCAATAAGAAGCCTCCCACAGAATTCTCCTTTGCCCTCCTTCTCTCAGGCCCCAGTCTTTCTCTTTCATATACTCAATAGTTTCAGAGAAAACAAGTCTGAATAAAGTCTCTTCAGAATACCATCTCCATAACTACACAGGCTTTGGCTCAATCGCAGAGGCTAACTAACTCCCAGTGCTTTCTGTATAAGCTCTAGAAATTGGCTATTTTTAAAGAAAAGGCTATTAGATATGGAAAATGACAAACCCTCAAAATAGGGAGACCTAGGAAAAGGGGAGTGAGAAAGAAAGCCATATATTGAGAGCATTGATCCTTTCCCAATGCATTCTTTCCAGGTGATAAAACAAACCCTATGGAGGAGGTGTCCATCAAACCTAGAAAGGCAGTCCCTGGGAAGAGGCCAAAGCATTGATCCGTCCCTGAACAAATCCTTTCCAGATACCAACCACTGACCCCACGCCCTCCATCCAGCCCAGTAAAATAAATCCCAGAGACTGACTGCTGATCTCATCCTCCCTCCCATTTCACCCAAATTCCTGAGTGCCCAAAATGATATGCTCACCTCTTGCAGCAAGTCACCTCTCTGTATAACCTACATAAGCCCAGTCCCCTCCTTTGTTCAGTGGCTCATTTTCTACCAGCAGAGTGGGTCTAGCAGCATCACCCCTTTCCTGCCCCTTGCCCCTGTCCTGCATGAAATTTTGTTCCTGCATAAAGAGCTGCTCTGTGAAGTTTGCATCTGAACTGCTCTTTTTGTGCTAACAAAGGCTGTGTACTTAAATTTCTTCTTACACCACCACCCTGTTATATTACTATTGAACATAAATTTATTTTTCAGCATGATGTCAAATATGTAATATACAATTATAATACATAACAATATATAGTTATAGTCTACATGATCACCAAAGCTACTATCTGCCTTTAAAAAACATTATTTTTGTTTAATTTTTCCTATTAACATAGCGTCAGACAGTAAATCAGAATCCATCTCCACTGTGGAAATTGTACTTTCTTCAACAAGCACAGTGTCAAGGCTTGTGAACTTTATTTTGTTCATTTAAAAGATGAACTAAATTGAATTTAGAACATTTTGTTTTATTGTGGGTGGTTGAATAGTCAAAAAATTACTCCTCTAAAAAAGCTTCATAAAAGTAGCTGTATGCTTTGATAAATGAGCAGCACATTTCCAATTCATTACAATGCTTGAAAGACAGTGAACAAATGCTGAATCTCATCCTGAACTACCAGTCATGCTTATTTCCCATGATTATTTTTTTTAAAAATGCAACAGCAAATTGACATATGTTGGGCAAATGTTATGCAAATTTTGATATTTCCTCAACAGTACAAATTGGAATCTGGCTCAGTGTTGCAGTAATCAATTTGCAGGTGATGTTCTTAGGGAATTTGGCAATCCCAGATTATGATACATATTTAAAATAATAATTTACAGTCTGTCTATTATATAAGTCATACAGAAAGCTTATAAATTAAAAAATAAGAAAGTTAAAGGGACCCATTCAAATACATAACCTCTAATTCTTTCTTCTTTCTCTCTTTTTGTCCTTTCTTTGCCTTTTAGATAAACCTATTAACACCAAGACTACCTGATAGAAAAATAAATATGTTCATATTTAAGAAAAATGGATCTTAAAGACATTCAAGAAAACAAAAAATTAGAAAGATAAAAGTTAAAAAAAATATATTAAAAAGGATAAAAGAAGAAAATAAAACTGTTCTTATTATCCAGTGTTTTCCAACTACTCAATGATAAACAGTTAATATTTGGTAACTAGGGTTGGAGATGTGGCTCAAGCGGTAACATGCTCACCTGGCATGTGCGGGGTGCTGGGTTTGATCCTCAGCACCACATAAAATAAAATAAAGATGTTGTGTCCACCGAAACTGAAAAATAAATATTAAAAAAAATATTCTCTCTCTCTCTCTCTCTCTCTCTCTCTCTCTCTCTCTCTCTCTCTCCTCTCTCTCTCCCTCCCCCCTCCCCCTCTCTCTCCTCCTCTCTCTCTTTAACAAAAAAAAAATATTTGGTAACTAATGTTATGGCATTTTTATAACATGATTTAATATTTTTTTGTAGAATCTTATTAACTATAATTTTTTTGTGTACTAGGGTTTGAATTCAGGGGCACTTACCCACTGAGCCACACCCCCAGCACTTTTTTGTATTTTTTTTAGAGACAGGGTCTTATTGAGTTGCTTTAGCACCTCGCTTTTGCTAAAACTGGCTTTGAACTCATGATCCTCCAGTCTCAGCCTCCAGAGCTGCTGGGATTACAGGCATGCACCACTGTGCCCAGCAGTTATAATTTTATTTAATTTCTTCTCTTGAATTTTTCTAGTAGGCAATTATATCATTTGAAAAAAATATTTTTCCTTTCCTCTGTTTATATTTATATTTCTTCTTATTAAAACATCCAAAATCTTGTCAAATAAGAAGAGTGGGTATTCTTTGGTATCCTTGGGATATCTTTAGTTTTTACAATATCAAAGAAATTATTCTACTGGGCTAGGAATATAGCTCAGTAGTAGAAAGCTTGCCTAGGTCCTGTGTTCAATCCCCAGTAACACAAAATATCTTTTTTCTAGAGATTTCTATTGAGTATCACATTAGCTATTGGCTTCAGGTAGATAATCGTAATTATTCTAATATATTTGAAAATTAAGATCAATATTTATTTCCAGTCTCTTACACATCTACTAAGATAGTCAGCTCTACTTTTCCCTTGGCTTTTTGATAAATTGTAAATATATTTTCTAATATTAAACCATCCTTGAATTCCTGAAATTATTCTGACCATCTTAGTTCAATCTTTTTACTATAGTGCTGGTATCCACAAGTTAGTAGTTATTTAGTACAATTAGTCTCTAAGTAATTATGAAGCTTTTCTAAAAATCACTTGTAAAAATACCTTTAACATTTTTTTCTTATTATAAAAAGCACTATTCTAATAATGCAAAACATTAGAATAAAAGCATATACAAAGGGAAAAATTGGCATTCCCCTTTCCATGATCTTCCAGCTCCCCAATTAAAATCATCATTAGTAAATCTTTGGCTTGTTTTTATTTAAGCTAATCCCCTATTTAGGTGGTTTTAAGGTTTTTGGTGTTTCAAACAATACTGTAATGGATGGTGATATGTTTGTGTGTGTGTGTGTGTGTGTGTGTATAATTGTGTGTGTATATGTATGTGTGTATATGTATATAATTGCATAATATATCTTTGCCTATATATTTCTGTTAAATAAATTTGTAAATATAGAATTGCTGGGTCAAAAGTTTTTTAAATGTCATATTTTAAAAGATATTTGTAAATGCCAGTTCAAAATATTGTACCAATATAAAATGCAACTAAGAAATATTATTTCTCCATACTTTTGGCATGTTGGTATTATCAATATTTTAGTTATTGACAATATAGTAGCTGATAAACAATCTTATTGTTTTGATTTATATTATTTTAATGAGTGGAAGTGAACATCTATTCATAAATTAATCATTTGGGTTCCTTATTACATGAATTATCTTGCCTGTTTTTCTATTAAATGAGTATCTTTTTCTAATTAAGTTTTTTTTAGTTGTAGTTGGACACAATACCTTTATTTTATTTATTTATTTATTTTTATGTGGCTCTGAGGATCGAACCCAGCAGCTCACTCATACTAGGCAAGCGTTCTACCACTGAGCCATAACCCCTAATTAATTATTAAGTGTTGTTTGTGTGTGAGGAACATTGGCCTTTGGATGTCAGTAGATAACTCTCTTGCTAAAATTTCTTATTTATTGTTTTTATTTTGATTTTATGCTTATTTTTTGCTATACATTTTTCATTTTACATAAGACAGTATTCTCCAAAGAAAAAGAAGCAATAGGAGGGAGGGAGTAAGGGCAGAAGGTAGGTAGATAGATGAAGAAATTTATAATAAGGTACTAGCTTGCTCAATTTGGGGGGTTAAAAATACCCATGATCTGCTATCTGCAAACACAAGTGTAGTTCCAAGGCCTGAGTCTCCAATTCTTTGGGGTAAATATCAAGGAGAACAGGTGCTGGATTCATGATTAGAGTCTATTTCATTTTATGAGAAACTATTTCACAAAATGGAAGTGGCATTTTGTACTTCCAACAAAGAAGGTGCGTTCTTGTAGCCTACATTCTCACTAGCATTTGGTGTGGGTCTTGAATTCTGTTCTAGAAAGTGTGCAGCAGCATCTCATTGTTTTAATTTGCAATTCTCTGATGACATATGATGTTGGGCATTTTTCATTTGCTTTCTTGCCATTGTCATAGCTTCTCTGGTAAGGTGTCAATTCTTTTGTGTTTTTGTTATTCAAGTTCTTTATTTTCTTATTATTGACTTTTAAGAGTTCTACTGTATATTTTGGATTACAGATCTTTACTAAATATATCTTTTGTAAATATTTTCTCCTAGTACATGTCTTGTCCTCTCATTCACTCGACAGTGTACTTCACAAACAGACATTTTCAATCTAATGACATCCCTGTTATCCATGCTTGCTTTCCACGAGCATGCGTTTAGTGTCATATGTAAAATGGCACTGCTATGACCAAGGTAATCTAGATTTTCTTCTACATTTACTTCTAGAAGTTTTATAGTTTTGTGTTTTACACTTAGGTTTATGATTAATTTGGAGTTAATTTTTGTGAAGAATGTAACATGTCTAAATTCAGTTTTGCATGTGGATATCCAGTTGCTCCAGCACCATTTGTTAAAATACTATCTTTTCTCCACTATTTTGCCTTTGCTACTTTGCCAAAAATCATTTGACTATATTTGTGTGGATCTATATCTTAGCTCTCCACTTTGTTATTGATGTATTTGTTGATTTTTCTGTTATTAGTTTTTAATTTTACTGCATATTGGTCCAAGATCATAGTTTATAAGACAACCTTATATTTGTAGAAACTTGTAACCTAGAACATGATTATTTATGTGTTTCATGTATACTATTAAAAAGTGTATTTACTAATTGGAAAGTTCAAAATTTCACCAATAAATTTTAATGGTTGTTGAGACATTTTCATTCTTCTTAATTTTCTTCAATAGATGGTTTATCAAGAAGTTTACTTAAAGCTCTTATTGTGGAGTTATCATATTCCTTTTGTATTTATTTTTATGTCTTAAGGTACATAATTTGAAAATTTGGTTTTTAGAGTTTAAAAGTTCAAGATCATAATACTTTATGGTAAATTATTCCTTTTATCATTATATAGTAACCCTCTTCATTCCTATTAATACTTTTTTTTCCTATTCCTTCATTCCTATTAATACTTTTTTTGCACTAACATCTATTTTGACTGATATTAACTTGGTTATTTCAGCTTTCTTTGAGTTAGGGTTGGCTTTTTACACCTTTTCAAAGATACTACTTTTATGGCATATTTTTAATAACTTTTTATATAATAGGTATAAACTGAATATGATGTTATAATGTGCATTTGATGAAATTTACTAATGCATCTTTATTAACTTTCATTATTTTACTATGTGTTCTATTTGAGATTCTTTCATGGGATAAGTAGGGCTTTTTATTCTCTTTACTGTCTTCGGTTGAGTTGATCATATGTTCTTTATACGGTTCCTTTTTCTCTTTGCTAGTTGAAAAGTATGGTTTCCTGCATCCAATAATTATCTTTAAACACAAATATTTGAGTAGTGAAAGTTAATATTTTTACCCTTATTCTAAGCAGAAAAAGGACCCTAGATAATATATCTTTCATATTTTTTATTTCTTCTTTTAAATTTTTTCATTTGTTTTAATTAGTTATACATGACAGTAGAATGCATTTATGCACTTTGATATATCATACATAGATGGGATATAATTTCTTATTTTTCTGAGTGCACATGTTATAGAATCATAATGGTCATGCAGTCACATTTATACATAAAATAATAATGTCTGTTTCATTCTACTATCCTTCCTATTCCCACATCCCCTCCCCCCTCCTTTCACTTCCCTCTACCTAATCTAAGGTATGCTATTCTTCCCTCGCGTCCCCAGCCTTATTGTTAATTAGCATCTGCATATTAGAGAAAATTTTTTTTTGTGGATTTCATTTAGCATGATATTCTCTATCTCCATCCATTTACTGGCAAATGCCACAATTTCACTTTCTTTAGAGCTGAATAATATTTCATTGTGTGTATATACCACATTTTCTTTATCCATTCATCTATTGAAGGACACCTAGGTTGGTTCCATAGTTCAGCTGTTGTGAATTGAGCTGCTATAAACACTGATGTGGCTGTGTCACTGTAGTACACTGATTTTAAGTCCTCTGGGCATACACAAAGGAGTGGGATAGCTGGGTCAAATGGTGGTTCTATTCCAAGTTTTCTGAGGAATATCCATACTGCTTTCCATAGTGGTTGCACTGATTTGCAGCCCTACCAGAAATGTATGAGTATACCTTTTCCCACATCCTTGTCAACATTTTTTGTTGCCTATATTCTTGATGATTGCCATTCTGACAGGAGTGAGATGAAATCTTAGTTTGGATTTGCATTTCTCTAATGCAGATTGAACCCAGGGCCTCACGAGTACAAGGCAAGTGATCTACCACTGAGCTACAACCCCAGCCCTGCATCTATGTTTATCAGGGATATTGGTCTGAAGTTTTCTTTCCTTGATGTGTCTTTGTCTGATTTGGGTATCAAGGTGATATTAACCTCATAAAATAAGTTTGGAAGGGTTCCCTTCTTTTATATTTCATGGAATACTTTGAGGAGTATTGGTGTTAATTCTTCTTTGAAAGTCTTATAGAACTCTGCTGAAAATCCATCTGGTCCTGGGCTTTTCTTTGTTGGTAGGTTTTTGATGGTATTTTCCATTCAATAACTTGAAGTTGATCTGTTTAAAGCATTCAGTTTGGGTAGGTCATATGTCTCTAGAAACTTGTCAATGTTTTCAATATTTTCTATTTTATTGGAATATAAATTTTCAAAATAGTTTGTAATTATCTTCTGTATTTCAGACATGTCTGTTGTGATATTTCCTTCAACTTGTATTTTAGTAATTTGAGTTTTCTCTCTGTTTCTCTTCATTAGCATGGACAGGGGTTTATCTATTTTATTTATTTTTTCAAAGAACCAACTTTTTGTTTTGTCAATTTTTTCAATTGTTTCTTTAGTTTCAATTTCATTGATTTCGGCTCTGATTTCACTTATTTCCTGTCTTCTACTGCTTTTGGTGTTGATTTGTTCTTCTTTTTCTATGGCTTTGAGATGTAGTGTTGGTCTTTTATTTGTTGACTTTTTATTCTTTTAATGAATGCACTCAATGAAATAAACTTTCCTTTTAGTACTACCTTCATAGTGTCCTAGAGATTTTGATATGTTGTATCAGTGTTCTCATTTACCTCTAAGAATTTTTTTTTATTTCATACTTGATTTCT
Source organism: Marmota flaviventris (assembly GCF_047511675.1). NCBI lineage: Eukaryota > Metazoa > Chordata > Mammalia > Rodentia > Sciuridae > Marmota > Marmota flaviventris. The sequence continues at coordinate 116,673,227 of NC_092502.1, forward strand.
TCTACTATCCATTCATTATTCAATAGTGTGTTATTTAGTCTCCATTTGTTACAGTAGCTTGTATTTTTTGTTGTTGTTGTGGTTTTATCATTGATTTCTAATTTCATTCCATTGTGTTCTGATAGAATTCAGGGTATTATCTCTGGGTTTGTTTTTTTTTTTTTTTTTTTTTTTGTATTTACTAAGAGTCTCTTTGTGGCATAAGATATGGTCTATTTTAGAAAAGGAGCCATGTGCTGCTGAGAAGAAAGTATATTTCCTCATTGATGAATGAAGTATTCTATATATGTCTGTTAAGTCTAAATTATTGATTGTATTATTTAGTTCTGTAGCTTCCTTATTTAGTTTTTGTTTGGAAGATTTGTCCAGTAGTGAGAGATGTGTGTTAAAGTCACCCAGTATCACTGTATTGTGGTCTATTAGACTCTTGAAATTGAGAAGGGTTTGTTTGATGTACATAGATGCTCCACTGCTTGGGGCATAAATATTTATACCTGTTATATCCTGCTTATATATACTTCCCTTAAGAAGTATGAAATGTCCTTCTTTGTCTCTTCTATTAACTTTATCTTCTATTACTTTATCTGAGATAAGAAAGAAAACTCCTGCTTGTTTACACAATCCATATGAGTGATAAGTTTTTTCCTATCCTTTCACCTTCAGCCTGTGGATGTCTTTGCCCATGAGGTGAGTCCCTTAAAGACAGGATATTATTGGGTCTTGCTTTTTAATCCAGTCTGCCAATCTATGTCTTTTGATTGATGAGTTTAGGCCATTAACATTCAAGGTTATTACTGAGATATGATTTGTATTCCCTGTCATTTTGATTTATTTCTGGTTTTTGATTTGTCTTAGTTTCTCCTTTGGTAAAATGTCCCTTTAGTGTAGATCCTGCCTTTGCTGGTTTTTACTTTTTTTTTTTCACTTCATCCTCAGAATATTTTGTTGAGAATGTTCTGTAGTGTAGGGTTTCCAGTTGTGATTTCTTTTAATTTTTTTATCATGGAAGTTTTTAATTTCATCTTCAAATCTGAAACTTAATTTTGCTGAAGACAAAATTCTTGGTTGGCATCACTTTTCTTTCAGAGCTTGAAATATATTATTCCAGGACCTCCTAACTTTGAGGGTCTGGGTTGAGAAATCAATTGAGTTCTGAATTGGTTTTCCCCCTATATGTAATTTGATTTTTTTCTCTCACAGCCTATAATATTTTATCTTTATTCTCTGTGTTAGTCATTCTCATTATAGTGTCTTGGTGTGGGTCTGCTGTAATTTTGTACATTTAATTTTCCATTCCATTCTTTAGGTTTAGGAAATTTTCTGCTATTATATCATTGAAAAGATTGTGCATTCCTTTGGTTTGTGTCTCTGCTTTTTCATCTATTCTGATAACTCTTAAATTTGGTCTTTTCATGTTATTCCATAATTCTTGGATGTTCTATTCATGGTCTCTTCTATCTTCTCTGCATGGTTAATTCTACTTTCAAGATTATGTATTTTGTCTTCATTGTCTGAGGTTCTTCATTGTCTGAGGTTCATTGTCTGAGGTCTAGTCTGTTGGTGATGCTTTCTGTTGAATTTATAATTTGGTTTACTGATTCCTTCATTTTGAGGATTTCTACTTTTTTTTCTTTTTGCCATCTCTAACTCTTTATTGAAGTGATCTTTCACTTCCTATATTTTTTCTTTGATTTCACTCCTTATCCTATCCTTTACTTCACACATTAATTTAACTATGTACAATTTGAAATCATTCTTGAACATTTCTTCTACTATGTTATCAGTGGCTTCTGTTGTTGAAACATCTTGGTTTGTTTGAGGCAGTTTATTCCCTAGTTTTTTCATGTTGTTAGTGTGTTTTCCCATTTAGAAGTATGAATCTAAGGAAGTATAAATTCTACCCTTTAGACCTTTAGTGTCCCTGAAGGTTTCCAGTGCCTTGCCTTTAATGGTGTAACCAATATCAACAGCTCCCAGTGAATACAATATATAGTCTTAAACCTAATAGCTCCCACTAAGGCATTTACTGCTTTCATGGATTAAATCAAAATGATGAGCTCAAATACTATCTATAGTATAAACAGAAAATTTGTTAAAATAGTTTACAATTTCAAACGGTGGATGAGAAAACAGAGGTAGTGAGTACAATATTCACAAGAGAGGAAGAGAGAAGCTAGACATAAAAATTCACAAGAAAAGAAGAAGAGGAGCCAAAAGAGATTTTCTGTTGGAGAAAAGCTAGAAAGAGAATCCAAGAGTGGCCTGCCGGAGTGGTAGACACATCACCCCAATTGGAAGAGGGGCAGAGCAGAGCCGCCGCCCGCGCCTGCAAGGTAGGCAGACCTGCCACCGACAGGGAGAACAGACCCAGCGGCCCGTCTGCCGGCATGGTAGACACATCACTCCAATTGGAGGAAGGGCCCAGCTGCCGCCCGCAAGGTAAGCAGACCGCGCGTCCCGGAGAAGGGGCCCAGCGGCCCGCCGGCCTAGTTGAAAGATCACCCCAATTGGAAGAGGGGCAGAGCCGCCGCCTGCGCCTGCAAGGTAGGCAGACCTCGCGACCCGGAGAAGGGGCCCAGCGGACTGCCGGCGTGATAGACAGATCACCCCAATTGGAGGAGAAGCACAGCCGCCACCTGCCCCTGCAAGGGAGACTTTGCAACTATACAAGAGCAATATAAATATATAGGGGGAAAATTCAATAACACAACAGTTTCACCAAGCAGAAAGAAACGCAAGCAGTATGAAAAGACAAAGAAAGGACCACAAGCAATGCAGGTCAACTCAACTTTTGAAGAGGTAATAGCTGCAGCATATGGAATGTCAGATAAAGAATTCAGGATTTACATGCTTCAGATGATCTGGAGTCTCAAGGAAGACATTAGACAGCAAAATCAGACAATGAAAGATCACTTCAACAATGAATTACATAAACAAATCCAAGAAGCAAAAGATCAACTATATAGGGAGATAGAGGTTATAAAAAACAAGCAAACAGAAATCCTAGAAATGCAGGAAGCAATAAACCAAATGAAAAACTCAAATGAGAATACTACCAGCAGAGTAGAACACTTAGAAGATAGAACATAAGACAATGAAGACAAAGTATTTCAACTTGAAAAGAACATAGACAGCTCAGCGAGACTGTTAAGAAACCATGAGCAGAACATCCAAGAAATATGGAATAAGATAAATCAATAAATGTTATTCACCACATCAATAGACTTAAAAATAAGAACCATATGATCATCTTGATAGACGCGGAAAAAGCATTCGACAAAGTACAGCATCCCTTTATGTTCAAAACTCTAGAAAAACTAGGGATAACAGGAACATACCTCAATATTGTAAAAGCTATCTATGCTAAGCCTCAGGCTAGCATCATTCTGAATGGAGAAAAATTGAAGGCATTCCCTCTAAAATCTGGAACAAGACAGGGATTCCCTCTCTCACCATTTCTGTTCAACATAGTTCTCGAAACACTGGCCAGAGCAGTTAGACAGACAAAAGAAATTAAAGGCATAAAAATAGGAAAAGAAGAACTTAAAATATCACTATTTGCAGTTGAGATGATTCTATACCTAGCAGACCCAAAAGGGTCTACAAAGAAACTATTAGAGCTAATAAATGAATTCAGAAAAGTGGCAGGATATAAAATCAACACGCATAAATCAAAGGCATTCCTGTATATCAGTGACAAATCTTCTGAAATGGAAATGAGGACAACCACTCCATTCACAATATCCTCAAAAAAATAAAATACTTGGGAATCAACCTAACAAAAGAGGTGAAAGACTTATACAATGAAAACTACAAAACCCTAAAGAGAGAAATAGAAGAAGATCTTAGAAGATGGAAAAATATACCCTGTTCATGGAGAGGCAGAACTAACATCATCAAAATGGCGATATTACCAAAAGTTCTCTATAGGTTTAATGCAATGCCAATCAAAATCCCAACAGCATTTCTTGTAGAAATAGAGAAAGCAATCATGAAATTCATATGGAAAAATAAAAGACCCTGAATAGTAAAAACAACTCTAAGCAGGAAGTGTGAATCAGGCGGTATAGCGATACCAGATCTCAAACTATACAACAGAGCAATAGTAACAAAAACAGCATGGTACTGGTACCAAAACAGGCGGGTGGACCAATGGTACAGAATAGAGGACACAGAAACCAATCTACAAAATTACAACTATCTTATATTTGATAAAGAGGCTAAAAGCATGCAATGGAGGAAGGATAGCATCTTCAACAAATGGTGCTGGGAAAACTGGAAATCCATATGCAACAAAATGAAACTGAATCCCTTTCTCTCGCCATGCACAAAAGTTAACTCAAAATGGATCAAGGAGCTTGATATCAAATCAGAGACTCTGCGTCAGAAGAAAAAGTTGGCTACAATCTACATACTGTGGGGTCGGGCTCCAAATTCCTCAATAGGACACCCATAGCACAAGAGTTAATAACTAGAATCAACAAATGGGACTTACTCAAACTAAAAAGTTTTTTCTCAGCAAAAGAAACAATAAGAGAGGTAAATAGGGAGCCTACATCCTGGGAACAAATCTTTACTCCTCACACTTCAGATAGAGCCCTAATATCCAGAGTACACAAAGAACTCAAAAAATTAAACAATAAGAAAACAAATAACCCAATCAACAAATGGGCCAAGGACCTGAACAGACACTTCTCAGAGGAGGACATACAATCAACCAACAAGTACATGAAAAAATGCTCACCATCTCTAGCAGTCAGAGAAATGCAAATCAAAACCACCCTAAGATACCATCTCACTCCAGTAAGATTGGCAGCCATTATGAAGTCAAACAACAACAAGTGCTGGTGAGGATGTGGGGAAAAGGGTACACTTGTACATTGCTGGTGGGACTGCAAATTGGTGCGGCCAATTTGGAAAGCAGTATGGAGATTTCTTGGAAAGTTGGGAATGGAACCACCATTTGACCCAGCTATTCCCCTTCTCGGTCTATTCCCTAAAGACCTAAAAAGAGCATGCTACAGGGACACTGCTACATCGATGTTCATAGCAGCACAATTCACAATAGCAAGACTGTGGAACCAACCTAGATGCCCTTCAATAGACGAATGGATAAAGAAAAATGTGGCATTTATACACAATGGAGTATTACTCTGCATTAAAAAATGACAAAATCATGGAATTTACAGGGAAATGGATGGCATTAGAGCAGATTATACTAAGTGAAACTAGCCAATCCCTAAAAAACAAATGCCAAATGTCTTCTCTGATATAAGGGGAGTAACTAAGAACAGAGTAGGGAGGAAGAGCATGAAAAGAAGATTAACATTAAACAGGGATGAGAGGTGGGAGGGAAAGGGAGATAGAAGGGAAATTGCATGGAAATGGAAGGAGACCCTCATGGTTATACAAAATTACATACAAAAGGAAGTGAGGGGAAAGGGACAAAAACAAGGGGGAGAAATGAATTACAGTAGATGGGGTAGAGAGAGAAGAGGGGAGGGGAGGGAAGGGGAGGGGGGATAGTAGAGGATAGGAAAGGCAGCAGAATACAACAGACACTAGTATGGCAATATGTAAATCAATGGATGTGTAACCGATGTGATTCTGCAATCTGTATATGGGGTAAAAATGGGAGTTCATAACCCACTTGAATAAAAGTGTGAAATATGATATGTCAAGAACTTTGTAGTGTTTTGAACAACCAACAATAAAAATTTTAAAAAATAAAAACAAAAACAAAAAAAAAGAAAGAGAATCCAAGAAAATAGATAAGAGACAGGCAGAATACGAACCAAGAGAAAAAATTAAAGACATACCGGATCACCAAACCCAGATCAGCTCTTGCAAACCCAGTCTCTATCCCACAGATCTGGGTTTCAGATACCTCAGGCTCAGCCATACTGCAGACCCAAGATCTCAATGCTGCTCCTACTTACAGGGAGACCACTATGGATACACTCTTGCAAAGGAGCAACCCTGAGATGCAATAGCAAGACAAGGGTCACCAGCACTCTCAGCAGGAAGACCCCAGACTCCTCCCAACCCACAGGCACCCCCACACTGGACCTGCAAATCCTGGCTGGAGTCCCCAGACAGAGACTCTTATGGTGGTAAACCTGCTGGCACCCAAGCCCCAGGCTCTGGTTGGTGTTTCAAAATGGGTACAGTCACATGCAACCAAATCTGGAGTCTCCCCTGCAGCAGTCCTCTAGGCCGTGGTAGCAGCAGTAGTGGTGGTGGTTGTTGACAGCAGGCAGTGTGTCAGCAGCAGTGGCAGCTTCAGCTGCAACTGTGGCTATGGGGGCAGTGTCACCAGGGCTCTGGGGGTCAACAGCAATGTTCGCTTCTGTTGCATCTGGGGTAGCGGTGTCTTCTGTGGCAGCAGCAGGTGGTTGCAGCTGCAAGGGCAGCTGTTGAGAGCCACAGCCTAAGCGGCCCCAGCAAACTTCCAGCTGCCAGCTGATTGGCTCCTCTGGGGTGATGCTCATTAGGCTGTTTCCCCGCCCTTTCAGACCACAGAGCTGCTCACTGGGGGACTCTTTTGGCTCCGCCCATAGGACCCAGCCCAATCTGCCTCAAGAGCAGGAGGAGTGGGGGTTGAGAGGCTCCCCGGAAGCCGGTGGTGGCAGTTGGGCTCTGAGGGAATTCCTGAAGAGCTCATGTGGTGCAGCGTGTGTGTTCTAAAAATAAAGTTTGTTTCTGCTTGACAAGTGGCTAGTGAATTGTGCCCAGCCAGACTGCGGCAGGCAGCACCACCCAGAAAGAAGAACTTCAGATAACCTCGGGATGGCAGCAGCAGAATCGAGGCAGCCATGGCAGTAGCATGCAAGTGGCAGTTGATTGACAGGCAACCTCCATTTCCACAACAGGGACCACAGAGGTAACATCGGAAGTAGTTTTGGAGGTTGCCAAAGCCGTGCCCAGAGAAGAGACCTCCAGACAAGCAGAGGCATCTGCTGCAGCCTATTAACCTTCAGAAGTCATCAGATTCGTGACAGGTATCCATGTGAGCACCAGTCCCCAGGACATGCTGCACTAAACATCCCTCTAGTATGTTTTAGTGTCTAATATTTTTGCTCAACTTTTCCTAATGGACTTGTGCCTCCCTGTGGTCTCTGATAACTTCCTACCCTTAAATCTGTATTCTTTGAATCACTAACACCTCAACATGACTATGGATCATAAATAAACAAGAGAAGTAAAAGACAAGCAAAAAGAAAGAAATGAAAGGGAATTGGGTGGGAATAATGAAAACCGGGAAAAAATATATTTTGAAGATGGAATAAACTAAATATTTGTGTACCCCCAAAATTGACATATTGAAATTCTGACCTTCAGTGTGATGGATTTAGAAGGTGGGGATTTGGATATACTTAGTTATGAGGATGGAGCCTTCAAGAAAAGGATTTGTACCCTTCAAAAAGAGATGGCAGAAGGCTCCCAGACATCCTTTCCACCACTTAAGGATACACAAAGGAGATGACAGCCAGCAACCAGGTGTGGGACCTTTCCAGAACTCAACCTGCTGTCCCCTTGATCTCGGGCCTCCACCTTCCAGGACTGTGAGAAATACATTTCTGCTGTTTTTATGCCACATACTGTGATTCTTTGTTATAGCAGCCTGAAGTCGCAAAGATAGAGGTTTATTCATCTTGTACTCATTTGGGTACAGGATTTATTAGCCTCTATATGTGTAAAGTTGACCTTTATCAAAAGATCCTGGGTATATAATTAATCCAACTTGCTCTGCTTATTTTAATTGGAAGGCTTATTTTAGACATGCTAGAAGTTGTCACTAAGCTTCAGAGATTAGATGTTTTCCATGATCAAAGTAAGTTCTTTTTCAGTCATTAACACTTGACCACAGAGCGCCTATCAGGTCCCACATGTCATCTCCACAGATGAGCACAGTGTGATGCCAGAACAATTCCTGCTTGAGATTATACAAATGGCAATGTAAGGGGCTCATAGTGCTATTTTCTTGAAATTTAACATCATTTCTATAGAAAATATTCTTACCTAAACCACATGGATAAATGAAAAGAACAGATGTAAGCCTTAATCCGGTCAAATATATTACACTTCATAGTTCACCATAAATATTCACAATATCCATACATCAAAATTTTATCATAAGATGCTTTTTACTTCTTAGGGGGAAACTAGTATGCTTTTCTATTCTCATATTTAATTTGATTAGTCTCACTCATAACAAAAAAAAATGTATTCTTTAAGCTATAGTTATAACTGTTTTCTTCTTAAATAATTCAACAAGCCTTCTACATCAGAGTTCTCTTACAAACCAAAGAGGGTATCGATGTTTCTACCTGATACACATTAATAAATACCTGACTGGTGATTCAAAATATGGGTATATAAGAAATCAAAGTCCTGACTGAAGGACTTCTGAATCATTCATGAATTAGCATAATTCTAACCTGAATAGAAAAATTAGAGGCATGACATTAAAAAGCAAAGGCAACAAAAGGAAAAAATAGTCAATTTGGACTTCATGAAAATTAAATTAAAATTTTTAAAATTTAAGTTTAAAATGTTTATACATCAAAGGACATCACCATCAAAGTGAAAAGGGGACCCATAGAATGGGAGAAAATATTCAGAAATCATGTATCTGATAAATGGTCAAAATCTCGAACATGTAAAGAACTCCCAGAACTCAACAACAAAATCAAGCAACCCAATTGAAAAATGGACAAAAAACGTGAATGAACACTTTCCCAAGGATATATGAACATCTAACAAAGACGAAAAATACTCAGCATCACCAATTATGAGGAAAATGCAAATCAAAACTATCCTGAAATACTATTTCATACCTATTAGAATGGCAGTTTAAAAAAACAAAACAAAGAACAGTGTTGGCTAAGATGTACAGAAATGAGAACGCATACATTTGTGGTGGGAAGTGGTACAGTTCTCTATAGGAAAATGGTGCCAAATGGTACAGTCCCTATAGGAAATAGTATGAAAGCTCCTCAAAAAAATAAATAAACAGAGTTGCCATATGATCTAGCACATACCCAAGAGAATTGAAAGCAGGACTTAAACCAGATATTTGCATGCCAATATTCATTTCAGCAATATTTACAATAGCCAAAAAAGAACACAAATACTGCATTTTGGATCCTGAGTGTCTCCTAAAGATGTATAAGTTTAAGGCATGGTCCCCAGAGTGGTGTTTCTGTGAGATGGAAGGACCATTAGCGGGAGAAGTCTAGTATAAGGTCTTTAGGTCATTGAGGGCATGCCTTTGAAGGGTATTGTGGAATTCTGGATTCTTCCTGTTCTCTCTTTTGCTTTCTGGTAATGAAGTGAACAGTTTTACCCCATCAGGCACTCCTACTGTGGAGTGCCTTACCAAAAGCTCAAAGCAAGGGCCATTGGAACCTCCAGAACAATAAGCCAAGATAAATCTTTTCTTTTTTAAAGTTAATTTCCTAAGGTTTTTGTTATAGTAGAAGAAATCTACTTAACACACCAACTATTGATGGGTGGCCTATACATACAATGGAATATTATTCAGCCTCAGAGAAGAATGAAATGCTAACACATCACTACAACAACGGATGAAACTTGGAAGATATCTTGCTAAGTGAAATAAGATATTAAAGGGAAAATAGCAGATGATTCCAACTAAATAATGAAGTGCCTGGGGTAATTGAACTCACAGAGACAAAAAGTAGGATTCAGGTTGCCAGAGAATGGAGAAACAAAGAATGGAGATGTCTTAGTTTTCTGTAGTGAATTGCACAATACCACAGACTGGGTCATCTAAAGAAAAGTGGTTATTTTTACTCAAGGTTCTAAAGATTCAAGATTGAGGGGCCACATATGGTGGTGACCTTCTTGCCAGCAGAGTTCCAATAGATGTCACATGGTAAGGAACAAGGACCATGCATTTATATGTATGTGTGTCTCTCCTGGTCTCCCTTCTTATGAAGCCTCCTCCCTCCCAGAGCCCCACTTCTAAACACCACAGTTAGATTAAATTTTCACCCTCTTAATACCTCACAATGGGAATTTCAGTATTTGTAGCTTTGGGGGACACAAACCATATTCAAACAATACCAGGGGGTCATTATTTAATGGGTGGGGAGTCACGGTGTGGAATGCTGAAAACGTTATAGAAATAGTAGTGACGGTTGCACAACAATATGAAGTACATTTAAAAATGACTAAGGGCTAGGCTATATCGCAGTGGTAGAGTGTTTGCCAAGCACGTACAAGGCACTGGGTTTGATTCCCAGCACCACAAAAATAAGTACATAAATAAATAAATATTTTTTAAACATTAAAAACAAGAAAATAATTAAGATGCCATGTATATGCACTGCAAAAAAACATCCAATTTAAAAACAATTGAGAATTCACTGGTTGGTTTCATCTATGTACATAGGCAAAGAAAAATCACCAGTTGACTTCCAAGGAATACAAAGAAATATAGAATTCCTTTGTCAGTATGGGAAAAGAGACATAATACTTCATATATTTGGGGGAGTTTCCAATTCTTATTGGTGCATTATTATTATATATAATTGTGGGATTCATTGTTACATATTCATACATACACACAATATAACAATATAATTTCACCAACACCATTTCCCAGTTATACTACATATATTTTGAACATTTTGTAACACTGGAATTGAGGGCATCTTTACTTTATGGCTTTTAGTAGTTTCTTTAATCAGGAAATATTTATGAGTACTATATTTACTGAGTATCAATAGTAGTTTACTATTAATGCTGTAACAAATTACCACTATTTAGTGGCCTTAAACAACACAGACTTACTATCATGTATTTGTGTAGTTCAGAATTCTAAAGTGGGTCTCATCAGGTTAGAACAAAGCTGTAGCTACATTCCTTCCTGGAGCTCTAGAAGAAAGTCTACTTCCTTATGTATTCTAGATTCTGGAAGTTACCCACATTCCTTGGATCATTGCCATCTTTTACCACCCTCAAAGCCAGCAATATCTGGAAGAGTTTCTGACTCTAATTCTTCTTTTTCTGCCTCCCTCTTCTACTTGTAAGATCTTTGTGTTTAAAGTACCCACCTGGGTACTCTCCCCATTTTAAGGTCATCCAATTAGCAATCTTAATTCTCCTAGACCATGGAATTAAATTCTGACATGTGTGAAATTCTGACACATTCTAATCCAGGGATTAGAGTGTGGACATCTTTGAGGGGTCAATAATCTAGTTACTGTAAGTACCTGTGCCTGACATTTCCTAGATGCTGCAAGGTCTACAAATCAAGTGCAAAATACAGTCTGTGACCTGGGAAAGATATTAATTCTACAGTCTAAAAGACAAATATGGAATACAAACCAATGTATTTGACAGAGATACCAACCTCTGTGACATTTTCAATGCAACAGAATTTCAGAAGACAGTGAAATTCTTCTTACCCACAGTAGTGATGAAAATATTCTTGAAACAAGTGAAGCTTGGATCACGTTATGGTTTGGATATGAGGTGTCCCCCAAAAGCTCCTATATTACTGCAGGAATATTCAGAGGTGAAACAATTAGTTGATCCTAGTTGAATGGACTGGTTGGTAACTAGGTGGTAAGCAGGTGGGGCTTGGCTGGAGGAGGTAGACTGGGGGTATCCTCTGGATGGGTGCATCTTCCCTGCATCCCCTTCTCCTGCACCTCTCTGCTTCCTGTCCCCTCATTACTGAGCAGCTTTCTTCTACTGGGTGCTTCCCCCATGATGTGCTGCCTCACCTTGGACCATGAGCAATGGATTCAGTCATCTTATGGACTGAGACCTCTGAAAGCATGAGCCCTAAATAAACTTTTCCTCTCTAAGTTGTTCATGTAGTGTATTTTGGTCACAGCGACAAAAAGCTAACTGAAACACAGAAGAACTTCAAGGGTAGGTAGCAATTACTTAGTCAGAAGAACAAAGGAATGAACTATGCAAAACAGGTAAGGAAAAAAGGAAGAGATAGCGAGCGAAAGATTAGTATTCAAAAGAAGCTTCGTAGGGGGAAATCATTTTCCTAAGGCCAAGGAATTTTATGCAGGAAATAATTTACCTAGTATAGATGATTAAACTAAGAAATAAAGTCATTGTTATGTTTGGAAAAATGTGATTGGGTTCATCAAAAAATCTGTAAGGTAATGACCATTATTATAACTCTCACATAAAATTAAAACAAATTTCTCTATAATCAAAAAGGGAACAAAAGAGAATTAGATGAAAAATAATATGGTGATTCTCATTCAAATGTTCTCTGAAGGCCATTCTCCATTAATCCTTCACCACTGACACATACCTGAGAAAACAGAGGCATTAACAGGCTGTTGTTCTGTGGATGGGCAGGCCCAGGTTCATGTGCCCCTGCCAAAGATGGTAATGGTTACAGGTGCCCAGCTAAAAAGGTCAACTTTATCTACAAATCTGCTTGTCACCCCAAGCCCACAATGTCTACCCTAGGGGAAGAAATAATGGGATCTAAGCAATCAACAAGAATGCATTCCAGCTCTGCAGCCCAGTAACAATAAAACAATGAAGGAATTCCACCTTCAAACAACTAATAATAAAAATTAAAAAAAAAAAACAGAGGACAGGAACAATGTGGGTAATAACTAGATTTGTAGGTACTTATTAGGATATAAAGACAGAGAAACTTGGGGAGAACTGAAATCTCTATCTCTTTGAACAACTGAAGGGGGTCTTTCATAGAAAGGAGGGATTCTTGATTTTACTCCACCTACATCTCCCAGTGTGTTTTATGCACTAGCACTTCCCATACCTTTTCCCGAAGAACATCTGTGTTCCAGGAAATGTGGATAACTAAGGGCTCTGTGATAAAACTGTTTCATGTACACAAAGTCTTGGAAATGCCAGATTATACTGATTCTTCATGGAAGACTGCTCCAGAGCTTGTGGTATACCAGGGAGCACAGAGTATGTAGCAATGCCAGTGTTTGACCGTGGAACATAGTGCAGATGTTTCTCCTGCAGCAAAAGTTTCCTAGATGCCATTTAAATATAAGACAGTCAATTAACCTACACTTTACAAATTGCTATTGCTTACAATTAAAACTTACCACAGAGAATACAAGGAAGAGGCGTAATACTTGCAACTCAGCTTGCAAATCATAGTTATGTTTAGTATCCTTAAATAATGGATGATAAAGGTGATTGTTAAAAGAATATCTGATAGTAGTGTATCAGTTGGAGCAGAAAAACAAACATCAGTAGTATTGAACAGAAGTGAAATGTGACCTCTAACCATGTTCAGTGATGCTCAGGTTTTATAGATATGCTTTCATTTTCTTAAATTCCAACAAGAAATATAATTTTATTACTATTAATCTAATACTCCCTAGTTTCTGACCCATGTTTTCCCACTGAAACCATTATTTATATCAGATATATCAAATTCCAATTTTCACATATATGTGAAAGCTCCACAGCTTCATGCCCCATTCACAACATGGTTCTATACCCAAATAAAGAATGGTTTTAATGTTAAGAAATAATCAGAATTTATTGAAATCATCCGCAGGGTGTTCCATTTATTACATGCAACATTTCCTAAAACTCTCTTTTATCATCTCTTCTCTCAACTCTGCTCTTTCACAGCTTGCATTCTCCTATTTCTTCTTCCAACTTCTGCAAATCCTCCCAAATATCACCAAAGCCCTATTCCCAGTAGAATCACTCCTTTCATTTTGCCCATCTATTCTATTGTTTTCTGTGGGTAGCTCCATTCAGAGTTTGTCTTCTTATGGTAACTCTGTCCATTCCATTATAAAGCTAGCTAAATGTCTGAATTTCTCCAGAGTTTTTCTCTTATCATATTATTTCCATTAAACAATTCTCAGTCCAGTACTGAACATATCTGTGTAATAGAAATCCCCTCACCTTATAAGAATAGTAAAAGAAGTCAGTTGTGGTAGAGCACACCTATAATCCCAGTGACTAGCAAGGCTGAGGCAAGGGGATCGCAAGTTTGAGGCCAGCCTCAACAACTTAGGCCCTATCTTGAAATAAAAATTAAAAGGTCCAGCCGGATGCGGTGGCACATGCCTTTAATCCTACAGACTCAGTAGGCTAGGCAGGAGGACTGTAAGTTTCAAAGCCAGCCTCAGCAGATTAGCAAGGCTCTGAGCAACTTAGCAAGACCCTATCTCAATTTAAAAATAAATAAATAAATAAAATAAAAAGAGCTAGGGATGTAACCCAATGGTTAAGCACCCATGGGTTTAATCTCCAGTACCAAAAAATAAGAAATAATTGGGCTGGGGTTGTGGCTCAGTGGTAGAGCAATCACCTTGTACTTGTGAGACCTGGGTTCAATCCTTAGCACCACATAAAAATAAATAAGTGAAATAAAGGTATTTTGTCCAACTACAACTAAAAAAAATATTTTTAAAAAATAAAATAAAATAATAAAAAGGTCTCAGGATGTATCTTAGTGAGTTCAATTCCCAACAAACCCCTCAGAGTAGTAAAAGAAAATCAGCTAATACTCATTTTTAATACATAACTAGCATGTTTCTCATGCTAAAGAATAGATTGCCTCTATTATAACTCAAAAATTAGTTAAAAAGCAGCAAGGTACATACAATCTTGGCCCATGGAAGAATTAAGGACCCATGAATGTATCTTAAAAGATTTCTCTGAAAAATAATGTGAAGGAAGAATGGGTACATAGAATACAAATTCCTGATAACAGAGATTTTAAACTTTAAAACTAATATATCTTTGCTAGACTTCCACTTTTAAAAAGATGAAATATACATACTTTTCCCTATTTTACCTAGAAAGTACAAATGAAGGTGTGTGTGTGTGTGTGTAACAAATACAAAGATTCTGAAAGGGAAGGAAAAGAAGATAAACTAACTAGGGGATATGAGACCCAAGAAATGACAAAGAAGTGAGTTCTTTGGGTTTTCTTTTTCTTCACAGATCCCAGACTTGGAGCTAAAGAAAATAGCAACTTGGTAATGACAATTGGCACAGACAAAATTCTTTTAAAAATTAAATAAACCAAGGGGCTGGGATTGTGGCTCAGTGGTAGAGTGCTTGCCTAGCATGTGTGAGGCACTGGGTTCAATTCTCAGCACCACCTAACCAAATTAAATAAACAAAATAAAGTTATTATGTTCAGCTACAACTAAAAATTTTTTTTAAATAAAATAAAATAAACCAAGAAAAAATGCTCCCTCTAGTAAAAAGACCAGTAAAGGGACAGCCTAGCAAGACAGAAAACTTTAAGATAGTTACTACTATACTCCAGCCAAACACTACAGAGATATCTATGACCCCAACTTTACCTATACCAAAAACACCAAGTGGAAAACCTAGACTTCTGCCATTGAGAAACTGTACCCAGGTGCCTCAAACCCCTTACTCTTAGAGGGTGATGTCAGAAAAAGAAGTCAAGAATTTATCCCACCAGGTGCTAATGAGTCCTCTTACCCCCTTGTGTCAGTGGAGACCCAGACTTCCTCCAACACAGAAGTAATGAGGCACCCCTCCTCTTCCCCACAGGTTTGGTGCCAGAAGAAACCTAATGGAGGGTCAAAACTTTCATCATCCCCTAGTGTTAAAGAGGCCATCCCCACATGAATGGAGACCATTCATGTGGGGAGCAGTAACAAGGCACGCCTCTCTCCCCGAGTCATGGAGAAATGAGTATGAAATGAGTATAGTAATGAAAGCTATAACTCCAACCTTAACCCAGCAGTAATGAGGAACCCCCCTCCAACCTGGGTCGTCAATAATGTCCAAGTGGGGAATCTGAACTTCCACTGCTCCTGGCAGTATTGAAACAATATTCTCTTCTTCCCCTGCCAGAGTGATGTCAAAATATCAAGCTAAAACAGAAGCTTTAAATAAAATTCAAAGTTAACAACAATACTCAAAATATTTAAGCTTCAAAATAGAAATCATTTTATACAAAGATCAGGGAGATCTCAAATTGAATGAAAATAGACAACCAATAGATGCCAAGGCTCACATGATAGAGATGTTAGAATTCTCTGACAGAGATTATAAAACATCCACTATCAAATGTTTCAGTGAAAGGGGCTAAAAGCATGCAATGGAGGAAGGATAGCATCTTCAACAAATGGTGCTGGGAAAACTGGAAATCCATATGCAACAAAATGAAACTGAATCCCTTTCTCTCGCCATGCACAAAAGTGAATTCAAAATGGATCAAGGAGCTTGATATCAAATCAGAGACGCGCCGTCTGATAGAAGAAAAAGTTGGCTACGATCTACAGTCGGTGGGGTCGGGCTCCAAATTCCTCAATAGGACACCCATAGCACAAAAGTTAATAACTAGAATCAACAAATGGGACTTACTCAAACTAAAAAGTTTTTTCTCAGCAAAAGAAACAATAAGAGAGGTAAATAGGGAGCCTACACCCTGGGAACAAATCTTTACTCCTCACACTTCAGATAGAGCCCTAATATCCAGAGTATACAAAGAACTCAAAAAATTAGACAATAAGAAAACAAACAACCTAATCAACAAATGGGCCAAGGACCTGAACAGACACTTCTCAGAGGAGGACATACAGTCAATCAACAAGTACATGAAAAAATGCTCAACATCTCTAGCTGTCAGAGAAATGCAAATCAAAACCACCCTAAGATACCATCTCACTCCAGTAAGATTGGCAGCCATTATGAAGTCAAACAACAACAAGTGCTGGCGAGGATGTGGGGAAAAGGGTTCACTTGTACATTGCTGGTGGGACTGCAGATTGGTGCAGCCAATTTGGAAAGCAGTATGGAGATTTCTTGGAAAGCTGGGAATGGAGCCACCATTTGACCCAGCTATTCCCCTTCTTGGTCTATTCCCTAAAGACCTAAAAAGAGCATGCTACAGGGACACTGCTACATCGATGTTCATAGCAGCACAGTTCACAATAGCAAGACTGTGGAACCAACCTAGATGCCCTTCAATAGACGAATGGATAAAAAAAATGTGGCATTTATACACAATGGAGTATTACTCTGCATTAAAAAATGACAAAATCATAGAATTTACAGGGAAATGGATGGCATTAGAGCAGATTATGCTAAGTGAAGCTAGCCAATCCCTAAAAAACAAATGCCAAATGTCTTCTTTGATATAAGGAGAGTAACTAAGAACAGTGTAGGGACGAAGAACAGGAGAAGAAGATTAACATTTAACAGGGATGAGAGGTGGGAGGGAAAGGGAGAGAGAAGGAAAATTGCATGGTAATGGAAGGAGACCCTCAGGGTTATACAGTGGAGGAGGTAGAGAGAGAGGAGGGGAGGGGAGGGGAGAGGTGGGGAGGGGGGAGGGTGGAGGATGGGAAAGGCAGTGGAGCACAACAGACACTAGTATGGCAATTTGTAAATCAATGGATGTGTAACTGATGTGATTCTGCAATCTGTGTATGGGGTGAAGGTGGGAGTTCATAACCCACTTGAATCAAAGTGTGGAATATGATATGTCAAGAAATTTGTAATGTTTTGAACAACCCACAATAAAAAATTAAAAAAAAATAATGTTTCAGTGAGCAATTCTGAGCACATTAAAACAAAGGAAAAAAAATAGGAAGTTTAAGCACAGAAATAGAAAGTCTCAGCAAAATAATAATAATATAAAGAAGAACCAAATGGAAATTTCAGAACTGAAAAACAGACTAAAATGTTTTGAAAAATCAATGGTGAGTTCAACAACAGAATGAAAGGTACAGAGGAAATAATCAGTGAACTAGAAGATAGAACCATAGGAATTATCCAATCTGACTAATGGAAGGGGGAAATGACTGACCTGTGAGACAATATGAGATATTTTAACATTGTTCTATTAGAGTCGTGGAAATTAGGAAGAAGGAGTAGGGGACCCAAAAAATAACTCAAAAAATTAAGACCTGAAAACATCCAAAATTTGGTAAAAAAAAAAAAAACTACAGATCCAAGAAGAGACAGACTGCACACTCAGCCATTTGCAAGCTGCAGACCTGGGAAAGTAAATGGTTAGTCCAAGTCTGAAGGCCTGAGAACCAGAGGAGCCAGGGCATAAATTCCAATCCAAGGCCCAGAAACAATGAGTTGAGATGTCCCAGCTCAAACAGGTGGGCAGGAAGACAAAGGAATAAATTTCTACTTCCTCTATATTTTTGTTCTTTTCAGGCCTAGACAGATTGCATGAGGCCAACCATACTGGAGAGGGCAACAACTCTTCTCAGTGTACCAATCCAAATGCTAATCTCATCTGTAAACACCCTCACAGACACTCCCAGATATAATGTTTAATCTGGGCACACTATGTCCAGTCAAGTTGACACATAAAATTAACCATCACAGAGACCGAACACCCAGGCTACTAAAGTAGACATGGAGACATAGTAGTGATCTTTTCTAGCCTGTCTGCCCAGGCCACTGTCAGAGATGAATGATCACCCCAGCTAGATTATGATCATCACCACTATTCTACCTCCATCATGTGTTTTCATCCACCTTCCAAGTAAATTTTTCCTCTTGAAACTTTACAAGCAGACAGAATACTCATTACATGGATTTTGCAATACATCTTGTCACATATTTAAAATATCCACTGGAAAAGTTCATACATAAGGTATGATTTCATTAGAAACATATTCAGTATTAAACATTCATCTCTTCCACTGAAAAGTACTTTTCTACTTTTCATAAGCATTGAATTTGCTTTAACGCAACTTCTATTCACTCGGTGAATGTTTTTGCCTACATCACCGTACCTACCAATATTTCATGAGCAAGGTATTTCTGTGATACGCTAATGTGCAGAATATTTATTGGAAGGCATGCCAGGTCAAGTAATAGGTAAACCTTATTCTTGAGTGGAAAGGGATGATGACAATACATCACTCTAACTATTTAGAAAGTAAATTGCAGAGGGAAAATAAGAGGTAGCCTGTAGAGCTCAATTGGAGCTGACTGCACCAGGAGACTGAACAGTTTTGTTCCTTTGTGTAGATGAGATTCTAATGATTTCTGGAGCATTCATGATCTTTCAGCCTCCTGCTACCTATCCTTAAATGCAGCCCAAGCCATACAAGTCTCAGATCACAGTACTAGTCATATGTCTTCTCTCTGTCCTCCAATACCTCAGGGAGAGCCAGTAGCCATGCTTCCCCTGCTGAGGATGCTGTGACAGCTGATGAGAATATCCATCAGCCGCTGCACCAGGGCCCCCAGTGTAGCCAGAACCTGCTGTGCTCTGCACAGAAGCAGAAAGAAGTGTCCTTCCCCACTTGTGTAGAGCGTTCTGTCACATTCCCCCAACAAAGTTGCACTTCCTTGTGAACCTAATGCAACCCTTCAGTAATTTCTGCTAAGCAGCCTTTCCAGATCTCACTCCCTGCCTGTCTTGGCTTAGATCCAAGGGAAATGATAGGAATGATATTCTCTTCAGTATTGCCCATTCCTGAGATACTCACCCAAACGTGTCCTTTACCCAAACTTGAAATTCTCAACTCTCTTGTGATTTGGGGTTATTTACTGGAAACTCTGTACAAATTACTGGAACAAATGAGCAAGTCATCAGAGCACAGTTTCCTTCAATAAGTGCCTCAGTACCAAAGGCAGAAAACTCGGATCTCTATGGTAAGATGGCAGTCTGAGTGCTTCAAACACATAAGAACATCATTTAAAAATATATATTTGGATGCATTTTACTGTCATATATAATTAATTAGAACAAATATATATAGATAGATAGATATAGATATAGATATAGATATAGATAGATATGTATATATATACGTATATATATACACACACACACACACATATATATATATATATATATATATATATATATATATATATATATATATTTGACTTAAAAGCACAAAAACTATAACTTCTAAATATGCCAGGAATAAGAAGAGAATTCAATCTAAAAACAAGTCAAAGTTGAGGTTTGTGTTAATGGAGAAAAGGCTCCAGGCCAAGGATGTGGCACCATGTGTAAAGCTGAAGGCCAATAAAAAGTAGCCCAGCAGGGAAAGGGGGTTTTGAGAAAAAATGGCATGATCCAGGGAAACAAAATGAGAGCATTTCACCTGCCCTGGTTTGTAGTCAAATAACAGTCACCTTCAGAGGACTGACACTCAACCTGTCCTTGACTATGGATCTGTCTGAATTTGCATAACATGTGAAGAAGCCCTGAGTTAAAAACTGGTCCAAACAGCAACAAAAGTGTATATTACAAGCTTTACCATATATGAAATTCTAGAGCATGGTGAAAGAAATTGTATCTGCATTGCTTCTGGAAATGCAGACTGACTGTGAAGGGGCATAAGAGAACTTACTGCTGTGACAGAAATGCCTGAAGGCTTGATGTGGGGGTGGTTTAATGTGTGTTTGCATTCATCAAAACAGACGGAACAGCACACTTGAGATCTGAGCATTTCGCTGAATGTAAATCACAACTCCATCAATATTTTAAATGCTAGGTTAAAAATATCCTGATCCAGAAGTAAACCTATACAAGATACCACCTAAGAGAACACTAACCCCCTCCATAGAGAAATCTCTACACCCCAGAGCATGCCTAGAAAACTGGAATTTTCCTCTCCCTGGCCTTTAGCAGATGGATGGTGCACAGGGGATGCAAGTACAGCCAATCAGAGGCTGCCATGTGGGCCTTTGAATCTTGTGAGAGTCCAGAGTCTAAACAATGCCACAACCTGCAGCAGCAAAGAGTGTGGCCAGATGATCTGGCCCCTGAGGCTTCTGTCTGAACCTGTTCTCTAAAAAAAGAAAAAGAAAAAAAGAAAGAAAGAAAATCTTTTCTTATTAATTTAACTAATATAAGATTCTGTTGTTTCCAACTAGGACATAATTAGCATGACATCTGACTCCAGAAGTGAGTGGGCACAGCCTCAGGAATGAAGTGTGGCATTGGGTTTCTGTCCTAGGAGAAGCTTAGGGTACTAAAACTAAAGGCTGTAAAAGGGATAAAAACTGCAGCCCATGGGTGATACACAGTAGTTAAGGAACTGATTCAATTATGCCCTGAGATCTCCTGGAATGAAATGCCCATTAATGACCAGATTTCGTTTTGTGGACTCAGAAGCCACATCAGAGACACCACGATCTCCTTTAATCCTCCCTACAACCTGGTATGGTAGCTGTTATCATTTCCTTTGTGCAAATGAGAATGTGAAACAGAGAGGGGCCCCCTGCTGGTATTCAATTCTAAAACTAGGTTCTGAACCATTGAGAATGTGATTCACTACTTCATGGACATGTTTTTATACACATTTATTTATCTAGAGACACAATATAAAATGCAGTTGCAATCGATGACAATGGTGACCTCTGGGAAGGGGTTGAAAAGAACCAGAGAGGAGTTCAAGAGAAAGACAACTCTTAATCAACCCACTACATAGCTCCAAATACATTACTACCCACCCAATGACATAATTCTATAGAATAAGAGATGCCTTTAGGTTGAAAACCAAATTCTCCCAAGTAGCCATAGAGGAAAAGATAGATATTTTGAGCACATTATGTTGTACACCTTCTAGAAAGTAAACAAAGAAAAACTTTTGGTAAGAAGTAAGAAGATGATAGGAAACTATAAGAGAAAAAAAAACTCATTTTTCCATTTTTATAATTTTTATACTATCAAATGTTTGAAAATGTACATTTACTACCTTTATTTTAATGATTTTTAAAAATTTTTAAGTTATTAATAGGCCTTTTATGTTTTGTTTGTTTGTTTATTTATTTATATGTGGTGCTGAGAATCAAACCCAGGGTCTCACACATGCCAGGCAAGTGCACTACCACTGAGCCCCAGCCCAAGCCCTATTTTAATGATTTTTAAAGCATTATTTTTTTTCTGAAATTCATATCACCCTGACCACTCCTAACCACTCAGCAAAATTATTCAAGTTATATAAGGGGCAACAGAATATAACAAATAAATATATGGGCTTTAAAGCCACATGGTAGCAGATTAAAATCCTGTTGCTGCGATTCACTCACTGTGGAACTATAGTCAATTCCTACCTCCTCTATAAGCCTCAGCTTCTCCTGATGTAAAAAAAATTCCATTCATACCCAGAGAAACTTTCCAAGGAAGATGGCTCCTCTGACATAAAAGACCCTCCTGTTTTGCCAACCCTGCAGGAAAGATAAGATGGAAAGGGAGAGTTTAAAGCCTGTCATAGGGCAAAGGCTTGGTGTGGCATTGAGTGAAGTGGCCAAGGAGAGTCTACGAAGGCAAGGAAGTCTAAAGGGCCTTTAGAAACAGTAATATTAATATGTAATTTGAATTTGTTTATAGTGCACAATGTGACCAGTCCCCCAACCCTCATTGAAAATAAGTTCCTCTATCACAGATTTTTTTTGGCTCCAGTGTGGAAAAAGTTAAAAGAAATTTTGCTGGATACCCAGGATGGTTTGTGACCAGTGAAGAAACAAACAAACAAAAAGCTGTTTCAAGAACAAAAAACAAGAATGAAGCAGAAGCAGGAAGTCAGAGAAAGAGATGACATAAGAATGTGGGCTCTGGGAATTTACCATCTAGGAGAAGACTTTGCACCTTCTTAAGCCACAGACAGAGGTTTGCTGTGACTTGAACTAAATCTCTAGGGACTGGGAGACACCAGATATTACCTGGATTCCTTGTAAAATGGGATAATAATGCATACTTCCTAGGACTTTCTTGAATGAGAGTGCATATAAATTTTTTTTAAATATTAAAAAAAATGCCTGTGCCTATAACAAGAACTGGTAGTAATTAAAAAAGAACTTGTAGTAATGGGAAAAGGTGGATAGTGGAGAGTAACTTCAGGAGTAATGAGGACACAATGGGAAAGTTCTGATAGGACAGTGGTCAGAGCAGTAGGAAGCTGAACAACCACCCTTTACCAGCTAGACTGGTAAAGGGCATGAGGCAGGACTCCTAGACATGAAACTGGACATAGGGATAATAAAGGAAAAACAGGGACCACCATGAGAATGTTAGTTACAATGTTTTTTTAAAGGCAGAGGCTCTATCTGATTGGCTATGCTAGGTGCCCACTCCTAGTCCAATCAATGCCATGTGCGAGATGCAGAGTTGCCTACCAAAATAGATGAGGGGAAAGTTAGGGGATTCATTGTGAATAGACACATCACTACTTTAGAGACTCTTAATTTGCTTCCAAATATCATCAGGGTCCCTTTAGGTTTAAAGCTGGGAAAACGATAAGGCCGTACACCTAATCCTTGAAATTTTTCATGTTTTCTCATTTCATTTTATTCTCACTGAAGTTTGTGGATTGACTATAATTTGTAGTATTTGCTTTCATCCCTGCCTTTTCCCACTGGATCATATGCTTTTTTTCAAAAAAAAAAAAAAAAAAGGAGTTTTATCTTATTTGCCTTTGTCCTTTCCAGCACCCACACAACAAAAGTTTCTTAAATAAATGGCTTAATAAAGTAGCAAGGTGGTAAGGGCAGCCTTCCTCATAGTCTTTCTAAAATCAAGCCTGGAAGGGCACAACCATTTAATGTAGGAAACTCCTGGTTGTGGAGTTCATTTAGGACCAATTTTAATAAGTTACATTTATCAAGAAAGTCTGGAAAGGTTTCCATTCATATACTCATCCTCATATTCAACCATGTCTAAGAGTCAATGAATCAGAATAGGATTATGATGTACTAGCAAACTGTTTTAACATGTTTTTAATCTTCCTCTGCTTCCAAAATCCCTGCAGGATCTTGTTTGGCCTTCAGGTCCCATATTGTGACCTGTCACATATTGTGAACATGATTTGCATGGTTAAATGCTGTAAGGGGAAACAAATACCTGAGGGATTTGTTTGTTTTGCTTTGTTGGTATGGATCTTGAATAAAAATCTATGGTTTGCTAGTGTAGATTCTTCCTCAGTGCCATAAGATTGTGGGGGGGACCTCATAACAAATGACCTATCAGAGAAGGTCATTCCCTATGTGTCAGTCAGCTTTCTGTCACTATAACAAATGCCTGAGATAATCAACTGACAAAGAAAAAGGGTTATTTTAGTTCATGGTTTTGGAGGTTTCAGTCCATAATCAATTGGCCCCATTGCTTTGGGGCCTGTAGTGAGGTAGTACATAATGGTCAGGCCCAGGGTGAAGCAAAGCCACTCAACCTCATGGCTGGGAAGTTTAAGAGAAAAAGAGGAAGGGGCTGGGTTTCCACTATCTGCTGCAAGGCACCCCCTTAAGGTCTTAAGACCGTAAAACCTCCCACTAGGCCCCACCTCTTAAAAGGTCCACTATCACCCACAAGTGTCAAGCTGACTTAAAAAGCCTTTAACCCATGGGCCTTTGGAGGACATTCCAGATCCAAACCATGTTTCCAGTACACAAGCTCAAATCACTCCCCACCTCCTCCCCTCCAGGGCCCCAGCTGCGCCCTGTTTGTCCTCCCAGAACACCGCCTTTGTTATCTTCAGCCAGAGCAATTTGGGTCCATATTCTACTGGAGGTCATAAAACACAGGTGTTTGACCTCTGTAATTCTTTTATCCCTGGGCCCCAAGAATTTCCAAAGATAGTGCTCCCATTGCTGATGAGATGACGAAACACCTCATTAAGTCAGCAATAACTTCTCTCCAACCATTGGAGACCCCTGGTGCTATTCATAGGCTTAATTTTTTCAAATGATTTAAAGGTTTTTATAGATAAGGGAGACGACGAAAAAAATTTGCATTCAAGGAAAGGAAGAAAAGATGAAGTAAAGAGACAGTGACAGGTAGGTAGAAAGCTGACAGAGTCAAATGGATAAGAACTTTCTATCATCTCAGAGTCCCCAGGAGAGCATCACACCGCTGGGCTGTCGGAGTGAGGGGTATTTTTTCCCTCCATACCTTCTCAGGCTCATCCTCCCCATCCAATATGACTCACTCAGGGGAGGGGAAGTGCTAAGCAATTCCATGCAAATATGGTCAGAGTTTCCAATTTCTATTGCCTCTTCATCCTGAGATTCGGAACCAAGGTAATACATTATTAAGCACAGAACTCTCCAAATCTGATTCCTCCTCCTCCACCACCATTTCCTCTCTCTTCCTTTTCCTGCTTCAGCATCACCCACCAGGACCTGAGGCTCCCGGCAGATAACGAGTACTCTTCTGGGGCCTTGGGAACAGTATAGAAATTAATACTCCCTGTTCCACATTCTCAGAGCTGCTTTTCTTATTGATTATCAACATCAACAATTAAACAGACGTTTTTGTAAGTGCTCTTTCCAGCTGTGGATGACACACACTCATCAACCCTGAGGAAAATATGACCAAGCACATCCTCAGAGGTGCAGAAGGCCAAGCTCAGTAAGCTTCATGTCTCCCCTCTGCCTGACTTCCATCTTGGGATGATACCTTCCAAAACTAAGCTGCTGTTATGATGGGAAACCTGCCACAACGAAGAAAATCCATTTCTGTTTCAAAAGTTTAAGAATCCTGAAAGCAGTATTTTTTAAAGCTGTATTCTAATATAGAGGATAAAACAGGGAATTGGAGCCATAGAGATAAAGACTGAACAGGTTTCTGCAACGCTGGCCCTTATTTTGGTTACTGTGGGACATTGCTCATGGTGACTCAGCCTCTGTGAAGAACTTGTCAGTTAATCACCCAGGAATCATTTTAGACTTTTAAATGGCATAGCAGTCTCTTTCCTGAGTCATGGAAACTCCCCAATTACCAACTATGCCTCGCTATGGTCTTGACATTCGTGATAGATAGACATATTTCTTTTCTGGGTGACTTGTAGAGTGAAAGAGATTTAATCAAGGTCAGAACAAGTTTGTCTGACATCCACCCTGAAATCCCAACACAGCCCTCACTTGTACTTTTTGCTTCATTACGATAACGAAAGGTAATTGCAGTGTCTGGAGTATTTGGAGCTGTGGCAGAGCCAGGTCAGCACACAAAACAGTAATAATTAATAGCTTGCCTGAGAAAATTAGAATCAATGGCATGGGATGGGTTTTTTTTAATAAAAATCAAGCTATTTACAAATAGTCAATTGTTCAAAATGTGAATATAAATAAAATACTTAGGAGCAACTTAAATACAAATACCCCACCATAGTGTAATCAAACATATGTGAAAATTTTATCACTTTTGTGGAGAACAGTTAACTCCACAGAGCAGTTACTCCATGATGAATAGAACAGCAATTGTCAGGTTGTGCCTAACTCTGAGTTACTCCATTTTATAAAGCAGTTTGCCATGAGTTGCTCCATTTTGAGTATAAGTGCTGAGGTACAATGACTCTATTCTTTGTTTGTACAAGTGAACAACTACCATCTGCCCAGCACAACCAAAAGACACAAACTGATAAATTAATTAATCCTGCTAATAAATGTCCACCTGGGAACATACTGAATGAAATCAGCAGCACATGGATGCATGGGTGCATTGACCCCATCTGAAAACCAGGCCCCTGAGCTTATCAAACACACTAGACCACCAGATGAAGCAAACTTCTCACCTAAGACCCATGAAAAGGAGGAGCACCCCAAGATAGTTTGCAGTAGCACATAAAGGCATCATCAGATCATCTGATGAACATATCACAGGATCAACAGGTGAACCTACAACTCTTTACCCTCAGCTGCAATTGGTTCAATCTCCCTGCTTGATGTGGCCCACCCTGGCCTTGAGTAAGCTCCATACTCTGATAATTCTGTGCCCTGAACTAGTTTGTAATCTTATCTGACCATCTGCAGTGACTCTTGCATTTGTTATCTGTTTTCTGTCTTTGCTCTTGGCACAGCATCCTGTCACCCACTTTCACTCTTTCTTAGGCTTCCTGATATATACATGATACATATACATGATTTCTGGCTTATGACTTTCAGGTGACCCATGCATGAGTACTTGGTGAATTATAACCAATTAAAAGTGGTATAGCTTGTGAATTTATTGTCATTCAGTAAATCCTGCTTGCTTACAACAGGGCTCAATTTGCTAAAATTATTTTAAGATAATATTTATAACTACTGAGCAAAAATAACCCTTTTATTTTAAAAAAATACCATTGGTCTTTCCTTGCTTTTATAATATTAAAGTATTCTTCAGATTTTCTTTTATGATTTACAAAGTCACTTAATATAAGAAGATTAACCCTCTATTTTATGTATTACAAATATTTCCCCAGTTTGTCTTTTAGCTTGCCTTATCATGCTTTTGATTTACATAGTTTAAATTTTTATTATTCTTATTGGTATTCTTTTCATTTTCTGCTCTTCAATTTGCTCAGCTTAAAAAAGTTTTTGTCTATCCTGAGGCTAAATGTTTGCCTAATAGCTTTATAAAATTCTAGAGTTAGTTGTAGTAGTTAACCAGAGGTAAGGCTTTAACTTCATTTTTTTTCTGAAGAGTTTACCATCTTTATCAAAGTCAGAATTATCTTTGAGTCTATTAATTATTAAAATGTGTCAACCAACTCCTTTTTCCCTTTTTTTGATATCAGAACTTTACTTGTACTTAAGCTTTTCCAAAATCAAATAAAGAGTTATTTATCTCAATTAGGCAAAACAGGTTCCTTTTGACTTAATAGCATACTGATTTTTAGACAGTCTTTCTCAGTTTTCTCATTTTCATGGATTTTTCTTTATCTTTTTTTCAATGCTAGGAATGGGACCCAGGACCACGCATGCTAGGCAAGTACTCTACCACTTAGCTTACCCAGAGATCTTTTTAATCAGTCTCATTCAATACCTTCTTCAGAACTATTTAGATTCATATATATTCATTTATATGAAAACAGTACTCTGATTTATTTTTCATATAATACAGAACCAGCTACAGAACAATAACGTTAACCAGTGGCTAACCATCACTAGCCCCTCACTCCTTTATTTAGCTCTTGTAGATTTTCTGCTATATTTTCCAAAACTATGTTTATGAATTCATTTGAATAAGCACATGCCAGATAATGAATGAGGAATGAGATGAGAAAGGACACAAAGACATACATTTTTTACATTTTTTATCAAGTTTACATATGCAAGTGTGTCAATAACTAATAACCCCAAAACCTAGTAGTTTAAATTAATAATAAACATATATTGTCCCTTATAATTTCTATGGCTCAGATATTCAAGACCAGCTTGACTAGACACTTCTGGCTCAGTGTTCCTTATGACATTGCACTTAGAGGCTGGCTGAGGCTGCAGTCATCTGAAAGCTTACCTGGAAATAGAAGATCTGCTTTCAAAGAGACTAACTCACAAGGTTAAAAAGTTTGTGCTGGCTGCAGGCGGGCAGTTTCCATTTTCTATTATTGCTTATGATTTGCCTGGTCTGTGGTATTCTGATATGCCAGCAGGAAACTTTATTTATCTTCCATCTGAATTATTAATTTGGTCGGCCTGGTCCCTTCCTTTCTATTCTCAACAGCTATTCTGTCCACTGGCCTCATGATACCATCCCCACTCGAACCACTATAAAACCTAGTTCATGAATCCCCCATTTCTCTCCTGCATCCTCAATAATGTCTGTGTGGTTTTGGTTCCTATTTCCTTCTCTACAAATCTGTTCCAGATTCTTAATACTGAAACTGTAGTCTATAAGCTAGATCTTCTAACACACAATTCTAAGCTTATCATTTTTCTGCTTAGTAATATTCAATGGTTCCTCATTGTCAATGAGACAGTCAAGTAAATCGGCCAAGTAGAGCTTCTATAATCTTTTGTAACTTATTATTTTCATCTGACTTTCCAATATTCCACACATTAGCCAAATGGGACCAGCTATTACTCTCTAAGCATAATGTGCAAGAAAACACACTCAACTCAAAATGGAAAATCTAAGACTGGCAAAAAAAATTTTTTTTTTCAAAAGGTGTTTTCTTAACATCTAGAGAGAAGTGATTCCATACTTTGTTTACTAGCTCAATGGTGTAAGTGTCCTAGAATCTTTCCATTCCATTTCCCTCCATATAATTATCTTATTCTCATGCCTGTGGCCTCATGGTGAAAAAAAAAAAAAAATAGCAGTAACTGCCCCAGACATCAGTCCTCATATCATTGTGCTAAGTGGAAAGGAGGTGGTTAGAATAAAAGGCTTTTCTTTCACCTCTAAATCTCCATTTCCTCACTTTTAAAGTAGAAACAATCATGATACCTAAATCAAAAGATTTTAACACTGAGAGACAGAATGCATTTGAAATACAGTCATGCCATCCAGCACATAGTAGACAGTATACTTAATAACTAGCCATGCATTTGTTTATTTCTTCAGTTGCTATTAATTGTTTTACTCGTCACTCCAGCATCCTGAATAGGATTACTTAATCATCTGAACTCAATAGTAAATACCAAGAGTTGTGCAAATGTTACACACACACATATATCCTTAGCGAAGGTACTTATTACTATAATGTCACCTTCGTGAAATCTGTTAAAAAGGATATGGGGATAGTGACCATAAACAAATCAGAGACATTATTGGAAGGTTGAAAGAATATCTAGTAAATCCCCAGGAAAGAAAGTAAAATCAAGCTTCTAAAAAACTATTGTGGAAAACTAGGAAGTCAGAAACTAAGTTTCTCTCTCTCTCTCCCTCCCTCCCTATGCCCTGCCCATGCACACACAGTCTTTCCTTATTTCCTTTTTCTTTTCTTTCCCTCTCTCTCACACACCTATCACTGTGCTTTCTAAATTTCCTCATTCAGGTACCCAACACTAAAATTTCTAAGTCCAACTCCAGTAAAAAGAATGTGATTGGTTCCACTTTGTCTATCTCTGGCCCAATTAACTCTAAAGGGAAAACAGGAAGAAAACTCACTTAAACTCCTGACATTCATCAGGTATGAAAAAGAAAACTGTCTATTAAGGAGGCTATATAGGGGCAAAGGCGAAATGGTTGATAGAAGAAATGATTGGCCTCTGGTACAAACATTTGGCAAAAAAAAATGATTTTGGTTCAAGTTACCAAATAAACCACATATTCAACTCAGAGATAAAGATATTTAATTGAAATTAGTACTTTCTCAAAGAAATAAAAATACCTTTATGTATTATGTATGAACATACAAGTAGCAACCTCATTCAGATTTTCCTTTTGAATAGATGTAGGGTAATAAATATCTGTTAAAAAGGATATGGGGATAGTGACCATAAACAAATTAGAGACATTATTGGAAGGTTGAAAGAATATCTAGTAAATCCCCAGGAAATAAAGTAAAATCAAGCTTCTAGAAAACTATTGTGGAAAACTAGGAAGTCAGAAACTGTTTCTCTCTCTCTCTCTCTCTCTCTCTCTCTCTCTCTCTCTCTCTCATCATATATTTATGTATATGCACACATATACATAAATAGCTTTTTAAGTAAGTATAAATAATGACCAAATCATGGAAGAAATATTACCAACAAGTTAATTGCTTGGATGATAACATTTTTATTCTCAAAATAAATTCTGAGTAACTAAGATGTTCTCCAAGTAACACAGATTCTTTATTTTATAGAAAGAAGCCAATTTCAAAAAAATATTTTCATGTGGATCCTTAGTCTATTTCATGCTGCTATAGCAGAACACCTGACACTGCATAATTTATAAAGAAAATTAATTTATTTCCTACAGTGCTGGAGGCTGAGAAGTCCAAGGCTAAGTGGCCAGCATCTGGGGAGGACAGTCTTGCTGTGCCATCCCATGGTGGAAGGTAGAAGGGCAAGAGATCATGTGCAAGAAAGATAGAGAAAGAGAAAAGGGGGTTGAACTCATTCTTTTTATCAGGAAACCACTCCCATGGAAATAAATTCACTCCTGAGATAATGCATTAATCCATTCATAAGGGCAGAGTCCTTGTGATCTAATCACCACTGAAGTTCCTACCTCTCAACACGGTTGCATTGGCGATTACATTTCAAACATATGAACTCCAGGAGACATTCAAATCAAAGCACCATAATACATATCTCTTTTTAAGTTGACAGAGCCTTCCAGCAAGTACATCTTCTCTAAATCATCTCATTACTCAGAGGAAAGATTCCTAGGATTCACAGATTGTAAGAATTAGTTGAAATGTCCATACTGTCCAAAGTGATTTACAGATTCAATGAAATCCCTTTGAAAATACCAATGACATTCTTCATAGAACTAGAAAAAAAAAACAATAGTCTAAAATTTATATGGAATCACAAAAAAATATAGAAGAGCTAAAGCAATCCAACCAAAAAAAAATTCCTGGGAAGTAATTTGTTTGTTGTTGTTTAATCAAACAAGTAGAAATTTATCAATATAATTCAACAGATATTTATTACCTGCCTCAAATATTTTGTTAATAAGGCAAAGAACCAATAAATAAATTGTTGAGACCCTTCTGTAAGTCCAGCTCTCTGGCAGGTAACTAAAGCACAGAGATAAAAGGGGAGACATCATATCCACCATGAGCTCCAAGTCTAGCAAGAGGGTTAAATTTCATGGCTTAAGTGGCACCAAGAGGTGGGTATAAGATGCTCAGAGACTCCTGTGAGGAAATGAGTATGTGCTTCTGCTGAACTGGAAAACCGATGGGAATGGTGACATGAGGCAATAATGAACTACCATTCCAAGGGGAAAAAGCAATCTATTATTTTTAATATTTTTTAATTATTTCCAAGAAGAGTAGTCTGGAAGATGAAATAATCTTAATTCTCTAGTTCAACAACGGGTATTTTAAATCAAAAAGAGGGAGCTGGGGATGGAGCTCAGAGGTACAGTGCTTGCCTAGCATGTGTGAGACTCTGGGTTCAATCCCCAGCACCATAAATAAATATGTAAATGAATATGAGATAGACATTTGCTACTATTTAAGTTGAAAATACTAATTATCTGCACTGATAGTTCCATGCAAGGTTACTTATATCACATTTATCCTGTAGGCTCTTTATGATATATAATTCTCTCTTAAACTAGATATCTTCCACAAAACAAAGGAACTTCCAGAAGACATTTCCCAGTGGTCAAATTAACCACCAGTAGCTGCCAAATAATTGCACTTTCATCATCTTTACTATCGTATTAAGTGTTTCATGTTAAGCATAATTCCACCTTCAAACTAACATTTATCTAACTCAATAAACCAAATCATGAATTCAAGGGCATGAACACAACTAAAGAACACACTGTATTAGTAGCTGCCATTCTTAAGTCCCCCAAAGACAAAACCCTGCAGTACAGAAGTGAAGCAACCCTGTCTAGACAGGAATTCAAATCAGGCTCTGAAACTGCCACAAAAGTCAATGATTCTGCCTCCCTCACATGTGGCACCTGAAGAATAAGACATTTATTTAACCCAAACAGCAGAGTACCTGCACTTGTTTCAGAGTTCAGTCATAAAGGCTGTCACCCAACACTTGCCAAAAGCTTAAGGCAAATTATGTTTTAGTTAGCTTTTCATCATTGTGACAAAAATAACTGACAAGAAAAATTTAGAGGAAGAAAACTTCATTTTGACTTACAGTTTCAAAGGTTCAGACCATGTTCTACCAATTTCATAGCTCTGGGCCCCAGGTAAGGCAGAACATCATGGTGAAAGAGTGTGGTGTGAGAACATGAGTCAGGAAGCAGAGAAAGAGTTGCTCACCAGGACAAAATATTAATCCCAACGTCATGCCCTCCCATGGCCTACTTATTCTAACCATACCTTACTTGCCTGTGGGTACCACCTAGTTAATCCATATTAGTGAATTAACCCACTGATTAACTTTTATAATCTAATCATCTCACTCTCAACATTCTTGCATTGTCTCACACATGAACTTTTGGGGGACACCTTATATCTAAACCATAACATTTTATCCCAGCCCCCAAAATCTCATGCCCATCTCACAATTCAAAATACATAGTCCATTTCCAAGATGTCCTATGGTCTTGACAGCTCCAGCATTACCCAAAAGTCCAAGTCCAAAATCTCATCTGAGACTCAAGGCAAACTCTTTAAAGCATTCCCTGTAGAGATCAAAAGCAAATCACATCTATTCAATATATAATGGTACAGAGTAAACATTTCCATTCCAAAAGGGAGAAATGGGGGCATATAAAGAAGAGATGAGATCAATGCAAGACCAAAATCCACCTAGTCAAACAAGTCCTGTAGCTCCATGTTCAGCACCTGGGGCACAGAAATCATGATGTTCTCTCAAAAAGGGCTGCATAGCTCCACCCCTATGGCCTTACAGTTGCAGCCCACATGGCCTCGCTCTTGGCTTATTTCTGCTTGATTTCTGCAGCTTTCCTCAGAAGACGTTCCATGTTACTAACATCTCTAAATCTCAGAGGTTTCCACTGCTGTTTTGGCTTCATCATCTTCTCAGAGGCTGCTTCCAGGGATTTCAACCCTGCTACATGTTGCCTGATCTACAGGCTTTCCTTTAAAATTTCAGTGGAAGCCTCCATGACTCCCTAACTGCAAAATCCTACATTCCTGCAAAATCGCAGCACATGGTTGACTCTGACACTGTCTCAAATAGTATCCAAGCCTCCTAGGACCATAGCTGCAGTAACCTTAAGTGTCTGGGTGACTGGGCAAAGTGAAACAATTCCCTAGGACCCCCTATGAAAGTCAGGTGCCTCCATGGCCTCTTCTCAAAATAATTTTTACTTTTACACCCTTGAGCCTGAGATGGGTGTGGTTTTACCCCTAGATGCCTTCAGGCCATTTTTCCTAGTCTCTGTGCAAAGTACTTAGCATATCTTTAGTGTCAATAATCTCTTTAAAAACCACACCTTCATTAGCACCATTTTTACTCCATTTCTCCAGTTTTTGAAATCTTTCTGCTCTACTTTCTGTCCTGATTATCATAATAAACTTGGCTAAAAGCTATTATCAATATCCATTCCACTCTCTGAATGCTTTGCTGGCTTTGAATTTCCTCCACCAAATAAATTAGTCCATCACTTTTAAATCCAGTCTTACAGAAAGACTTAGGACATGAGCAAAATGTAGACAACCTCTTTGCCAGAATGCAACATGATGGCTCATTGATTTCCAACAGAGTCCTTCTCCTCTGAAATGTCAGGAGCTCAGTCTTTACTTCACAGTATATCAATATTCTGATCTTCTGAACTCACCAGAATTGCCCATTAGTTGTGCATATCAATATTCTAAAGCTTTTCCAGCTTGAATCTCTAAACTTCAAAATTCCTCCCCTTGAAAACTATCTCCAAAAGCTTATAAATCACATGGTCAGATTAGTTATAGCAACAACCCCACCAATTTCAATACCAATTTTTGTTTTAATTAACTTTTTATCACTATGACCCAAATACCTGACAAGAATAATTTAGAGAAAGACAAGTTTATTTTGGCTCACAATTTCAGAAGTTCAGTCCATGGTCTGCCAATTCCATAGCTCTGGGCCCCAGGTGAGGAAGAACATCATGGTGGAAGGTTGTGATAAAGTAAAGCTGCTGAGGACATGGAAAGTAAGAAGCAGAGAGAGCTCCTATTAACCAGGCACAAAATATAAACCCCAAAGACACACCCCAGTGACCTACTTCCTCCAGATACCTCCCTACCTACATTTACTATCCAGTTCATCTGTATCAGTGATTAGAATCCAACTGGTTAGAATACAACTCTCATAATCTAGTCATTTCACCTCTGAACGTTTTTGCATTGTTTCACACATGAGATATTGGGGGACACCTCTTATCTAAATCATAACATTGTACCTGAAAGAAATTCTATCTATTGAATATGTTAATTATCTAAGCCTTTAGCTTGAAACCACTTGAAGTTATTAGAAAAGAGAAAAATTTCCCAATCATTTCATTCATTCCTTTAACAAAAATAATCCAAACAATGCCATCATTAAATATTTTGCTTCGGTGCAACAAAAATAATCACAATTTGCAATACAATGTGTCTTTCCACAAAACTATGGTTTAAATATGCTGTGCCTTGTTGTACTCATAGCCATTTTATAAGAAGTTTCACTACATGATGAATTTTTCCTTTCATTCTGTGCAAAATAATAAGTACAGAGGGAAAAAAAGTGAGATTATCTTTTACATTGGTCCCTCCTCTTTTGCTCATTCTGTTAAAATAACATTCTTTCTAGGTTAAGTCTTATCTCTCTTCTCTTATGACACCATTTCCACCTCAGTGACTTCATCCAGTTCCCAATTTCAGCTGTCATCTCTATGTCAATGACCCCAAAATCTTCCAACTACAGCCCTCAATTGAAGACTAGTGCTATCTAATAGTTTTCTACAATTACAGAAATGTTCACATCTGTGTTGTCCAGTAAAACAACCTCTAGCTTCATGTGACTATTGAGCACATAATTAATTTAACTACAATGTCTATCATGTGAGACAGCACAGTTCTAGGCTTCTATTTGTAGCTCCCTGCTAAGACATTTGACCCCATGCCTGCTAACACTCCAAAACTTCTTTTCCCAATTCAAGATCTTTCAGTTCTGCAAAAACAAAAACAACTCCTGGCCTTCTTTAGCTTATTGCTAAAATACTCTTGTTTGTACCAACAACCAGCAGTAACATTCTTTTTGACACCCATATTTTCCCCACATTCAGTTTGCTTCATACATAGTCACACCTCTAAACACAGAAGAAAAAAATAATTTAAGAGAATAACTGATAAATTAGAACAAAAGTAGAAGTAACAAATTAATGTGTTTTAGTTGACATTTTAATTATTCTCTTCCTCCTGGAAACATTAACCTGTACTCAATATTTCATCAACAAAAGGTGAGTTACAAGGTTTGTATTGATCAGAGGAGGAATGTCAAAGGAGAAAATCTATGATACATAGAAGGAGAAAAATTTGTCAATGTCAGGCAGGGGAAATAGCATGAGTTGAATTATCTAAATTGGGAGAAACCGTGCAGGTCAGCAGATGTAGGAGGGGTACAGGGATAAGAATAAGGAGAAGGAAAGGAAAGGAAGAAGAAAAAGCAGTTAGAATTCTTGTGGTTGTAAAGATAAGGAAGGATTTACTGGAAGTTCAACAAGGAATTCTGGTCTCAGCAAGGCTAAAACTGCACAGGCTGCTCTGGGGTAAAGACATGCATCTTATGCTAATTACTTTATAATGAGGAAAAAGAAGATAAAAGGTAATTACAGGAGGAGCTACACTTGATTTAGAACAACACTATCTCGTAGAAATATATGCAAGCCACACACATAGTTCTAAATGTTCTAAGAGGCTTATTTAAAAATGAGAAAAATTTTTTTAAAAGGAGGCGGGGAGATGAAATGAAAAAGGAAAAGAAATCAATCTTTTTTGTACTATTTCAAAATCTATTATATATTTCACACAGTACATCTCAGTTTGGACACTACATTTTCATTGGAAATGCTTGATTTAGTGTTTAGTTTTCATAAAGTTAACTATAAAAGAAAACAGATTCATGTAGATACTAAAGTGTCCCAAACACTCTTAAATGATTTCCAGTGCTGAATTACCAGTTTTAAATTTAGATTTAAACTAATTAATATTAAATAAAATTTTAAATTCAGTTCCTCAGTTCCACCAGAGAGATCTTAGGTGTCCAACTGATGTAATTAGAAGGAAAAGTTGTCAACATTAGGCAGTAAAAATAACATAAATTGAATTATTCAAATCAGGAGAAATAGTGCAGGTCAGCAGATATAGGAGAACAGAGAGAAGAATGAGAAGAAGACATGGAAAGGAAAAAGAGGGAGGAGGAAATAGCAGGTCAATTTCTTGTGGCTAGAAAGATAAGGAGGGACTTGCTGGAAGTTCCACAAGAATTAAGCTGCCATATTGGACAGCACAAGCCTAGAGGTCTCACCACTTTAAGAAAAAGCCATGGGAGAATCTTGTCAGAAAGTTTTGCCCTAGACAAAGGCTACATGTCAAAGGAAAGAATTTTCATGAAATGAATTGTTCATTCAAGCATACACATCTAAGAGAGCTCTGAATATTGCAAACCTGCTTTTCCTTACC
Source organism: Marmota flaviventris (assembly GCF_047511675.1). Classification (NCBI taxonomy): domain Eukaryota; kingdom Metazoa; phylum Chordata; class Mammalia; order Rodentia; family Sciuridae; genus Marmota; species Marmota flaviventris. The sequence goes on from NC_092502.1 coordinate 116,710,153, forward strand.
AAGCAATTCTTTCCTGGCCAGGAGAGGTGAGAAGTCATGTGGCTACAGATCCACAGGTTTCCCTGCTCCTCCACCCACTGTCCTCACCACCCGCAAGAGACACTAACCTGGGAAACTGAAGTGGCTGCCTTCTAACCTGCTCTAGGATTGAAGGCAATCTACCAAGTAGGGTAATGAGAAAAAATCAAGGAGAATAAAGGAAATACATTTGCTGAGGTTGGGAGTCAAAAAAGCTGTTAGTATGCTGCAGGGGTGGGGGATTAACCCTCATATTGCTACCAGGTTTCAAGAAGTGTCCCATATTAGAAGAAATATCATATCAATATTAAATTCAAAGTGTCATAATAACTCCATATAGTAGACTATCAGCTACCAGAGGACAGACATTTCTGTTTTATTCACTGCTATATTTTCAAAACATCATCTTTAGGTGTGAAGTAGAAGACCAACAATTATTTGTTTAGAAAACAATTAATATACAGCTCCAAAACTTCCTATGCAATAAACATACAGCAGCATTAGTCTTCCCACACAATCATATTCCAAATCTACTATTCATTTATTTTTCTCAGCAAATATTTTTAAGTATTCATTATGCATTAGTCATTCTATGTATACTTTGAATATGAAAATAATAAAACAAAAAAGACTGAAAAAATGAAATTTCTATTTCACAGTAACAACAAAAAGTTATCTTTCATAATTTATAGCATCTGTGATGCTAATGGAGGTTTTATTTTCCTCGAATACTGTATGAAATATCAAAATGTAACTTATTCAAAGGTCATCAGAGTCCACCAAACTCTTAAAACTTTATGCAAACTCCATCAATAGAAATAAATGATCCTCCTACCAAAAAAATACTATGGAATTGATTCTATCTGGTTTTATTTATCTTGCCCTAATTAGGCATCTCATTTAAATTCTCTTCCCAAGTTCATATGGGAGTTTTCCTTTAATTCCTCGCTTAGTCCAAATGATACTTTCTTTTTTTCTACTCTGAGTCTTCTCAGACCTAACTAATCATGGGCATGCTTCCAAAATGTATAAGAATTAGAGAAAGAAGTTGATTGCTTAATTCTTGCCTCTGAGTCAGCGCTTGCGTTAATTAGCTAAAGCCAGAGTCCTCAGCATGCTCGAGAGCTCCATGATCCACTGATTAGCAATGACAAGGCCATCTGGCCCTCCCGCAGCAGGCTGGAGAAAGTCTCTCTTGGCATAAAAATCAGGGATGCCTGTAATTTAGAATGAGTCAAGTGCTGCCGCCACATTTGAAGGAGATGGTGTCTGACTACCAGATGAGGCCTGCCCCAAAGGAAGTGGTATCTGTACACCATGACCATCCAAACCAGCCTGGCTCCCTTGATATGGGTAACCTTCTCTTACCTTGCCTAGAATGATCCCGCTCCCCAGCTTCCCTTTTAATTGTTTTTGGTTCTCCAGCAAGCGTGGCACCAAAATCGACAAGCCTCGACTTAAGGCTTGTGTGTAATTTTGGGTTAATTATTCATCACGGGGTTGCCAAAATGTAGCTGGGAAGCCAGGGCTTGGTATGTGGATAAAGTCAAGATGAGCTGGCTAGTTCCATTCTGCTCTCTCCCCACCCCTGCAGCCTGGCCCAGGGACTCTATGGATGACAAGGCTCCCGGTGGGGAAAGAATGGTCAGGGTCCCACTGCTGTGTCTCGATGTGATTAGCAGCATGTCCTCATTGAAATGTTGAAGACTGCAAGTGCTCTTGGTTTTTTCGAGTCAATAATTTCCAGTCATGACTTTTATTCTAGAAAAATAAATAAAATAACAATACAACCATCAGTCCTTACTTAGACCCTGTATCCAGTTTGAGGATTTTTAGGATAAATGGTGACTATATGTTGCCAGAGGATCTCTGGGTCCAGAAGCCCTGTCATTGTCAACCCCACCTACTCCCTGAGGCCAGAACTAAAGTTAAGAGTGATGACAATAAAAGGCAAGTATCAACTTGATTTCCTGGAGAAAAACTCACTTGAAGAAGCTTCACACACTCATGCAGGCACTTGTCAATGCAGACAGGCAAAACTTTGAAGTAGCTGGGTTGATGAGCATTGTATCTTGATTCTTAGGAACATGCATTGGTACATACGGCATTTCAGTTGTAATTCACCTTGACTCTGCCTTTGGATCTCAGTATTGCCTTTCACACACATTCACTATAAGTCCCCTAAGTCTGGCATTCCCCAGGAGTTATATAGACTTTATATTGTATTAATTTAAAGTTTCCCTCCTTAGGTCAGGTCACCCAAATTTTTAAAGCAGTGAGCTTTTCCATGCTGAGTGATTTGGGTTGAGTACTTTTCTGACTTCAGCATTTTAATATGAACTAATACTTTCTCTTGTAACATAAACAGTCTGCACAGGTCTAGGAAGAATGTAAACACCTACAACATCTTCTACTTCATTCAGGCTGTTTGTGAACTAAACAGTCTTGAATGATCCAGTACAGATATCATATATTTAAGCAGGTGACAACAGGCATATGAGCACAAGGATCCCTTATTTTGACAGGAGGAGCATTGCCTCTTTGTTACAAACTACATCCCCCCAAGCTGGAAGTCTTCCAAGGAAGAGGGACTAAAATTCACATTGGTGCCACACATATAGCTCTGGATTATAAAAAGTGCAGCAGCTTTAGCTGTCAGGTATATGACAAGTTCCTATACAAATTCAGGTATTCTTTCAACATTGTACATGTCCTCTGTGACTTCTAAGATTCTGTGCTAAGTTCCTATTCTCCATACAGATTCCTCTCAGTGTGCCTGTATTCATTATGAATATGAATTTTTTTTCCTCAAGTCTTATTGCTGTAAATAAGAAAATAAAAAGATGATTATATTGTTATTTTATAGCATCTAACTCACAAGGAACCCAAAGCTCTGAACAAATATTTAGTCTGAATAGAAAAAAAAAGAAGTGGAGTAAATTTATCTTTGGAGAAGAACAGTAATTCTTCCAACTTTCTTATATGTTATTTAACAAATTATCCATTCCAAGGCACAAAATGGCTCTCTAGCAGCCAGGCTGAATTAACAGCCCTTCCAGTAGCCGCCCTTTTATTTATAATTTACTAGTCACATCCATTATATCCTCTTACTAACTCTTCACAATTGTGACAAAAAAAAGCAAATAAAACCAACTCTACCAATAGCAAACTAAGAGACCACCTACCCACCACTGGTCTCACCAGCCAACCCATGAGCTATTCCCTCTTTCTACCCATTCCCTAAATCAAATTCAATGAAGATTTTCAACAAGTATGCATTTATTGAAGGCCTGCTATGTGCCAGGTCTATCTTCTCCAGAGGTCTCTGGGCAATACTTGCATAACTTGACAGAGTAAAATTCTTTAGTTTTCTCCTTTTGATGTAGTAACCAATTGATTGTGGAGTTGAACCCTAAAGAATGGGTCATGGTGTAAGTAGAAAGGAGCTAACATCGCTATATACCTCCAAAATCTTGTACTTTTATAAATAATTTCAATTACAACAACCAATTAAGAAGTGAATTATATCATGTATATTTAATTTAATTATTTTATAACTAAGAGAACTTTAATTCTGAGACTTTAAATATAATTTGCCTAAAGACACAGATGGTACAACCTGAATTTCACTTATATCTGTTTCACTCCTGAACAAGGTTGCGCTTTATCTGTTTACAAGCGACATATGAATTAATAATAGGATACAGATGCTAACCAAAATGATGTGATTTTTTGCTTCATTGATCAAAAATGCAGTTATCAGACTAAAGAAGTACAATATTCAATCATGGGAGTGTTTGGTCCTTTCATCCTTGAGATTCAACAGAGCATATCTGGAACATACATCCAGTTCCAAACATCAGATTTTTAAAGCAGTTTGGCAAACTCAAAGTGTGCAGAAAATGAGCAACAAAGAAGTAAGGGAATCATCTCATACAAACTATTGATAGGAACTGAGAGATTCAGCTTGGAATACACAATGATCAAAGAAAGATACAATAGCAGTTTGCAAATAATTGAAGACTACTAGGAAGAAAAGAAGGAAGGGAAGAAGGGCAACCAAGGACAGGTTGGTTCCCTATGACTCCAGAAGACAAACTAGGAAACCAGAATGACCTTCATGATCCCTGCCTAACAATCTAGGTAGGAATGATTGAGGACCTAGAAAGATGCCAATTATAAGCCTAGAAAAGATGGGTGAAAAAGAGAGACACTGAAGAGAGGCACCCTCAGGAGCCGATGACTGAGAAAATTTACATGCTGAATTTTTATAGCACACATAATCAACAATGGGACATTATATGTGTTTCACTGTCCTCTTCACTTGCAAGTCCCTTCCATGTGGCAGAAACCTTATTTTGTTCACTGATGTATCCTCTGTACCTAGACAGTGTCCAGCACAGTGTAGACCCTCAGGAGTAGTTGTAAAATAGATTAAATTTTCTCTAAGTTTAATTTATATTCGTGGTGAATATTTTCCATGAGAACACTGCCTCTTGGTACCAAGCTTCTTGGGATAGATCATCATTTCTGTTAAGATTTATATTTTCATGCCACAACTCTGCCTTGAAAACAAGACATCTGTAAACCTTAATGTTAGGTTAGCCGCAAATCGAACATTAAGTTTTTTAGAACTATATCTAAGGACGATCACTGGTCATTATCTCTTTCTTGAATTTTCAACCAAATCAACATATAATTTAATTTTGTCATATTATAATATCTTAGACCAAACAAAATATTATTCATGTTGTCATTTTTCAGTTATATAGAGTTAAACAAGTATCAAAAAAAGTAGGAATTTTGGACTGCAGATTCAAATTTTGAAACTTCAATCTTCTACGTGTAAGTTTTTAAAAACTCATTTTTTATTGGATCTCTTAAATTCTGGGGACTCCTAAATTAGCTAAGATGCCTTTCGTCTATTCAAAATCAAAGTAATAAATAAAAGTATTATATTTATTTATAGATATCTCCCAGAAAAAAATAGATAACTGTCTTCCTCTGCATACCTTTCCTCCCCCAGAGGCTTATCAATACCCTGAGAGGTAGAGTGGATCAGAACCAGGAATGGCAGCAGTTTGCTGAAACAAAGGAGCATGGAGAGCGGCCCAACCTTGGGGCATAGCTCCTCACTCACTCTTTCCAAGCCTTCCCTCCACAAGGAGTTACTCTGGCTCCATTTCCAGGAGCGAGTCACAGTCGCCACCCAAAAACACTTACCTGAAGGTGCTTTCCTACTTCTTTAGACAAAGAAACAAGTGTTCCTTCTAAATCTAAGAAACTGAACAGATACTGCACAGAAGAAAACATACAATCAATCAACAAACATGAAAAAATGTTCATCATCTCTAGCGATTAGAGAAATGCAATGAAAACTACTCTAAGATTTCACCTCACTCCAGTCAGAATGGCAGGTATTAAGAACACAAACAACAATAAGTGTTGGTGAGAATGTGGGGAAAAGGCATACTCATACATTGCTGATGGGACTGCAATGGAATATTACTAAGACTTAAAGAAGAAAGAAATTATGGCATTTGCAGGTAATTGGATGGAGCTGGAGAATATTGTGTTAAGTGAAATAAGCCAATCCCCAGAAAACCAAAGTCAGAATGTTTTCTCTGATAATCAGATGTTGATCCATAATGGAGGGGGATGTGGGGATGGGAAGGACGGTAGAATGAGAGGGACACTATTACCCTATATACATGTATGATTACACTACTGGTATGAGACTGCCCCCTGTTCAGCTAAAGGAAGGAGAAATTGTGCTCTGTTTGTCTACAATGTTGTCTAAACGCATTCTACTGTCATGTATAGCTAATTCAAACACATTTTTTAAATTAAAAAAAAAAAATTTAAAAGAAGTCAAATAGTATCACACTGCTGCTCCAAACTACAACAGCTCCCCGGGGACTCTGAGGGAAAGCCCATCTTTTAGGGACCTGTGGGTCCACCCCTTACTTTGGCAATGACCTGTCCTCTTACACTGTCTCCTCACTCACTCTACTCTAACCACAGGGGCTCCTTACTGTTTGTTCAACTACGGCCTACCTGGGGACCTCACACTGTCTGTCCCCTGCTTGGGAACCTCTATCCCCAGGGATTAGCTTGGCCACCTCCCTAGATTCCTATCTTTATTCAACTGCCACCTCTCAATAAGGTCCCCTAGGCATCCCATTTATTGTCACAGCTACTCCCCCTGTGCTCCCTAACACCCTGCTCCCACTCCTCCTCATCCCACAGTACTTCCACCTTCTGACAGACGACATATTTTTAAAATTTTTAGGGTTATATATTGCCGCGTCTGGCCAAGGGAGCCGAGTCCGGCGAGGGACGGCGAGGTTAAAAGACACACAGGACACCAAGGTTCTTCATCCAGGAGTCAATACCCTTTATTGCTAACACATCTTTTTTATACCCCAAGCAGAAGTGGAAAACTACCCAAAAGCAGGAGGGAGGGGGGAGAAATTTAGTTTCAACATCTATTATTGTCAGGTACCGAAACCTCCCTTAACAATAAGTCCATCAGACCAGAAAAGGTCAAGGCATTCCCGTGGGATACATATGTCTCAGACGGATAAGCAGGAACAGAAAAACCGCAAGTTCGCCATGGCCTTGTGAGCTGGCCATACTGGCATGCAGAACAAACTAGTGGAGGTAGGGCTCCAGGGGCCAGGGTGGACCTGCTGCCAACAATATATATTGTTTTTCGCCCTCCCAAATACCCCAGGGATCTTTGTTTTGTCCTCCAAGGTATTTAGAAAGCTTAAAATAATGCCTGGCAGTCACAGGGGTTTAAAAAATATTTGTTGAATTAGTTCATTAATAACTGGAATAATACAACAAGTACTACTAATCACCCAACCTATATGTACATTTGAATGCACAGGATGTGTTCTATGTGCTCCAATGCACTGGGGAGGGTTTTTTGTCTTTCTTTCTTTCTTTCTTTCTTTCTTTCTTTTTTAGTACAAATATCTGCTCTCTGAAATTTTATATTGTACATGTGGAAACTACAGGTATTCAGTGGATCAAAGAGACTGTGTAATTGTGTGTGAGAGAGAAAATACATCCAAATACACCAGAAAGAGTCCTAGCCCTCCTCAACGTTATCTGCTAATTGTGTGTGTGAGAAAATACATCCAAATACACCAGGAAGAGTCCAAGCCCTCCTCAACATTATCTGACTGCTGTTACCTCCAGTGTTACATCCTTTACAAATTTTCTTCCTTATCGTTCTCCAGTGGAATAAACTAACTCTGTTTTCCCATGTATACTTCTTTTTCTAACAAACTTAATATGAATGAAAATAGTCTTGATTTTCCATCATCTAGGTTCATGAATCTCAGCATCCTTAACTTTAGTCTTCTAAAGATCCCAATTTCTCCATATAATTCAGAATATGTTAAATAAAATATTGTGTACAACTTTCCATATGTGTTATTTGTAGAATGATGGTTTTTTTGCCTGAAAAATGAACATTTTAAAATTTGATTGGCATGTTAGAACTAGCCTGATTTTACATTTGAAGTTTAAAAAAAGAAAAATGGTGAGGGCTTGGGATGCCGCTCAGCAGTAAAGCACCTGCCTGACATGCACAAGGCCCTGTGTTCAATCCGCAGCACCCCAAAGCACAAACACAAAAAAACAAAGTAGCCCATGAAGGCAGATGGCTTAAAACATCCATATTAACATGCATAGAAGACAAAACCATTTAAATTCTCACAACTTAAATGCAAAGCTAAAACTCAACTCAGAGTCAATAATAATAATTCAATTACTCACTGACATTTATTGAACTATGTGTCATAAATTCTAACCAAGTACTTTATAAGAAACAAATATTATTCTTAACCCCCTTTTACAATGAAAATAAACTGAGGAACAGGAGGTTACGTCACTTCTCTAAGGTCACACAGATATGTGATAAGAACCAGATTCAAACTTTGCTGAGCCCACAGAAGGTCTGGAAGTGAGAGCAGAGTACCTGTCCACAGATCTGTGAGGTCCAAATACACTCCTTACCCTTCTTTCCCCTTGTAGTCATTTGCAAGGACATAAAACTCTGAGAATGCTCACTGACTATCCCATAATAATGAGAATAGAAAATTATATTAAGGAGGTGCTGTTAGGTTAAAAAAAAGAAGAAGAAGAAGAAAGAAAAGAAAAGTAAACAAGTTATAGGACAACTGAAAACATTGAGAATATCACCATTCCATCTGTGTCAAAACAATGGTAGGTTATAAGATGAACTGGTCTAAAGTTGTGTTAGTCAGCTTTTTGTCATGGAAACAAAATACCTGATAAAAACATCTTAAGGGAGAAAATATTTGTTTTGCCTCACTGTTTCAGAAATTTCAGTCCAGAGTCAGCCGGCTCCATGGCTTTTAGGCCTGTGGTGAGGAGAAAACACCATGGTGAAGGGTGTGGTGGAGAAAAGCTGCTCACCTTATGGCATCCGGGAAGCAGAAAGAAAGGGGCTGAGGACAAGATAGAGTCCCTGTGATGGTTTGGATGTGAGGTGTCCCCCAAAAGCTCATGTGTGAGAAAATGCAAGAAGGTTTAGAGGCGAAATGATTTGGTTGTGAGAGTCTCAACACAATCAGTAATTAATCCCCTGGTGGGATTAACTGAGCAGTGACATAGGTGGGTAGGGTGTGGCTGGGGGAGGAGGGTCATTAGGGGCGTGCCTCTGGGGTATATATTTTGTACCTGGTGAGCACAGTCTTTCTCTGCTTTCTGATCATCACGTGACCTGCATCCCCCCACACACACACTCTTCCACCACGATGTTCTGCCTCACCCTGAGCCCCAAGGAGATGAGCCAGCTGCCTATGGGCAGGACTCTGAAACCATGAGCCCCCAAATAAACTTTTCCTCCTCTACAGTTGTTCTGGTCAGGCCTTTTAGTTGCAGTAACGAACAAGCTGACTGAAACAGTCCCCAAGTGCACTCCCTAAAGGACTTACTCCCTTTCAACCATGTCCAGTCTCCTACAGTTTCCACCTCCCACTCAGTTATGTACTCGGCTAAGAATCCATCAGTGGATTTGACCACTGATGAGGTCAAAACCATCACGATCCAATGGCTTCCCAAAAGCCTCACCTCTGAATATTGCTGCAATCTTTCAGAACATGAGCCTTTAGGGGACATTTCATATCCAAACCATTATGACAGTTATATATAATAGGTATGTGATATATAGATATCAATGTGACTATAAATGTGTAGTCATAGCTAATTTCTGAAAAGATAAAAGAAAAATCAAAACAGAATTGCTTTAGAACAGAGCTCAAAGGGTACAAATGAATGTTTATCTCCCACTCCACACTTCTGTACCATTTGAATTTATCACAGACTTAAACATTATCTCATTAATTATACTAATATCTCATAAGAAGGAAAAGGCTGAGATGATAATCCAATAGCTTTGTCACTAAAGAGCATTGCTAGGATCCCCAGTGTACCCGGTACAAATTTCTTTCAAGGTTATTAGTTTTAAACTCTTTGTTCCCTTTATCTCTCTAGCTTTGTATGTTAGAAGTGCTATTAGAAAAAAAAATCAGCAGCAACAAATATCTTCATTAATTATGTTAATTACAGCTGACTGCCTACATGCTTGGAAACAAAACATTTTAGCATCAGCCCAGGCATAAGTTCATGTAGAAGCATAGCAGCACTCAGGATAGAATCGACTACAGATCTTAGCTACTATCTTGTTAAGCAGCCCTCTGAACATTGCTGCACAGGGGAAGGAATTCCTACAGGGTGCCCTGGAGATCCTAGCAATGCTCTTTTGTGATGAAGCTATTAGATTATCATCTCAGCCTTGGCCTCCTTATGAGACATTAGTATAATTAATGAGATAATGTTTAAGCTTGTGGTTCCTGAGAGAGAAATCATGGAAGTCCTTGGTTGCTAAAAATGAAGTATTTGGATTTAATTTTTCACAAATTCAAAGTACCATAACTGAAGTGGCACCAAGCTCTCAAGTCCAAATGTAGGTGCATAGATGGTAAAACCCAATTCACAGTGATTATTTATGGCAACAACTTGCTAAAGACTAAAAGAGGCAGATACTGAGTTCTTAGAATGTTAATAGCAACTATTTAAATGAATCAAAAAACATTCACATACTGAAACACAAAGCAGCTAATGAATTGGTGCAAAACATGCCAGAAATCAATACTTCACCTTATCACAAAGCTTAACATTATTTCCTGCAGTCATCATTCAACATCAATATCATGTACAGATGTTCCCCACTTAAGATGGAGTAATGTTGCAACAAACCCATCATAAGTTAAAAGTATCAACAGTCAAAACTGCATTTAATAAACCTAACTTACAGAGAGCATCATAGTTCAGCAACTCAGTACACAGTATAAGCTTCCCCCTCAGGATCACATGGTTCATTGGGGGCTACAAGTCAATGCCCCAAATCATGAGAGTATTATATCACTTATCACTAGTCCAGGAAGAGATCCAAATTCAAATTTCAAAGTACATTCTATGAATGCATCTCACTTTTGTACCATTGTAGTGGCACCCCTTTCTCCACAGAAAATCTTAACTGGGCTTCTCCAGAAATCTTCACCATGGACGATTTTAGGACTGTCAGCAAAAGAGTCTCTACAAACAAGTTCAGTGTAATTAAACTTCTTATTTTCCTGTTGCTCGATTTTACTTGGCCACTGGCTGGGAAGAAATCAGCATTCCAGGTGCTGGACACCACCTTACAAGTTTTTCACAAACATTTATCCAATATAGTAGTTTGTAGAAATGTGTAAACAAGGCCTCTGGCCTTGAGCTGGGGCTTCACAGAGATGTCTACATTTCTAAGACAAGAGAAGTTACCAATTGGGCTTCATGGTAACAGCTGACAGGGAGAGGAAAGAAAAGGGAGAAGAAGCTCTCCCCTCCTCAAGTGTTGTCCTTGAAGGGTTAACTTGCCCAGAACAGTGAAAGAAAAGCTGCTTTTATGTGAACTTCTGCAGAATGCAAACTTCTGAGTTCATCCCCTTACATGCTGGGTATAAAATTCTGAAACTACCTCAACTCGGGGCTCAGGGGATTACTGACTATAGCAAAAGCTGTGCCCTCTGAACCTGGCTGCAGCCAAATAAAACTGTTTCCTACTATCTTCAGTGCCTTGCCTTGACTGTCCCTACAACAACATCATAAAGTTGAAAAATCCTAAGTCAAACCATTGAAAGTCAAGGACCATTTAAACTGCGAAAGGCATAATGTTTTCACAAAATTATGCCCATACATTACTCATCAAGAAAGATGAGTTTGCTGCCCTTGCCAGTGTTCCCAGAGCCTAATCCTCCACCAGGCCCAGGAAATACACGGCATTCAGTGCTTCTGTTTGTCTGCTAAGAAACTTTCTTTTTTTTTTTTTTTTAGAGAGAGAGAATTTTTTTAATATTTATTTTTCAGTTTTCAGCAGACACAACATCTTTATTTTATTTGTATGTGGTGCTGAGGATCGAACCCAGCATGTCAGACGAGCATGTTACCGCTTGAGCCACATCCCCAGCCCCTGTCTGCTAAGAAATTTGTGTCATCTTTATTGTGCATAGAATAATCTTCACATCTCACTCCAACTAGTTCTGTTTACTCGACTTATTCTGTTGTATAGCTACTGAAGCAATAAAAATAACTCTTTCTTGGATGAGCATACTATATAACATGGTAGTTAGAAATGTGTTGGGACTCAAATAAACATGAGTTTGAATGCAAATTCCACCACCAATGTGTCATAGGACTTTGGACAATGTATTGAAGCATTCTAAGACTCAATTTTCTCATCTTTAAAGGAGACTGATATGCACCTTCCATATGGTTTAATGGATCCAATGAGAAAATATATGGTGATCTTAAAGTACTTAGCACAAGGCCCAGCAAATAGTTAAGTACTCTGCAAATGTTTTTAATTCTAGAGTTTCCAACCATGCTTTTCCCACCTTTCCATTATACCTCCAAGGATCAAGAAACTTCAAACCATTACACTGATACAATAAAAAAAAAATCTCATGTCAACCTGGAGGTAATTTTATTAGACACACACAAAGGTCTGTATTTTACAATATAGAAAAATCTCAGAATGGTGCTTGCTTTTGCAGGAGGCATGTAACATTGACATAATTACTTTATTCCAGGATTTGTTAAAGCTATAAAATTTTAACATGAAACACATAGACAATCACATAGGGAATTAAATCAGTCTTCAATTTTTCTGTGCTTTCAGGGTCAGGAAATTGAATAAATAAAATCCATAGATATACATATGTGTACACACACATGCACACACACACGTGCTCACAGAGACACACACAGAAACAAATCTAATTTAAAATGGTAACTTTGACCTCTCCTAAAGTCTTCTGTTTGGGAAGTTTGCAAATGTTACTGAAATGGTTTCATCTTCAACTGAAAATGAAATCCCCCAAGAAGTGGCAAAGATGAAAGGAAGAACAATAAGAACACTAAATAATGCACACCTGAGTATTGGAGAGTGGGCAATGTTGTTATACTCAATGGCCAGGTGCTGATGATAAGGGTCCCCCTTATTTAGGTAGTTCTGTAAGAAGACAGTCTTAAAATAGTATGCACTAAAACAGCATGGAAAAGTACAGTGCAGACCTCAGTTTTGCTCAGATCTCTTGAAAAAAAGAATCTGCAGCCCACGCAAACCAAACAATGCTGACCCAACCCCACCCACTTGCCGTACCTCCAACAATAGAAAATAAGCCCATGTCACAACTAGCTGCGGTGGACTAAATCCACCTGATAGATGAGTTTTGTTGAGCTTGCAGAGTGCAAAAGGAATTTTTTTTCTATTGCTTGCCAACATTTAAAATTAGAAGATCTCACATAAAATTCAGATACCTGGTTCCTCTTTTAAAATTTAAAAGATTTGGCAAACTCCAGGCCAGCAACCCAGCAAAGATAATAAAGGTACTCGTTCCTAAGGGGAGTATGTGCTCTCCAATTAACCACTGTCCCCACCACACCCAGCACCCCACTCATTTGAACTAGCTCCCTGACACTGGGGAATATTTGAGTGCCCAGAGCCACCGGGAAGGTCATTAATAACACTAAACCAAACATGACAACCAAATGTCAGTAGCATCCAACATGCCTACTTTAAAATATATAATAGCAGAGAACCAAATTGTTTAATGTAAAAAAACTCTGGGCTGGCTGTTGAAATAAATGGGTTTCCTTCCTAGGACCACTGCTGTGTGAAATTGGGCAAATCACTTACCTTTCCTCAATTTCAGTGTCCTCAAATTAAAAAAAAAAAGGATAACAATACCAGTGTCATATGTTATAAAGCATAATTTGTGTTAAAGTCTATTCTGAATTAGTCTAACCAACACTTGACATAAATATAAATGAAAAGGTTACATACTCCAGATGTTTTAATGTTCTTACAAATATATTCCAATTCATCAACCTGTCAATGATTTCCCATATTTCTCCACACTTTGCAAATTCAAAATGCACACAATTATATTGTGTAGCACTGTTTAAAACTCTTTACTAGTAAAAGAAAGAGAAATTAAAGAAAAAAAAAGGAATGTGCCTTTGTATCTCATTATTCTTAGGAATAATTAGAGCTTGGGTCATAGCTTCTGACTTTCCAAAAGCAAATGGTATATCTGAGATGCCTAACTGAGGTTTTGGATAAGACAAGGATCATTCAGTGTACACCCTACCTAGAATTTCACTAAGCAGTGTTTGGATCTGATTATACCCATAAAATTTCTGTGCCCAAATGAATTTCAAATAAAGTTTCCCAAAGGGACCAGAGCCCATTAAATCTCTTCCTCCCAGAACCAGAGGCAGCAGGATTTGGGAGATGAGATGACATTGACTGAGCACCTCATATTGAGCTCCCTTAATAAACTAAGTAATTTCCAACCCTGAGACACAAATAACATTAGCAGAAGCAAAGGGACAATCAGAATAGGAACAAAAAGTTTGAAAGAAGTAAAATTTCTCTCACTCTTCCCTCATCAGGCCAACAATCATAGCACTAGACAAAGGGAATTGTTTTGATAAATGATACATTCATGGTCTCAATTTGGTGCTTGCTCCATGGTCAGCTGCAGTAGAACAGCCACCCCACAAGAAGCCACATTATCACACAATGCTGCCTCCCAGCAAATGTAAGGACCAGCAACCTAGTGCATGGCCTGTCTACCCTCCCTCCACACCCCAAAAAACAGACAGAAGAGATTCCTTCTTTGAAAATATAAACTACGAAATATCAAGATAAAGCATATTATTCCACCTCTATCATAGTACTTATATTCGACAAAAAAACTGACTCATGTACATGTGTGTCTCTTCAAGCATAGGGCCGAGTGTTGTTGCACAATGAGCGCTTAATACATAATTCTTAAATGAAACTAAATTGTCTTCATTCTGCATTTTCTATCTTAGCAGCATAGAAGATCTGAAAAACCTCAAAGCTCTTACGCTATCTGGAACCTCTTCCATTTTGGCTTAGGAGTGTGTTAAGGCAATATGCCCATCACAACTGAGCAAAACGATAAATCTGTTTAAAATATCAAAGTTGGGTCCAACTGTGCACAGTGGAATCTCGTAGATTCTATAAAGGTAGATTGATAATGCAACCTGATCGATGATATTGCTGATATTGCTCAGCCCTTTAAATTTGGGCTGATGCATACATGATTACATGACCTGTTTAACTCTACATCGTGTATGACCATAAGAATGAGAAGTTGTGTTCCACTTATGTATAATGTGTCAAAATGAATTCTACTGTCATGTATAACTAATTAGAACAAATTTTTAAAAAATTTAAATTCAGACTGAGTGGGAGAGAGGAGTTTCTACAGATCCCCTCCTGTTCCTGCACTCTCGCTCCTTCACCTCCAGGGGGCAGCCTACACAGTGTTCTCACAGGGTTGGAGGTGAAACAGCTCAACAGGCCAACCATTTAGTTTCTGCCTCTGGCATTCACTGACTGAACAAACAATTTAAATTCCTGTGTCTTGATTTTCTCATCTGTAAAATGGACTAATCATTCTTACCTTACAGGACTCCTGTGAAGATTAGATAATAGAATGTATGTAAAGGACTTGGTAGAGTGTCCAGAACACACTTACTGTGTAACAGATGTACCCACCCCTGGAGCGTAGGGAGAAGAGCAGATGTGAGGCTGACTGGAGCAAGACCAAGGAAGGTGAGGGTGTGATAATGTTCAGAGGCAGCTTCCCAGGCCCCCTGGTTTTACCCTTGGGCTCTGGGACCAATGCTTCTTCAGCCATCCCATTAGAACCCACGTATGCCCGCCCCATGGGAGACTGTTGGAAGCTTCAAAGCGTATTCTTATTTGAGTTAAAACTTCCTGTTTTTTCACTTTGCTCCCGAGCAAATTTGTCTTTGTTTCAGCACAAAAACAATATTGCCTCCTCCTAAATTTCTGAGAAATATGAAACTCCAAGGAGATATGCCATGATTATACTGTGATTTTGCCCACCCCTTGGCACCTTCACCATACACTTGGGGACACATGTGCCTCAATTTGCTGCCTGTGTGGAATTGTCTTCCCATTAGCACAATTGATAGTGTGGGTCCAGGCTGGAATATTGCAGCATCTCATTATTAATGTATAAAACTCTGAGGCCCAGACAAAATAAAGGATTTTCTCCAAATCATACTGTGGGACGAGATAGACTGAAGCAGTGCCCTGCTCTCTGAGCCCAGCCTACCTTCCTCTCTGGTCATAAAGTCATAAACAGAAAATAGTTCATGTGTGTACAAAGTCCTCAAATGGTCTTAACAGAATCATGGGTGTCACAGGCATCCTAAGGGAAAATCATCTTTTAATGTCTTAGCACCTAAGAGTAGTGCCTGCTGCCTAACAAATACAGGAAAATAAGTATAACACTTCAGCAGCTCTGTTTGGGAAAGAGGATGAAGAGTGTGCATTTGAAGATTTCATAAAAGTCAAATAAGCCAGAGTTGTGTTTAGATGAAACATAGTATTCACATATGGGGTTATCTTTACTGACAGCTGTTCCTTACCAAAAGCGGATACAGATTCTGATGAGTTCATAGCCTTAAGTAGAAGTTGCTATTGACAAATACTGCAATACTTGTAGGGAAATAAAACTTTCTTAACACTTAATACACCAAATGAAAATACCAAATACATACATTTTGAAAAAAGAATATATATACATTTTATACAAAGACATCTTCAAAATATTTTACTGATAAAAGGCAAAATTTATAAGTAATATCTTAGTAATAAGATATCTTAGTAATAAGATATTAATAATAAGTTTAACATTAAACTTATTATGTTAAAGCATAACCACTTTTTCATATTTTATATAAAATAGTAAAGTGATTTTAATCACTTTAATAGAAAAATAATAATAATTTTCTATATAGAAACCTAAAAAATTGTTGTTTCCAAGTTTTCTGCCACAGCAGTGATAAGCATAGACTTGCCTCTAGGGGGCGCTCAAGGCTTTCTCTCTATCTCATCTTCCTCCAGTTTTTACCCCATCTTCATGGATGGTGCTCTGGGGCCTCTTCATTTAGGAAAAGGGTTCAACTCCATTCCTCTACCAATTTGCAGTCCCACCAGCAATGTATGAGTGTACCTTTCCCCCCACATCCTCACCAACATTTATTATTGCTTGTATTCTTGATAATTACCATTTTGACTGGAGTGAGATGAAATTTCAGTGTAGTTTTAATTTGCATTTCTCTAATTGCTAGAGATGTTGAACATTTTTTTCATATATGTGTTGATCAATTGTATTTCTTCTAGGCATCAAGAGATACGAATAAAAGGTTTCATGAAAAAGAAATAAGATTACATATTTTTAACTAGAATTGTTTGATGCATTGTTAGTATTTCTTGAGTTCTGAGGAAAGAAATGTTTTCCAACAAAGCAGATTATTAAATAAATAAATTGAAGCAAAGACTTAACAAAGAACAGAACTTCATTTGTTCTTTTTTTTTCCTTTACATTTTTATCTTTCCTTCCTATGTTTATTAACCAACTTTTTTCTTGAACAACTAGTCTACATCTACCTTGCTTTAAATGCTATTGCAGATGGAATATCATGAACAGGGATAATGTGCTTTACAGTGATCCTACTAGAAAATTTTCTCTAGTTTGTGATCAGTTATAGGCTTTACCTTCTGCTTTTTTGTAATTTTGATCATTTTATTACTCATTAGTCCATTTTCTAGAATATGTGAATTTGTGAAAGGATGCAGATTTGAGTCCTCAATTTACCCATATATTGATCAAATGAGTGTCTTACAGAGAAATTACAGTGAGTCCCTTGAAACTTGGCTGCTTGTTTTTAGAAAGAGTGCATATGTGTGCATTAGATGACCTACTGATTAAGAGATAGCTGGCACTTGACATGGAAATGTTATAGCATCTGATGACAGCCTTGAACTTGTACATTTTCATTAGCATTCATGGGATTTAGACCCTCACTCTTGGTCTTTGTTGTAGAGAACTATTTCCTATCAATATCCTTTTTGTTAAAAAAAAAAATTACTCCCTGTGAGTAAAAGTGACTGTCCTAATTTTGAGGGATGACATTTTGTGTCTGCTTATTTGGTCTGGAGTCTTGTCCAGGCAATGTTAATGACTCCCTCTGACTTCTGTCATAACATTTCTGACCTAGTATTCTGGAAAGAATACATGGGTTCAGCTCAGAGAAATTCCTGGTAGGTCAGAAAGCATTTTAATTTATTCAAGGGGAGACTTTCAGTTCATGCTGGGGGAAGTTAGTTAATTCATTAAGTTTATGGTAAGATATTAAATGCTAGCATTAAAGTTGACAGAGTAGTTGATAACACTTGGTCATGTTTTGGCTTCCTAAAAGCCTTTGGCTGATTTAAAAATAAATCATTATAGACAGACTGTTAAATTTTATGAACTATGAATGTGCTTAATGGCCCAGTTTAATAAAATGCTCCAAGCTTCTCCATGGGCCATTGCTTTTACCTGAGGCCACACACACATTTCAAATACCACCGACCATCTCAAAGGTGATTATTCCACTAACATAAGAGCACGGCTATTACCTTTTAAAGGATTTGACTGTATTTGACCTTATGGTAAGGTGAAATTAAAAACTTTGGTAGTAGTACAGAGAATATTTGTTAATTCACAACTTTTTGTTATGGTAAATATGTGATTAAAATCACTTCTGACTAGATAAAGGGTATGATCCATGACACTGATGATTAAAGAGGTTGGTTTTTTCAAAAACATTTATTACAATAACAACTTTAGTTTTACAAGAAAACAATGACTTGCCTCCCAATGTTTTTATATTATTAAGTATAAGATGACTGTATCAATTCATTTTCCATTGCTACAACATAATACCTGAGGCTGGGTGATAAAGAAAAGAGGTTTATTTAGCTAACAGCCAGAAAGTTCAAGATTGAGCAGACCCATGTGTTTATCTTTTGGTGAGGGCCTAAGGGTGGATGGTGTCTTGGTGGGATGATATGAGGGAGTGATCACATGGCAAGACAGGAATCCAGAGAGTGATCTGGGGTTAGCCTTGCTCTTTTATAACAACTCAGGTTCATGGAAACTAACTGAGGTCCCACGAAAACCCTATTAATCCCTTCCAAGGCCAGCACCCCAGTGACTTCCACTAGGCTCCACCTCTTAAAGGTCCCACCACCTCTCACATCACTGCACTGGAGAAGAAGCTCCTAACACATAAGGCCCTGGGGACACAAACAAAATCCAGACCATAGCAGTGACATTAGTTCTTATTTCATAAAATCCCTGCAAAAAATGGGGGGAGGGTTAGTTTTTTTGTGTTCTGGTTCCACTTTTTTTTTCCTGGTTCCACTTTTTAAAGCTGCTTGGTGCTGTTTTAGGTGATAAGATTCTCTGAGACTTAGTCTAAAATGAGAATAACTCCAGCATTGTTGACTATGTCAAAGAAGGAAGCCTCTCTTTGTCTTCATTATCTGATATAAAAAAAAATGTGGCATATATACACAATGGAATATTACTCAGCAATAAAAGAGAATGAAATCATGGCATTTGCAGGTAAATGGATGGAGTTTGGGAGAATATAACGCTAAATGAATTTAGCCAATCCCAAAAAAACAAATGCTGAATGTTTTCTTTGATATAAGGAGGCTGACTCATGGTGGGACAGGGAGGGGGAGCATGGGAGGAACAGACAAACTCTAGATAGGGCAGAGGGGTGGGAGAAGAAGGGAGGAGACATGGGGTAATTAATGATGGTAAAATGTGATGATCAGTATTATCCAAAGTACAGGGATGAAGACACGAATTGGTGTGAATATACTATGTATACAACCAGAGATATGAAAAATTGTGCTCTATGTGTGTAATAAGAATTGTAATGCATTCTGCTGTCGTTATGAATAAATAAGAAGGAAGCCTCACAGGTGAGGAAGCTGCAGGGCCTAAGTGTTTGATTTTATTGGAAAAGCAGCCCATTTCCTTTATTTTTCCCCTGTTTTTGCCCCCCACCCCGCTTCCTTCTCCTTTGCTTAAAGAACTTCACTTTACCCACAAATCCTCTTTGTCAAGG
This sequence comes from Marmota flaviventris, assembly GCF_047511675.1. Taxonomy (NCBI): domain Eukaryota; kingdom Metazoa; phylum Chordata; class Mammalia; order Rodentia; family Sciuridae; genus Marmota; species Marmota flaviventris. Next base: position 116,729,791 of record NC_092502.1, read on the forward strand.
CTCAGTAAGCAACTAAATATCATCTGAAACAACTACAATGAGAAAAGTCAAATTTAATAGTTCCCTTCAGTAGATACGTGTGCACACCCTCTGTGAGCCTCAGTGTCTCTGAAGGGAAGCTAGGGCAGGGTACTTCTAGGATTGGGGGACCAGAGTTAGTCACAGGATGGTCTTGGTAGGGATTGGTCAGATGAGTCTTATCTTGGCATCTATGAGTCTGAATGCTGCAAGAGTTTGGGCTCAGAATGTCGGTCTCGCATGCTTCAGTCTGGTACAGTTGGTCTGTTTTGTGAGTCATAGGCATTCTTCAAGCTGTGAATCCTGTTTCAATGCTCAGTTGCTGCGTTCTGGTCATTCTTCAATCCAAGCTGAGAGACAGACTGTTACCTTTCTCGCACCATCTGTTCAGATCTGCACTACTGTCCAGAACCTGCCGATTGCAAGTTTCCTCAGGGGGTGTCTCTGCAGTTGAAGTAGAGGTCGGTCCTCACGTTTCTATAGTTGCAAGATGGGATGTTGAACCATCTGGTATGACAGTGACTGCGTGGTGGTGTTTAAGACTCTGGAGATCACGTACTTGGCACCTGCAGAACAGGCAGGACTAGGTGAGGGTGACTATTAAAGATGGAAGCAGATTTCATAATCTCTTTGGATGTCCCTTTAGTTTGGAGGTGGATTGGCTGACTTTGCAAGTGATTGAATTAGTCCACCTGATGGTTCATTGGGGGCAGTTTCTTGAGACTACTGAGATTGAAAATGGAAAGATCTATCCACACTTTATAACTTTGAACCAGCAAGTATAAAGCCATGCAAAGTAGTGCACAGCAACCAGTGGTTTCTGCTTCTGGCAGGATTTGGCTTCAAAGGTATCACATGGAAGCCTGGCCCCTCGTGGTCTTCAAATTAGGGACCGAAAAGTCCTAGCAATCATTTCTCTTGCACAACTGACTTCTCACAGTACCTGTTGATCACTTCTCTCTACTATCACTAATCCATGGTAGCTGGTGCATTCCTTTAGGATTCTTTTGATGTTTCTTCTAGAAGATTCCATTTTTTAAAAAATAACTTTATTTATTTATCTATTTATTTATTTATTTATTTTTATGTGGTGCTGAGGATTGAACCCAGTGCCTCACACATGCTAGGCAAGTATTCTACCACTGAGCTACAACCCCAGCCCTAGAAGATTCCACTTTTTTTTGGGGGGGGGAGTTTTACTGGGGATTGAACTCAGGGCCACTCAACCACTGAGCCACATCCCCAGCCCTATATTGTATTTATTTAGAGACAGGGCCTTACTGAGTTGCTTAGTGCTTTGCTTTTGCTGCGGCTGTGTCTCAAGGGTCCAAAATTGCAACATATGCAGTCGAGGGGAGAAATAAAGAATGTCCACGCACTTCTGCCCCTTTCAATGCTTTATTCACTCAAATTACTCAATACAATTTCACTCTATAGGTTCTTAATCAAGAAAATGACAATCCTTAATGCTAGGCACTGTAATAGACATAATCAATTCACAGCAAACAATTCTAGATTAATTCTAAGCACTTAATCATGATAAGCTAATGACAGACATTTCCTCTGTGTGCTAAATTCAAAAGTCTTAAGCCTTAGGCTTTATGCCCACCAGATGCACACTCAATTAGACCACGGTGACCAGGTCCAGAACCAAGGCAGGCTTTTTCTGGTGTGGAGTGGACAACAGGTTGAGGAGAGGATGTAGGGAGAAGTTGCAGCTCTCACCAAGGTCCAGACGAGTCGGTAGAGTTTGAAAGCGGTGAGGATCATGCAGAGAATCAGGAAATGATGACAAATTATGGGATGTCAGGTCCTCATCAGACTCTCCAGCTCGAGTGCATCCTTGTTTCTGCTGGCTGAATCCCTGTTCATCTGCTCTATCATTTATACTGAATTTTGGGGGTTTTGACCCCCCTTTCAATCCTTGTCAGCTACCACCAGATTTCTCAGTGACATCATTTACCCTGGGGTCAGAAACATCTGGTCTGGTGGTCTCCACCCTGATCTTCTTGCCTTTCCCTCTTATCAGGCCAGGACAGCCAGCCTGGGGCTTCACTCCGTTTATCAGGGTGAGGGGAAGTGACTTGTCTGAGGCCCTACTGAGGGCTCTGTGGGTGTGCCTGGTGAGACTGCAGGTTTCAAACTGGAGTTTTTAAAATGGAGTTGCTTAGGCTCAGGCCTAAGGCCATCCTAATAGGCTGGCTTTGAATTGGCAATCCTCTTGTCTCAACCTCCCGAGCTGCTGGGATTACAGGCATGTGCCACCAAGCCCAGCTGAAGATTCCATTCTTAATCTTAAACTTATGGCAGGGGGTTTTAGGTGAATATAAGGAAAAAAAGTAACATTTGTTTTTTGGTGAGATATGACTACATGGCTCTAGTTAATATACTGAAATAACTAATAATATTAAAATGATAGAATTCTACATTGATTGATAATACAAAATTGCTTGTACAAAGACTTAGTCACTGATTTTCTTAGAATAAGAACATGATATGGACTGTGAAGGTCTTGAAAAATCTCCAGGCCTTTCATTTATTCCCCAAATATACTATGAACATTACCACTCGAAAGCATATTTTGTTTTGTTTTGTTTTGTGAAGTAAACTAAATATTTTATTTCATAAAGTTCAGTAATGACAATTTTGCATTCCTCAAAAACTGAAAATTCTTAAAAAATTAAAATATAATATTTAACTTAAAGATATTGGGACTTGACAAAATGTCTCATTGACCTTCGGTTTAGCACTTTGCAATATATAATACTATGTATAATTACAGTAAAACTGATATTTATATAAAGCAAGTGTTAATGCTTATAATAATCATATGAGATAGATAATTCTATGAGGAAAACATCAATACAAAGACATTTATTTCCCCAAAGTTCATACCATATGTGTTTTGTGTCCCAGTTACAAGGTTACTGTATTTAAAAAAAAATTTATATTTAAGGTTTATATGAAATTTATATTTAAGGTTTAAAGCAATGTAAAATTATAAAATAAATCTAACATACAAAAGAAAAAGTATGTTTTTGCTTTTGAATGCCTTTATTTTATTTGTGTATGGTGCAAATACCTGCTAGGCAAGCACTCTGACACTGAGCTACAGCCCCAGCCCAGAAAAAAAAAAAAACATGTTTTAATCTAGAGGCAAAAGTATTTTGAACACTGTGTGCTTTGGTTATGGCTTGAGTGTCCTCAAAGCTTCATGTGTTGAGATTAAATCCCCATTGTGAGGTATCAAGAGGGTGGAAACTTAATCTAACTGTGATGTTCAGAGGCTTTTGGAAAGTGATTAGGATTAGATACGTTCATTAGGGTGAATCCCTAATTATTGAATCCTAGTAGTCTGATAAGGAGAGACCACACCCAAACACACACATACACACACACACACACACACACACACACACAAACTGTCTCTTGTTGTACCACCTCTTGTTGTACCTATATGCCAGTAAGAAGGCCAGGCTATTTCCAGATGCATCCACTTTACTCTGCACATCCAAAAGAGTAAGCCAAAATAAACCTCCTTTTTTTCTGTAAAGTAATCTGCCTCAGGCACTTTGTTATAGTAATGAAAAATAGAATAATACATAGAGCTACTGTATCAGCCTTTTATATGAACATAAGTATTTTTCCATAGGAAAGGTCCTTGATTATTGAAATATATTTAAATAAGCTCACTTTCCTGGTATGTAATTAATTTTGGAAGGTTGAATTGTTCTTTTAATTTTACCTTCACAAAGAAAATAAAATTTATTTTATGAAAAAAAAAATTCTTACAGCAACTCTGCTTAACAATTTGAATAAACTTGGAAGTTCTACCTAGAGACCAATTGTATAGTCTTAGAAGAATCTAACTTTTTACTTGAATTATTTCTTTACATATTTTAATTGGTTAAAAAAATCAGCTAGAAACCCTCACAAGCTTTATAAGCTTCATTCCTACTCACAAATAACAAACATTAAATTTTGCTTATCTTCTTGTAGTACTGGAGATTTAACCCAGGGGTGCTCTACCGATACATCCCCAGCAATGTAATATATATATATATATATATATTTTTTTTTTTTTTTTTTTTTTTTTTTTTTTTTTTTTTGAGGCATGGTCTTGTTAAGTTGCCTAGACTGGTGTTGAACTTGGGATCCTTCTGCCTCAGCCTCCTAAGTTGCTGGAATTACAGGCATGTGCCACTGTGACTTGCTCAGGTTAGTTTTGACTTTAAAAAGTGAATATGTTTGGACTACTATAGATTAGTTTGTTGTTTGAAAAATATGACTAAAATTTCTTGTGTTCTCATGTTTTTGGGTGAAAGACCCATATCTTAATCCTAATAGTTTTAAAAGCTGGATTTTAGCTCTGTTTTTTGTTTTTTGTTTTTTTTCCTATTCAAGTCCCAAAGTTTGTTGTTTGCTAGCCAAGTGATGGTTTTAGCAAAATGTGAAGTTTTGTTCCCATAATAGCATGGGGCCATTTCAGAAATAAGTTTGTTTCATCCTGTCATTTATTTGACGATAGGAGACCATTTTTGGACTGCGGGCTCACATCTGTCCAAGTTATTTTCTAATTAACCTGACATATGCTTTCCGAGTATGATTTTCTCTACATTATCAGTCTCCCAACTTTTAAATTGTGCTTCCCATCAGCAAAATATTTTGAAAATGTCTTTCTGTAGAATGTGTGGATGTTCTTTTTTGCCTTCAAATTGTTGTATGTGCAGTCAGTATTCTGTGTGTTAATATTAAGAAAGTCTAATTCATAATTTTTTAAATAAAAATATCAACAAAAATGCTATTATTTTGAAACATGTTTTCTGAGGGTGTCAAACTCCACTTTGGAAATTATAGTCCTGTATTTATGGTTCTTAATAGTTTTCCTGCTCTAATATTTCTTTGGGATGCATTTTATTTATCATTTTAACCCATGGAGCAGTGACTCTCATCTGAGGAGAATCTGAGAGGGCAGATGCCTGAGAACTGTGGTTTGAAGAAGGCTGTCAGGGACCCTGATCACTCCCAACCCCATCCTCTACTCATACCCCAGCTGCCCCATCTTGGGAAAATGTTGACTGGTAGAAATAACACGGCTTTTAAATTCCTTGCCCAGGTAACAAAATGGCGTGACTTGCAACCGTTTTTCATGCAGATTGTACTTGGATTGATGAGGCAGCAAAACAGAGAGGCAGGGTAGTAAAGCACAAATATTTGGTGTTATAATGAAAAGAAAGAGCTCATGAATTTTTCATGGTTGACACCTGTGTTTGTTCAATGCAATGGTCACTGGGGTCCTATAAGATATGAGTTTTCTTGAAAAGTTTTTTGTAAGTAAATGTAAAATTTGTTTTGAAGTAGAATCATTTAAAATATGCTGAGGAAACCTATGATTTTTTTTGGTTATTATGTATATTTTCAAATTAATTTATTTAAATCAACAGATATAATTGTAGGTATTTGTTGTGTACAATAGGATGACTTGTTGGTGTGTGTGTGTGTGTTGTGGTATTTGTCTTTCTGGACACAATGTCTTCCAGTTCCATGTATGTTGTTGCAAATGACAGGATTCTCTTCTTTTTATGGCTGAATACTATTCTATTGTGTATAGATGACACATTTCTTTCCCTTTTTTTTTCTAGTACAGACACAATATTTTTATCACAGATCCTTATCTACTCATCTGCTGATGGACTCTTAAGCATTCCATATCCTAGCTATTGTGAAGGGTGCTGTATTAAACATGGGAGTGCTGATATCTTTTTGATATGTTGATTTCATTTCCTTTAAAGATATGTCCAGTAGTAGGATTGCTGAATTTTATGGCAGTTTTATTTTTCAGAGTTGGAGTCACTTCCATACAGTTAGTACATGGCCATGCTGATTTACATTCCCAACAACAGTGTGCAAGGGTTCCTTTTCTCCATATCCCAGCCAACATTTATTATCTTTTGTCTTTCTGACAATAGTCATTCTAACTGGAATGAAGTGGTCTCTCATTATGGTTTGCATTTCCCCCATGTTTACTGGTGTTGGATTTTTTTTTTCATGTCTTGTGGCCAGTTGTATGTCTTCTTTTCAGGAGAATCTGTAATTTAATAAGTTTTATGGGGAAATCCATTTTGGGATGTACATAATCCTTTTGGGGGGTACAAACCCAAATTTTTGTATGGTTTTGTCCTGATGAGATTCCCTAGCATAGAAAATATTAGGCAATGGCAGAGAGGTGATTGCCAGAGACCCAAAGCTTTCACTGTGTAATTGTACATTAGAATTAAAGTAAGTATCCAGATAATTCAGATCAAACTCGCCCTCTCTGTTTGAAATATACTAAGAGAGCTATTTAAAAAATTCCTAAATGCCTCTTTTCTTGACTACAATCTCATCAATTTTGAGCAATGTTACTTAGCATTCCTTTTTAAAATATTTTTTTAGTTGTAGATGGACACAATAACTTTATTTTGTTCATTTATTTTTTATGTGGTGCTGAGGATCAAACCCAGTGCCTTGCACATGCAAAACAAGCACTCTACCACTGAGCCACAACCCCAACCCCTGAGAGACCATTCTAACAATAGTCCTAAGAAGAATCCCTTATAAAGAGACCTGGGGTCATGTAGTTTGGGAAACACTTCCTACTTGTCCCTTTTTTTTTTTTTTTTTTTTTTTTTTGCATTATAGATATGAGAAGTCCTGTAGTAAATAATGCTTTTGAACTTTGTTTAACTCAGTGTTTTCTGAACGTCATTGGCTGGGAACTCCTTATATAAAATTTATTAACTTGCAGTAAAACTGATGTTCTTTGTAATATACTTTGGGAAAGGCTGGGATAAAATTTGCAAATTTCTCTGTAGCCACAGTACTGGTCAATAGTCATAAGGAGTCAGAGTCTGCTGGGACAAAAAGAGTCCACAGTCACATGCTGCTACTGCTGCTGCTGTTGCTGCTGCTGCTGCTGCTGCTGCTGCTGGGAGTTTGAAGGACTTGCTAAGGGGATGCTGAGTTTATTAGTAATCAGGTGTTATCTCTTTAGAGAAAAACAGCTACCTAATGGACTTGGATATCTGTTGGGGAGCCAGAGACTAGCTCAATAGCTTTCCAGAGCTTCCTTTTCTCCTGAAATGCCCCTAGATTTTTATTTCTACTTTTATTGGGGTACAATCACTCCGGAAAGCAGTATGGAGATTCCGCAGAAAACTTGGAATGCAGTTGCCATTTGACCCAGTAATTCCAATCCTCAGCAGGTACACAAAGGACTTAAAATCAGCATACAACAGTGACACAGCCACATCAATGTTTATAGCAGCTCAATTCACAATATCTAGACTATGGAACCAGCCTAGGTGCCCTTCAATAGATGAATGGATAGAAAATGTGGTGATGTTGAACATTTTTTCATATATGCAATGACATACTACTCAGTCATAAAGAGAAATGTAATTATGTCACTTGCCAGTAAAAGGATGGAACTGGAGACTATCATGCTAAGTGAAATAAACCAATCCCAAAAAAAACAAAAGCCAAGTGTTCTCTCTGATATGCAGATGCTAACTCATAGTAAAGGGGGAAAAGGTAGGGAAGAATGGAAGTACTTTGGATTAGACAAAGGGGAATGAAGGAAAGGGAGGGGGAATGGGAATAGGAAAGATTGTGTATAGATGTGTAGAATGAATCAGACATTACTTGCCTATGTGCATATATAAATACACCACCAATGTAATTCTAAATTGTGTACAACCAAAAGAATGAGAAGTTATACTCCATATATGTATAATATGTCAAATACATTCTACTGTCATGTATAACTAATAACAAATAAAAAAGGAAAATTAGAAAATAAAAAGACTATAAAGAAAAATAAAAGTCATAACCAGAATTAACCACTGCTAATTTTTTTTGAAAAATCCCTACATTTCAGAGACTTTTCTCACACCTTTCCTTATCCATATATCTATATGAGACCACCCAACATATACTACTTAACATTCTTCTTTTTTTTCTAAAAATATTTTTTACCTAGAATTGTGAAATGGTTTTTTTCTTCCTAACCAACTACTGTGGTTAAAACATTTCATCAAAGTTTTGGAAATGTTTTTATTTAGTTTATTTTAGATGTATTATTTTAAATTATTAATCCGCCACACAAAATTTATGGTAGCATTATTTGTACTAGTCAAAAACTAGAACTATCAATAGGAGTCTACTTAAATAAATTAAAAGCTGCCATACAAGGTTGTATTGGGTTATCTAGAGAACTACAACCAATAGGGATAGATGATATAGATATAGATAGATATAGATATAGATAGATAGATAGATAGATAGATGGGTTTTATTATGGGAATTAGCTCACATAATTTGAAAACCAAGAAACCCCATGATCTAATCTACTGACTACATGCTGGAGAACCAGCAGTGTAATTCAGTCTAAAGGCCTGAGACTGATATCCCAACCTAAACAGGATCCTCCCACTTTCCTCCATCTTTTTATTCTGTTCAGACCCTCAACAAAATGATGTTGCCCATCCATGTTGGTGAGGGTGATCTTCTGTACTCAGGCTACTGATTGAAATGTCAATCTCTTCCAGAAACCCCCTCACAGGCACGCCCATAAATAATGCTTATCATGGGCTGGGGCTGTAGTTTAGTGGCAGAGCACTTGCCTAGCATGTGTGAAGTACTGGTTTTGATTCTTCGCACCACATAAAAATAAACAAATAAAATAAAGGCATTCTGTCCATGAATAATGCTTATCATTATCTGTGATATCTGGGCATCCCTTAGCCCAGTAAAGTTGACATAAAACTAACCATTGTCCTGGAATCCTAGGTAATAATTCATTAGATAGCTATCCTAAAATCTTTCTCAGTATTTGGTAAAAGTTTGTTCTTTTGATAAGTTTATATTATAAACAGCATAAAGTAGCTGTGAGTGATTTTTCACCTGTAAAGAATTTTTTACTTTGTGGACCCATGACAAAGCAAGTTGGATTTCTATACCTTCATTTATATGTTGTTTTATAATTTTAAAAGGACTGGTAAAAAAAAAAAGTCAGGAAATTTTTGTTTTGGAAAAAGTAGAAGAAGTCAAGAATAGCAAAGGATCTGACATTTCACACTACTTGCAAAGTAACAGGTTAGCATACCAGTTTCACAAATTCTGACTGTCTTAATCTGTTCAGGCTGCCATAACAAAATATCATAAATTCAATGGTTTATAAATAACAGAAATGTATTTCTTACAGTTCTGGAGGCTGGGGATTCCAAGATCAAGGTGCCAGCAGATTTGGGTGAAGCCCAACTTTCTCGTTTTGGGTACAGACCCAACTTTTCTCTGAGTCCTCACATGGCAGAAGGAGTAAACAAGCTCTCACGAGTGTCCTTTATAAAGGCACTAATCTCAATGGATGTGTAATTGATGTGATTCTGCAATCTGTATATGGGCTAAAAACGGGAGTTCATAACCCACTTGAAGCAAAGTGTGAAAGATGATATATCAAGAACTATGTAATGTTTTGAACAACCAACAATAAAAAAAAATATATATAAAGGCACTAATCTCACTCGTGAGGACTCCCCCTCACAACCTACACTTCCCAAAAGTCCCTCTTCCTATTATCATCACCTTGGGGGTTAGAATTTCAACATATGCATTTGGGGATCTATGAACATTCAGACCACTGCACAGACAAAAGTCACAAGACTCCTACATCAGAGACAAATGAATAGTACTCACAGAAAAAGCAGAAGCCAGAGTGTTGGCATTTTCTTAGGTCAGTACCCAAAGTCCCAGTCCCTCGGGGAACTGAACAGAGGGCCATATAATACCTGCATAATGTGTGTGCGCGCACACACACACACACACACACACACATACACACATACACGCAGAGTTGTATTAAAGGAGAAGAACCCTAAACTGAAAGAACCTAAATCTTATATATTTTTTTTTAATTTTTTATTGTGGGTTGTTCAAAACATTACAAATTTCTTGACATATCATATTCCACACTTTGATTCAAGTGGGTTATGAACTCCCACCTTCACCCCATACACAGATTGCAGAATCACATCAGTTACACATCCATTGATTTACAAATTGCCATACTAGTGTCTGTTGTGCTCCGCTGCCTTTCCCATCCTCCACCCTCCCCCCTCCCCACCTCTCCCCTCCCCTCCCCTCCTCTCTCTCTACCTCCTCCACTGTATAACCCTGAGGGTCTCCTTCCAAAAAATATGGAACGCTTCACGAATTTGCGTGTCATCCTTGCGCAGGCCTAAATCTTATATTGAAAAGACCTGTTTTCTCTGGAGGAACACACTATCTCTTTTCCAAGGCTGTAAACTGTACAAACTTCTTGTAAAGACAGTATGGAACTAAAGCAGTCTGTATATTGCTCACGTACAGGAATGTGAGAGACGCAATAAAAATCAGCTCTGATCAGGATACTGTCAATCTTTTTAGGGTCTACACAGTATTTAATTGTATAAAGTTTTATGATATATCTGTTTCAAAAGAACTTTAAGTTATTTCTAAAGCCACCACTATTAAAACCACTAACTTGTTCTATTATTTCTTTTAGATTAATCCAGAAGTGGAATTGCTAAATCAGACTACCTACATTCTTTTTTGAAAAATTTTGTTTTATAAGTATTTCGTTTTATACATATTTAAACTTGCCCTGAGCTTCATGCTTGCAGAAATTGTTCACACTCCACTATGTGCATAAGTGTTAGATTTGCCACCCTTTCACTTATGAGGCATATTATCAATCAATCTATTTGATCTCTTCAAATCTAATAGGAAAAATGACATCTTCCATTGTTTTCATTTTCATTTATCAACTACCAACAAAATTGAACATTTTCATATGTATTAGCCACATATTTTTCTTCTTTTACATTTAATATTGACATCCACCTATCCTTCATTTTTAATGGAGTATTTGTGTCTACCCTGGTGGTTGGTAAGCATTCTTCATGCATATGGTAAGACAGTGAATCCTTTGATATAGGCTACCTCTTTACAAGGTACATTCTTTTTTTTTTTTTTTTGGTTTTTTACTTTTTTTATTTGTTCTTTTTAGTTATACATGACAGTAGAGTCTATTTTGACATATTTGTACAAACACGGAGTATATCTTATTCTAGTACATTCCATTTTTGTTAAGAATTTTTATACAGTAGAATATCTAGTTAAGTGCTCATGCATAGATATTTTCCATATTCTTAAGGACAACCTTCTAGCCTCCAGACTTTTACTCTACCTCCAAGTGGGAAGGGAGCGTGAGTACTGTAATCCCAGTTAACACCTCTCTATTTATTTGGGCATCTCTGCATTACTATCCAATTAAAGGTCTGTAATAAATAGCCTAAAGCTTATCAAGTTACAAATTTTCATGCAAGTCCTTCTTTACTTTTTCTCTCAAATGTTATATGATTAAGTTTGAAACTAATTATGAAAAGCAATGATACATTGAGAAACAAGACCTAAAAAGCTCTAATGAAAGTGTTTGATCCTGGCCTATTATAACAGAAATGTCTGTCTCAAAACCACAATGAAAGTTATTATCCACCAAAATCCTAATCTCCGAGGCCAACTAAATTCAAAGGATTATTAAATCGGCATGTGCAAACTCATATGGTTTTGTTGCAAATATGATAAGACTTAAAATTATGTTATTTTAGTGATTTTTAAAAATTTACTTTTGTCTTTCCTATCCTCTACTATCCCCCCTCCCCTCCCCTCCCCTCCAGCAGAATACAACAGTCACTAGTATGGCAGTATGTAAAAACGTGGGTGTATAACCGATGTGATTCTGCAATCTGTATACGGGGTAAAAATGGGAGTTCATAACCCACTTGAATCAAATGTATGAAATATGATATGTCAAGAGCTATGTAATGTTTTGAACAACTAATAAAAAAAATTTTGTAGTTATAGATGACCAGAATGCCTTTATTTTATTTATTTTTATGTGGTGATAAGGATCAAACCCAATGCCTCACACATGCGAGGCAAGTGCTCTACCACTGAGCTACAGCCCCAGCCCCTTAGGGATCTTTGTAACAGGAGGCTACGTTTATTACCTCTGAAAATCTTCCATCAAAAAAACAAATCATCTCTTCACAGCCAGAAATTAGAGGAATGTAATTAAGAAAATGTACTGAAATTTCAAGTTTAAAAACAAGTGATTATAACATTAAAATAAAACCCTTCAACTCTGTGGAAAAGTACTTTTTCCCTAAAGGAAGTTTTTCTAAAACACTTTAAAAAAAAAACTTTTAGGCAGTTGGTATTCAAATAATTTATGAGAGCAAAATTTGACAAGGGCTTTTCTATAAAATGAAAAGCAATGTGTTTCTCTGAACTCAGCAGTGAATGTCAAATCTCACAATTCTCAAAGAAACCTTTTCATTGATTTTAGGCAGTTGATGTGTATTAGGTAGTGGATATTTAAATATAATTTAAAAAAATAATTTCAAGTTCAGAAAGAAACTAAAAATAACAAAGCAATTAGTTTCCTTTAAGACTTTTGTTGTTTTGGGGGGAAATCCCTTAAGTGTTGAGAAACCAGCAGCCTCTGGGTGCCTCAAGCCCATGAGGCACACAGAGCCCCTTTAGAGCACAGAGAAACTCAGGGACCTAAATCTATGCTGTGCTCAAAGAACCCAGCCCTTAATGGCACTGGAACATGAGTGATACTTTTATAGTCAGACACTGTCAGGATGCTCCAGGTCATAGAAAAAAAGACCTAATAGCCAGAAATTGCATTACTTTTCTTCTTGACGTTGCATAGCTATTTGAGGCTGATTGATATACACATACATACATAAACACATACATAAACACATATGTAGATCTAGATACATATAACTTTAAAACAGACTCACATACATAAGCTTTGCTCTCAACCTTCCTACCTTGCTCATGCCAGTGCTTTTTATTAAAAATAGGTCAACTTGAACTTGGACTAACACCTTCCCAGGCCCTCCCTTTTATATGTTTATTGAATTCTCACAACAACCAACTAATCCTCTGGAGGTTAAGTGACTTACCTTAAATCACACACGCAGGGAACAAACAGTGGACTCTCATTTCCAGAAAGTTCCAAGACTTGCCTCTCTGTGGCAATTGAAATCAACTACATTCTGGAGCATGTGGAGGAGTTGTTGTCTTTCTTATCTCCCCCAAGGTAGTCACAGACACCCAACAGACAAAACTTTCCGCCTGTACAAAGGAGACATGTCGTACTTCTGGCTCCATGCCAAGTACAGTCAAAACCCTGAACCAGGAAACCAGGTGAAGGAGGGATATTTTTGATTCAAAGTGTCATGGAATCCTGGACCTGGATACAAAGAAAACACTCACTTGGTTCAACAAAATGATCATTTTCTGATGAGATAAAATAGCAAATTTTGTGAATATCCTCTGCTCAGCAATGAACTTCTCAGTGTATTGACACACATATTAAAAACATGGCAGCCAGAGCAGTGTGCACACCTGTACTCCCAGCGGCTCAGGAGGCTGAAACAGAAAGATTGTGAGTTCAAAGCCAGCCTCAGCAAAAGTGAGGACCTAAGCAATTCAGTGAGAATTTCCTGTCTCTAAATAAAATACAAAAAGGGCTAGGGATGTGGCTCAGTGGTTGAGTGCCCCTGAGTTCAATCCCTGGTACCAAAAATAAATAAACAAACAAAAAACATGGCAGAGTCCTCTTTGATTGTTGGTGCTTGAGTTAAAATCTACTATGCAACTCTGCCGCATAAATCCAAAACAGAACTATATAGTCAAGAATGACAAGCTAAGTAACCAGTCCTGGTGGAACACACACCTGTAATCCCAGAGACTCTGGAGGCTGAGGAAGGAGGATCACAAATTTGAGGACAACTTGGGCAATTTTGCAAGATCCTGTTTCAAAATAATAAATAAATAGGTTTGGGGGTGTAGCTCAGTGGTAGAGCAACCTTAAATTCAATCTCCAATATCCCTCCCAAAAAAATGAATTTTGGGCTAAGTATGTTGAGATGTTGAGTAACATGATAGATATATAGAATGGAGGCTGAATGATGTTTGGGATGATGATGATGAAGTGCTAGGAGAGTTCTTAATTAAAACCACTTTGTTATTCACTCTTCCTTTAAGTTTCTTTACTATCAAAACTGTGGCATTCATTCATTGGAAAGTTAGGGTGAAACCTAAGTTTTTTCAATTAGAGGAATAGATTCCAATGCAAAAGTATCTCTTGGATCAAGAATCTGATGATCCCCTGACTCATGCTAGCTCTCTGAAGAAGAAAATGAATTAATTTCATCTATAAATACTGACCCCACAGAGACTCAAGAAAGTATTTTTTTAAATGAAGGCAATATTAAACAGAAGCAGATCTTCAGACCCTGCATTTGTATCAGCCCCTTCCCAGGCCATGGGAGGTGCTCTAGCAACAACACATGATCATGTGTTTTTGTGAAATTAGCACAAGTGAAATATTTTCACTGCAATTGGTTGATTAGGACCCCTGTTCCTTTCCTCTCCAAAATCTCCTTCATGCAGATGCTAGAGTGGAAAGTAACAGCAGTCTTAATCAACAGATTGCAGTAGGGTGTTGGAGTGGCTGCAGTTATTTTGGGATCCAGCCAAGAGAGGAAGTCGAATCTAAAATACATTTAGTTTAATGGAATGTAATTATGTGGTTCATAGTCAATTCCATATATAGTTAAGTTACTGCCGGCTGGTCTAGCATTAGAATACCTTCTAGGAAGAATACGCCTACTGCCTCTACCCAACTTCTGCAGCTTCGGAGTGTGAAGATGCCGCACCAGAGGATGCACCACAATATAAGCGGGTCCAGCAGCGCCACTGCCTGAACAAAAAACTGTGGAAGCTGAATGTTAGTTTCAGAAAAATTCACCCAATCATGAGATCTATAAAACCATAAGTAAAAGACTGAGTTCTCACTGACACCTGATCAAAACAAATTTTTCTTTTATCACAGTATTTAAGCATGCAACCACATGAAAACAGCACCCATTTTTTTCATTGCTGTCATGGGAAATGTACCAAATAGAATTGAGAGTTTCCCCATGTTTGTAGGGTACAAACATGCAGCAAGTACATATATAAGAGCTCATTGATGAAACTTGAGTTTCTCACACTTGACAATAATCCTAAAAACTTATATTATCAATATAGAATTCTGAAGCTGAAAATAAGCTTCTCTAAATCTCAAATAACAGAAAATCTTTTACCCAACATGCTAGAAAAAAAATGAAACCAGTCCTCTTCCAGGTTGCAGACTGCCATCTGCACATGGTGGAAGGAGGGTAAGAGAGCTCTCTGGAATTCCTTCTATAAGGACACAAATCCCATTCATGAGGGCTCAATCCTCATGATCTAAATTACCTTCCAAAAGCCTCATCTTCTAATATTATCACCTTGGGAGTTGGAATTTTCATCTCTAAACTTGGGAGGAACACAAATATTCAGTCCATTGTATGAGGTCTTCCTTGGACAACTAAATATAAAGCTAATTATTTGATTACATGTGTTAACAAGAGGTGAAGAAAAAAGAGCACAGAGTTCTATAAGCAGAGGAGTCTGACTGGACAGAGGGAATCACAGAAGACTTCTCTGAGGAAGTGACTTAGGGTAAGCCCTGCAGGATGGGTTGGAATAAACTGGACACAGCGGGGAAATTGTGCACAAAGCCCTGAGATGGGAATGGAAACCCACATGGCTAAGGAACGAAAAGTAGAACACAAGGGTAAGTGTTATTGAGACAAAGTTAAATTTGAGGCTGAGCACCAGCATCTCTTTTCTTAAAAAATATAGCTTTGGATTCAGTACATTTCAGAGGACAGAAACACGTGACCTATGGAAAAAGGGACTGTCACCAAGAGATGATGGGTACTTAGACCAAAGAGTTGAAGAAAAGTCAATCAAATTCGCTGAATGACTTCAGTCACCATACACAAAGTGCAACTGTCCATTCACAGAATTACAAGAAAGTTAAAACTGGAAGCAAACCTCAAAAATATGAAGTCCAAACTCATCTCTTTATAAATCAGGAAATCAAGGACCAAGGATCAGGGAGCTCATTTACAATGAGTGGACCTTATACAGAGCCAAAGCCATACCCCACATCATCCTTTTCCAGTTACCATCTCACTGCTTAAGCATGTGAGGTCCTTGCACACATCATGCATTCTCTTTAAGTAGTAGGTAAGGCAGATATAATGATTCTAATTTTACTCAGGAATAGAGTAAAGCTGATATTAATCGAAGTTTCCATCACTAATAGTACCAGAGTTAGCATTAGCACTCAGGGCTCTGCTCCTCATCAACTCAATCAAGTCTATTCACAGTATGAAGCCCCTACTGTGTACAAGCCATCAGGTGGCTGAGGAAGAGTCAAATGAATAATTAAGAGGGTTTATAATCCAGCGAGTGAGGTTATCCACTTGAAACTCCACTTGATTCTTCCTACTTCTGGAATCTGGGGTTTTTGAGAAAACATACAGCTGTCTGTTGACCCTCCTGCTCTTACTAGGTCCAGGCAGACAAGAGTGTGCAGCCTGCTGTGCCACACCTATAGTTCTTGGGCAGATCTTTCTAAGTTAGACTTCTTTTGTTGCAGGCAACAGAAACTGACTGCCAAACATAAATGAAAGTGCACTTATTAAAAAGCAATATTGGAACCAACAGGAATAGGAGAGGATCAGAAACAGCCATAACCCAGCTGCTCCAGAGGCTAAGTAGGAGTCTGGAATTATCTTTAACCAACACCTGACTGTCAACAGGACACATGGATTCCAACCATATGCCGCCTCTTTGACCCACTTCCTAAGATTCATGTTGCAGGCAGGGAGCATCCATTTAGTTTCACTCATGTCAAATCCCATCTATTGACTGACGAAGGTCAGTGCATGTTATTATTGTGCCACCAGGGTATTCCCAGTGGGGATGAGGTAATTAGCTTAACATGATACTACTAGGAAGTGGGAAAGATTTTATGCAGCCAAAAAAAATAAATAAATACACATGTTTCAGTGCACTCCATAGTTCTTAGGGGAGCACATCAATTTCATTCTCTAGAAAATAAACCTGAACATTCTTCAGCAGCACTCCCAGTGTGGAATGGCTCCACATAAACCACTCCTGGGTTTTCATTCTGGCAAAATGAAGGAAGAGTTTTATAATTGGAAGTGACCCACATATCACCTACCACAGTTGCAGCATGAGCATAGAAAGCACATACTCGTCCAGCCTTCCTTAGGAACAGAAACACAATCGCATTACCATGTGCCTCCAGCACTTGAGAGTTATCATTGCTCTCAATTGGGAGGATAAGGAGTGAAATAGAATAATAATAAGGATGAAAATATTTCTATTTCAAAGACTTACTGTGTGGGGCTGGGGATGTGGCTCAAGTGGTAGCGCACTCGCCTTGCATGCGCGGGGCACTGGGTTCGATCCTCAACACCACATAAAAATTAAAGATATTGTGTCCACCTAAAACTAAAAAATAATTTTTTTAAAAAAAAGACTTATTGTGTGGTAGGCACCATACAAGACATTTTATATACATCACCTTTTCTTTTAATTGAACTGCCTACTGGTGTAAAAATGACTCATCATTCTGGCTTCTTTGTTTCTAGAAGTTTCTAGGAATTACCTCTGTCACCAGCAATGGACACTATAAGTTTTGTTGAAAAAGATACTCTGCATAAAATACTTGCAGAAAATAAAGTTCCAGTGAATAATGCCTTGAGCTTTCTTGGGGGCTAGCTCCAGCCAGCCTGAAATATTTCCTCTGGCTTACAGGTTGAATTATTTAACTTTTTATTGTCTTTGTAGGTATAACATAAAAGAGAAAAATCAAACTGGCTTGCAGAAATAGATCACAAGTAGGCTTGAGGCCCGGATCCTACTGGGGAACAGGTAACTTGGAAAATTTACCCTTGCACCAGACATGCAGGAAAAGTCTGAGATTGCTTTGACTGGTTATCTGCACCTGGTAAGCATGCTGGCACACAGCCTACATTTCTAGAACAGCCAAGAGAAGCCCAGAGAATATAAAAATTCCTGGAGTTGTGACAGGTGAGCTTCCTGTAGCTGGCAGAATCCTCACTGTGTGCAGGTGGGGACATCAGCAGATATGGGAGATGGGTGAGCCCATGTTATCAGTCAGAGAATATCCTGTGTATCTATGTTGCATAGTTTTCACAACACAGGAGAATTTTACAGATTTTGCAATAAAGGAACATCATGTTCATTAACAGAACCTGCTGGTTTTATTCTCTCAGTTCCAGTACCACCTTGCACTTTCACTTACACACACACACACACACACACCTCTTAAGAACATCCCTTATTCAAAAGAATGGTAATGTGAGGAAAAACTAGTCAAGGAGCACTGATCACCACACTGGATAGATGGGGGACAGACACTCCACCTAAAGCATGTAAAGGCAGTGGTAAGATAAATTCATCTCATCCACAGTGAAATTGAAAACAAAACAGAGCCAAGCAAAGAATTAATATTTTTGGAAGCACTAAATGAACAGAAAAGGTAGAGAGAAGTTTTGCTATGGTTTAGATATGAGGTATACCACAAAAGCTCATGTGTGAGACAAGGCAAAAATTTTCAGAAGTGAAATGATTAGATTTGAAAGGTATAACTTAATCAGTGGCTTAGTCCACTGACATGGATTAACTAGGTGGTAACTGTAGACAGGTAGGATGTGACTGCAGGAGGTAGGTCACTGGGGACTTGCTTTTGGGGTTTACAGTTTGATTTTGGTCAACGACCCCTCTCTGTTTCCAGCAGCTCAGGAAGATAGAAGGGTAGAGGAGGAAGAATAAGGATAAGAAGGCAAAACAACAACAACAAACTCCTGAGCTTCTTTCTTCCATCATTCCTTTGAGCCATGATGCGCTGTCTCATCTCAGGCCCGAGCACTAGAGTCAGCCATCTACGGACTGAGACCTCTAAGCTGTAAGCCAAAATAATTTTTTCCTTCTTTAAATTGCTTTTGCTGGATATTTTGGTCACCATGAGAAAAAAGCTAACAAGTCTCATTCTATGAAACCATATTTTTAAATGACTAAAAGTCTGGACTAATTCAAGGGGTCTAGCACATTGTTGAGCACTGATGGCAAATGCCTGGAGACTGAGCTATGAAGGCAGTGAGGTTTTAGTCAATACCATTTAAGGTATTAGTATCTAAAAATGGACATTACTTTAAGTGAAGGTAAAAGAAAACAAAGATATAAGTGTTTTAGTCTCTTTGGTGATGGTAAAAATAAAGAGACCCTAGTGATGTCATATTTTGGAGGTATAGTAAAGAATAGGTGAAGAGTGAGGAGGCACAAGAAAATATTTCAACTAAAAAAGAGTCAGTCAGAGGCCAAATATCAAACATTAAGAGAAAGGGGAGGGGATCCAAGATGGCGGAATAGAGGAGGTACTGTTTCTGGCTGCTCTGCGGAATTAAACCAAGAAAACAGTCAGGCAGTGTCTCCACAAGGTCTCACCTAGATGGAATACAACATCTCAGAGCCTGCGACAGGACCCCTATACAGCAAATTTTTGCAGAAACCATCAGAGCTGCGACCACTTGTGGAGAAATCAGAGCCTCTGTGTCCCAGTAAGACTCTGGACCCAAAGCCCTCGTTCTAGGGCACACGGCTCTCAAGCAGTGTACCAGAATCACCTAATCAGCTGTGCTCCCACGCAGGCCACATGGCTGCAATCTAGCCACAGCACAAAGCCATCACAGCTCCCCCCATCTCACCAGACACCCCAGCGCTGAAAGCAGACCAACTCCATCTTGGAAAACCTCTGTCACCATTTTTTGTGGGCGTGGCTATTAGCACAGACCTCCGTTTCAACAGGTTTGTGGTTTCCAGCTTCCTCCCCCTCCCCACCTCCCCAGCCTCTGATTACTCTGCACAGTGACTACCGACCACAAAAACCACTCTCAGCTGAATGGGAGCGGACCCAGTGCAACCTGGGCACCATCCACCTAGCAGGAGCCTGAGGATGAGAGGTCCCATAGTTGGGACCTGATAAGCAAAGGAGGGGAGGGGTCTAGTGACAAAAGAGCAAAAAACCTGAAGCAAATCAGAGAGACCAGGATTGGAAAGCTCCAGGCAGGAGAGGAAGACATGGGGGGCGGGGGGGTCTCAAGTCCACTCACCCTGGTTAAGACAACTCTACCTACTGGAAGAGAAAAGAAGCACAAAGGAAACAGAATTCTAAGAGTTTTGTTTTATTTTGTTTTGTTTTGTTATTGTTGTTGTTGTTGTTTTGCCTTCTTATCCTTATTCTTCCTTCTCTACCCATCTATCCTCTGACCTTCACAACCCCAACATGAAATTTACATGAAATAGAATTATGAGAACTGAAGCACATGAATAATATAATATAGAGGAATTGCATAAGGCCCCCCTACTTTTTTATTTATTATTATTCTCTTTTCTTTCTTTTTTCTTTCTTTCTTTCCTTTTTTCTTCTTTCTTCTTCTTGTCCCCTTCAAATTTTACTCTTTTAACATCCTGTAATTTTCTAAATACATATGTGTGTCTGTTTTTATGTACTCTACTGTCCTCCCATGAACTTGTCTACCCTAAATTATCTCCTGTGTATTTCCCTGTTTCAAACCCTCTTCATTAGAGTTCTCCTTCAAATTTCCTAAGTTATATTAACCCCATACCCTCACATATTTTCCCCTTAGCATACCGTCCTATGCCCGACCCCCAGTTCACTGTCCGCCACCAGAAAATGTACACCATTTATGAAACTGATTATATTTTAAATAATAATTGAATCCAACATTTCTGGACATTGAGACTAACTATTAATGTATTAATAACAATTATTTTGTTCATTGTTGATGTACTGTTGATATTAGGGTCTGTTAACATTGTCCTTCCCCAGAGAGGAGGAATGTTGGAACCATACAAGAGCACTATAAATCTATAGGGTAAAAACAATAACATATCAGTCACAGGAAAAAAAAAAGAAACATGAGCAATATGAAAAGACAAGGAAAGAAAGTACAAAAAATAATTTAAGACAACACCTCATTAGAAGAATTGACAGCTAGAGCAGAAAGAATGACAGAGAAAGATTTCAGGATACACATGGTTAAAATGCTTTGGGATCTCAAAGAAGACATAATACAACAAATGCAGGCAGCAAAAGATCACTTTGACAATGAGCTACATAAACAAATCCAAGAAGGGAGATAGAGGATATACAAAACAAAACAAAACAAAAAGACCCAAATAGAAATCCTTAAAATGAAAGGAATAATAAACCAATAAAAACTCAAACAAGACCACTTAGAAGATAGGACATCAGACAATGAAGATAAAGATAATGGGTGCCATCCAAGAATCTATATCCAGCAAAATTAAGCTTCAAATTTGAAGATGAAATAAAAATCTTCCACAACAAAAAAAAAAGTTAAAAGAATTTATAGCTAGGAAACTGGCACTACAAAACATCCTTGGCAAAATATTTCATGAAGAGGAAACAAAAACAACAATAAAAACCAGCACAGGGAGGTAGCACACTAAAGGAAAAACTAATCAAAGAGGAAAACCAAGTCAAGTTAAATAACAAAAATAAATAAATATGGCTGGAAATACAAACCATGTCTCAATAGTAACCCTAAATGTTAATGGCTTAAACTCACCAAACAAAAGACAAAGGTTGGTAGATTGGATTTAAAAAGATCCAACAATATGCTGCCTACAGGAGACTCATCTGTTAGGAAAAGACATACACAGACTGAAGGTGAAGTGTTGGGAAAAATCAAACCACTCACATGGACTACAGAAGCAAGCAAGGGTTTCCATACTCATATAAAATAAAGTAGAATTCAAGCCAAAGATAATCAAAAGGGATAAAGATGGACATTACATACTGCTCAAGGGAACCATACACCAACAAGACATAACAATCATAAATATATATGCTCCAAACAATGGTGCAGCTATGTTCATCAAACAAACTCTTCTCAAGTTCAAGAGTCAAATTGACCACAACACAATAATCATGGGTGACTTTAACACACCTCTCTCACCACTGGACAGATCTTCTAAACAAAAGTTGAATAAAGAAACTATAGAGCTCAATAACACAATAACTTAGGCTTAACTGACATATATAGAATATTTTAACTGGCTTCAAGTGGATACACTTTCTTCTCAGCAGCACATGGATCCTTCTCTAAAATAGACCATATACTATACCACAAAGCAAGTCTTAGCAAATACAAAAAAGTAGAGATACTACCATGTATTTTATCAGATCATAATGGAATGAAATTGGAAATCAATGACAAAATAAAAATAACAATTTATGCATCACATCAAGACTGAACAATATGCTACTGAATGAACAATGGGTACAGAAGACATAAAGGAGGAGATTAAAAAATTCATAGAGGTAAATGAGAACACAGACACAACATATTGAAATCTCTGGGACATTATGAAAGCAGTACTAAGAGGAAAATTCATTGTATGGAGTTCATTCCTTAAAAGAAGAAAAAGTCAACAAATAAATGACCTCACACTACATCTCAAAGCCCTAGAAAAAGAAGAACAAATCATCAGCAAAAGCAATAGAAGGCAAGAAATAATTAAAATTAGAGCAGAAATAAATGAAATCGGAACAAAAGAAACAATTGAAAAAATTGACAAAACTAAAAGTTGGTTCTTTGAAAAAATAAATAAAATTGACAGACCCTTAGCCACACTAATGAAGAGAAGTAGAGACAGAGCTCAAATTACCAGCATATGTGATGAAAAGGGCAATATCACAACAGATACTACAGAAATACAGGAGATAATTAGAAATTATTTTGAAACCTTACACTCCAATAAAATAGAAGACATTGAAGGCATCGACAAATTTCTTAAGTCATATGATCTGCCCAGATTGAGTCAGGAGGATATACACAACTTAAACAGGTCAATATCAAGTGAGAAAATAGAAGAAGCCATCAAATGACTACCAATGAAGAAAAGCCCAGGACTGAATGGATACAGAGCTGAGTTCTATAAGACCTTTGAAGAAGAACTAATACCAATACTCTTCAATTTATTTCAGGAAATAGAAAAAGAGGGAGCACTTCCAAACTCATTCTATGAGGCCAATATCACCCTGATTCCAAAACCAGACAAAGACACTTCAAAGAAAGAAAACTTCAGACCAATATCTCTAATGAACATAGATGCAAAAATTTTCAATAAAACTCTGGCAAATCGAGCAAAAACATATCAAAAAGATTGTGCACAATGATCAAGTAAGATTCGCCCCAGAGATGCAAGGTTGGTTCAACATAAGGAAATCAATAAATGTAATTCATCACATCAATAGACTTAAAGATAAGAATCATATGATCATCTCAATAGATGCAGAAAAAAATATCTGACAAAATGCAGCACCCCTAGTGTTGTTCAAAACACTAGAAAATCTAGGGATAACAAGAACATATCTCAACATCATAAAGGCTATCTATGCTAAGCCTCAGGCCAACATCATTCTAAACAGAGAAAAATTAAAGGCATTCTCTCTAAAATCTGGAACAAGACAGGGATGCCCTCTTTCACCACTTCCATTCAACATAGTTCTTAAAACACTGGCCAGAGCAATTAGAGAGATGAAAGAAATTAAAGGGATATGTATAGTGTTGGGAGTTTCCCTGAGAACCCCCTGGGGAATGTTAGGAGTCTCCCTGAGAACTCCCCAGGCCTTTCAGACATGGCAGCAGGCAAATTGCCAGTGGGAGGCTAAGAACTCCCTTGACCTTTCAGATAAGGAGCCCCTAATGAATATGGCGGCAAGCAAATTGCCAGTGGGTGGATAACAAGTTGTTTTGAAAACCTTCTAATTGGCCCTCCTGTCTTCCGTACTCGTGAACAGTTCGTGATCCCCACGAATCTTATGCAGGGCTGACGTGCGTGCACCATAGGTGATGACCTGACCTTTATTATGATTGGCCCCGGGAGCTTCCTGGTTTAAGATAACTGACTTTCACTTTCTATATAAACTAGCACCAGCTTGCAGTAAAGTGCTTCATCTTTGTCACTGCTATCTGTATGTGTGTGTTTTAAGCTCCGACGAGGAAACTTGGCCTTTTCATATAGGAAAAGAAGAATTTAAATTAGCTCTATTTGCTGACGATATGATTCTATACCTAGAAGACCCAAAAAACTCCACGAGAAAACTTCTAGAACTAGTAAATGAATTCAGTAAAGTAGCAGGCTATAAAATCAACACCCATAAATCAAAAGCATTTCTGTTTATCAGTGACAAATTCTCTGAGAAGGAAATGAGGAAAACTACCCCATTCACAATATCCTCAAAAAAAAAAAAGATACTTCAGAATCAACTTAACAAAAGAGGTAAAAGATCTATACAATGAAAACTACAGAACCCTAAAGAAAGAAATCAAAGACAACCTTAGAAGATGTAAGGATCTACCTTGCATCTTGGATAGGCAGAATTAATATTATCAAAATGACCATGCTACCAAAAGCACTATACAGATTTAATGCAATTTCAATCAATATCCCAATGGTACTTATTCCTCATAGAAATAGAAAAAGCAATCATTAAATTCATCTGGAAAAATAAGAGAACCAGAATAGCTAAAGCAGTTCCAAGCAGGAAGAGTGAAGAAGGTGGTATCGCTATACCAGACCTCAAACTACTACAGAGCAATAGTAACAAAACAGCATGGTACTGGCACCAAAACAGGCCAGTAGACCAATGGTACAGAATAGAGGACTCAGAGACTAACCCACAAAATTACAATTATCTTATATTAGACAATGTGCCAAAAAACATGCACTGGAGAAAAGATAGCATCTTCAACAAATGGTGCTGGGAAAACTGGAAATCCATATGCAACAAAATAAATTAAACCCCTATCTCTCACCATGCACAAAACTTAACTCAAAATGGATCAAGGACCTAGGAATTAAACCAGAGACTCTGTGTCTAATAGAATAAAAAGTAGGACCTAATCTTCATCATGTGGGACTAGGCCCCAACTTCCTTAATAAGACTCCTATAGCACAAGAATTAAAACCAAGAATCAATAAATGGGATGGACTCAAACTAAAAAGTTTCTTCTCAGCAAAAGAAACAATCTGTGAGGTGAACAGAGAGCCTACATCCTGGGAGCAAATTTTTACCACTCATACATCAGATAGAGCACTAATCTCTAGGGTATATAAAGAACTCAAAAAGCTA
Source organism: Marmota flaviventris (assembly GCF_047511675.1). Lineage (NCBI taxonomy): Eukaryota > Metazoa > Chordata > Mammalia > Rodentia > Sciuridae > Marmota > Marmota flaviventris. Next base: position 116,755,085 of record NC_092502.1, read on the forward strand.
AACACCAAAAAAACAAACAACCCAATCAACAAATGGACTAAGGACCTGAACAGACACTTCTCAGAAGAGGATATACAATCAACAAATAGATATATGAAAAATGCCCATCATCTCTAGCAATCAGAGAAATGCAAATCAAGACCAGTCTAAGATATTATCTCACTCCAGTCAGAGTGGCAGTTATTATGAAGACAAACAACAACAAGTGTTGACAAGTATATGGAGGAAAAGATACACTCATACATTGCTGGTGGGACTGCAAATTGGTATAGCCAATTTGGAAAGCAGTATGGAGATTCCTTGGAAAACTGGGTATGGTACCACCATTTGACCCAGCTATTCCTCTTCCTCAGACTATGTCCTTCAGTGGATGAATGAATTTAAAAAAATGTGGCATATATACACAATGGAATTTTACTCAGCATTAAAAAAGAACAAAACCATGGCATTTGCAGGTAAATGGATGGTGTCGGAGAAGATAATGGTAAGTGAAGTCAGCCAATCCTCAAAAAACAAATACCAAATGTTTTCTCTGATATAAGGAGGTTGACTCATAGTGGGATTGGGAGGGAGAGCATGGGAGGAATAGATGAATTTAGATAGGGAAGAGGGGTGGGAGGGAAAGGAAGGGGGCAGGGGATTAGCAAGGATGGTGGAATGTGATGGACATCATTATCCAAAGTACATATATGAAGACTTGAATTGGGAGTCAATATACTTTATATACAAACAGAGATACAAAAATTGTGATATATATGTGTATTAAGAATTGTAATACAAAAAAAATAGCATTTCCTTAGATTAGGTAGAGGGAAGTAAAAGGAGGAGGAAGCAGGGGATGTGGGGATAAGAAAGATAGTAGAATGAAGCAGACATTATTACTTTATATATGTATGTGACTGTGTGACCAATGTGATTCCACAATATGTATACTCAGAAAAATGAGAAGTTATATCCCATCTATGTATGATATATCAAAGTATATAAGTGCATTCTACTGTCATGTATAACTAATTAAAACAAACATTTTTAAAAAAGAGAGAGAGAAAGGAAAGCCCTCACCAAAACAAACTCAATTTTATCATTGTGTGGGTTCAGTAGCAGGACTGGGAACCAGGGTATATTATTTATTTCATCAGAAGCAAGAGCTCTCAGAACTTCTAGCTGCTTTATCTTTTGAATCTTAAATTCTTATTTAAAAAAAAAAAACATGTTGGGTCAGGTCAGATTCAGAACACCCCATGCATGTTCCAAATCACTGTATGGACCTTAACTTTTTGTGAGTGAAACCTATGTAATGTGGTATTAATCAATAATTCCAACAAATTTTCATTGAATACCTACTATGGGCTGCCTATTGGCTCAAGTACTTAGGATACAACCAGAATACTGAATGGGATAAACAAGATTCCTGCACCCACAGAGCTTACAGGGAGGGGTGGGGGCAATGTGAAAAGTCTAGGATAATAAATATAACAACAGTCTGAGAAGGACATGGTTCTCTTAATCACATTACAAAGGTGCATGGGCTGGGGCTGTAGCTCAGTGGCAGAGCGCTTGCCCAGCATGTGTGAACCACTGGGTTTGATCCTTAGCACCACATAAAAATAAGCAAATAAAGACATGCTCTCCATCTACAACTACAAAAACAGAAACAGAAAGAAAAAGGTGCTTCACCCAGACTTGGTAGGTCAGAAATATTTCTCAGAGGAAGTAACTTCTACAATGAAGATATTGGTTGTGTGTGTGTGTGTGTGTGTGTGTGTGTGTGTGTGTGTGGAGAGAGAGGGGGGGAGGGGGAGAGAGAAGTGATCCTACTATGGGAATAATAGAATATACAAAAGGTAAATATGAATATACAAAATAATATAAGAATATACAAAAATAATAGAATACACAAAAGGTAAAATATGACACTGGCCTTCATGGCACAAAAGGAACTTGAAGTAAGCTTGGTGGGACTGGAGCATGAAGTAGGGAGTGGCAAGTGTGATTGCAGCCACAAGCAAGAATCAATCCACATAAAGGGAAGCCATTAATAGGTTTTGGATAGAAGAGCACCAGGATCACATTTACATGTAAGGAAGCATGTTGTACCCTCTCTGGACAGGAGCTATGTAGACCACCTATAAGTCCTGAATAAAGAGGTACCGAACAAGTATTGTACCCTGCAATACAATTTTGACTTTACCTCCACTCTGATAAAAAGGTGCAGCTGCAAGAGTGGGCGTCATCCGATGGGGCTGGATTACACCCACTTGTTTGTTGTAACCCTACCCCTTGCCTCATTTGAATGGCTTCTCCCCAATAAAACCCGGGTTCAAGATGTGCTCCTTCTCTTTCTTGCCTGCCTTGCCCCCCCTTGTGAGAGCTGTAGCTGAGGAGCGGTCACTGAACTCAAAGAAAAGGTACTTTCTGTGACTGTGTCTTTATTTAGTCCCCAAATTCACTTGGAGTGACCCTGTGTCGAGACAGAAGAGCACTCTGGCTGGTTGTGGGGAGGAAGATGAGAGAAGAATAAGAGAGGGAGCAGGGATGCCAGAGAGGAAATCCAGAAGATGGTGAGTGGGTGGGAATTTGGAGTCAAGTGGAGTTGTATAGATGGAAGGAGTAGATAATTGTGAAAGATCCTTAGCAGGTAGCATCTAGACACTTTGCAATTCATTGAGAAACAAAAAGAGATCAAATATTTGCTCAGGAACCTGGCTACAGGTTGCTGTGTGAAAGGCTTTGTTTTTTGTAAGGAGATCAAGAAAGAAGAGCAGGCTTAAGGAGGAAGATGATGAGTTTCAGTTTGGATGTGTTGAACCTAAGATGCCGTGGAACACATATGGGAAGATGTCCAGCAAGCAGTTGGTAATAGAAATAGAGTTGAGTCCATATAGTTGGAGCTCATTAGAAATCTAACCCTGAGAAACAGCTTTGAGAGGCATTGATAGGTAGATGGTAATTGATGCCAAGGGATTGAATGTGCCTTCCCAGCACAAATCAGCTGGGACAGATGGCCAGGCCATTTAGCACAAAACAAAGCCACTTTCTACAGAAAGAACCACAAAGAGTCATTTTTTTTTTAATTTTATAATAGCTTTATTTGCAACCGCCCAAAATCGGAAACAAATGTCATTTGGCAAGTGAAGAGTTTGATTTATTGGATCATATATGTTCTATATGAAAATTTTTTAATTTATTTAAGTTTTAATTTGTTATTTGTAATAGCAGAATGCATTACAATTCATATGACACATATAGAGCACAATTTTTCATCTCTGGTTTTGAAGAGTCATTTTTCTGAATAAAGACCAAATAAGCTGGGCTTGATGGTGCATGGCTATAATCCCAATGGCTCAGGAGACTGAGACAGGAGGGATGGCGAGTTCAAAGCCAGCCTCAGCAATGGCAAGGCCCTAAGCAACTCAGTGAGACCCTGTCTCTAAATAAAATACAAAGTAGGGCTGGGGATGTGGCTCAGTGGTTGAGTGCTCCTGAGTTCAATCCCAGGCCCACCCCCCAAAAAAAGACTGAATAAAGCACAACCCTTCCTGGACTGAACAAGAGGAAGCTGGCAATCACCCTGGTCCTTAAGAGTGCAGCTTAAATCTTTCTGACACACAAGAGTCATTGTTGGTATTGTTGTCGGCATGGAATGACATACATAATAAACTACTGGATATCTCTCCTTAAACCTGGACCACAACAGCCCAGTCAACAAAGTAGGGAAAGGGGATCCCACAACACTCAGAATGCGAGCACTCCTCCCCACGGTCACTGAGTTTAATATTCAAGAGAGAAATGTCAGGATGAAAGAGACAAGGGAGACAGAGAGCTTGAGAAACTAATGTGACTCCATTTTTTGAGAAACCAGCCTCTACCTCAGAGCAAAGCCTGTCCTAAGGAAGGGGGCGTGACCCTTGTCCTTGGAAAAACCCACAGAGCACTCCTAAGCACATACCCACCCTGCTGAGTTGTTTGTCTGTAAATAACAGGAGAGGTCTGAGGCGCCAGGTGTCCCTGACTCAGTTGGGCTAGGTGAGGACCCATAGCAACGCCCCTAGCAACCTCCAATCAGCATGAGACAGGGAAAATACCTGGAATGCCAGATGACCCCCAAGTAGTTTATGGTGGTTGATAACATGTTGGGAAACCATGTAGTTTAGCACGTACACCCCTCGTGGCCTAAACCAATCAGTTCAAAGGAATCCCCCCTATACTAGCCAATCACACCTACCCAACTTGTTCCCGCCAGTGAATGTGCTAATCAATGTTAAGAGTTGTTGTTTGACTTTCCCGCGGTATGGAATGATTTGCTGTGTGATGTGACGCATAGAGTATCCCCCCAAAACCTATAAAATCTCACTGAACAAAGGACCGGGACTCACTCCCTGGGACCACTGCATCGGGAACCGTTGTGAGTCCAGGCTGGAGCTTGCAATAAAGACTGTGTGATTGCATTGGATTTGGCTCCTGGAGGTCTATTGGGGTCCCATGAATCTGGCATAACACCAGAAATGACCCCCAGCTGTGAAAACCTCCAGCACTGCCTGACCAAGTAACAAGAAACTTCCGGCTTAAAACTCAGCCCAGCCCCGCACTCCAAGTTCCCAGGTTGCTCCTAACAGGAAAGAGGCACAAAAAGTAGGTCCCTGGCATATCTTTCATTAGCAAAACCGGAATTTTTAGGTCACCATTGATGTGTGATGTCACATTTTCACTACTGTATTGTCAAAAATATTTCTCTGAAACCACATTTTTACCAAACCTGAGAAAAGATTTTGTATTTTCACCATTTGGCTATTTTACACCATTTGTTATTTTGTGTTCCATTCACGACATTCTATAAACTCATTTACACATTCAGAAGTCAACTCAGATGAGACTGATGTCACAAAATTGCTAAAATGCTCATCTCTCCTCTCTCTCTATCAAACACACACACACACACACACACACACACACACACACATTTACCTGGCCTGCAGGTGTGTGTTATGGGATTTGGGATGATGGTTGTATTTTGTTGTTGTTCCTCTCATGAAGTATGCTGAACCCCTTCAAAGTGACCATGCTCCTGAATATACTGCAGTTGTCCTGTGATTATTTTGTTGGGGATGGGGAATTAGAAATCAGACAACTGAAGACTCTCGAGAATCGTTTCTTCATGGTTCCAACACCAGCCCCTCTACAGTGACACGGCTGGAACAAGCAACATCAGCATCAGGGAGAGAACAGTCACAGCAAGAGGCGTGGCATGGCGGGAGAGGCTTCTTGTTTCTCAGATCCAGGTTTCACTCATTACGAAATCAAATTTTCAGTTATTTGAAGAAAACGGGGTATTGGGCAATAATAAAAAAGATTTTATTAATAAATCCTGTCAGGTTGATCTGATCTTCTTCCAAACCACTATGACCACCTGGTAGATTGAGGAAGGGAGAAAAGAATGTGCAGTTTTGTTAAACAGAGGTGGACAACATCAATCCCCAGGGCAGACAGAGTCATGTTCCTCAGATTGACACGACACCGACTTCCTGACATGGAGTGGGCACTATTTGACTGATACATATAAAACAACAGTCCATGGACATAAAAATGACTCAAAAATCTTGATTTTTAAAAAAAGCACAAAAAAAATGCCGTAGAATGATTATCATCATTCCAGAATTTAAAATTCTTAAAAATAGAAGCATTTCTCTCATTCAAAAGTTTAGTTTTTAAAATAATACTGACCAAATAATTTTAAAAAATAGAAATAAAAATTTAAAATTCAGGTCACCTCCTAAAAGTGAGCAATTATGAATATCAAAATTCCTCCCACAATAACCAAATCACAAAGCAAGAAATTTTTATCATAAGTACTTGACAGGTTCCAGTGTCTAGTTATGCTCACTGTGAAAAATCACAGGTATTTGCCTTAGGAAAAGAAAATTCAATGCTAGGCTCAAATCTTTTGTCTTTTGAATATAATTTACACTTACAGGAGCTTACTTCTAAAGATTTCAAAACACTATGCAAACAATTGTGATCTCCACAGGACTGAGCTATTAAGAGAAAGGGGCTTTGAGAAAATAAAGCCTGGGTAAGGTGACCCTGTGAGCCACCAGTAAATGTACTAGAAACTTCTAAATCTCGGTTTCTATCCTCCTGTTTCAACTTAGGGAAAATATATGTATTATTTCTATATTGCTTTCAAATGCATGCCCCCTGGAATTATTAACTTGAAATGAAAAGCCTCTTGTCTCCAACAAAAAATATAAGGACACACAAACCTTCCAGAATAATAGAACTTAGGCCTTATAATTGCTGTGCCCACAGCCCTTACTTCAATGGGTGGCTTATAATAGGTAAATTCTATAAATACTTTTAAAATTAATTAATCCAACTAAATAGCTACCAAAAATCCATTTTTGTCATATACAAGTGTATAATCAAATTGACCCAAATAAATAAATCACATATTTGTTTGTTTGCAATGGGATATTTTTAAGTTTCTTTCCTCAAAGGATATTAAAAGCTTTTCCCTCTTTTAAAATAGGTATGTCAAAAAGAGAATAGCTTTCAGCACAAGAATTAAAATCAAGAATCAATAAATGGGATGAATTCAAACTAAAAAACTTCTCAGCAAAAGAAACAATCAGTAAGGTAAATAGAGAACCTACATCTTGGGAGCAAATTTTTACCACATGCATGTCAGATAGAGCACTAATCTCTAGGATATATAAAGAACTCAAAACTCTAAACACCAAAAAAACAAATAACCCAATCAATAAATCTTTGAAATCTTAAAAACAGCATACTACATGGACACAGCCACATCAATGTTTATAGCAGCACAATTCACAATAATCAATAAATGGGCCAAGGACCTGAACAGACACTTCTCACAAGATGATATACAATCAGTCAACAAGTAGATGAAAAAATGTTCAACATCTCTAGCAATTAGAGAAATGCAAATCAAAACTACTCTAAGATTTCATCTCACTCCAGTCAGAATGGCAGCTATTAAGAACACAAACAACAGTAAGTGTTGCGAGAATGTGGGGGAAAAGGTACACTCATACATTGCTGGTGGGACTGCAAATTGGTGCAGCCAATTTGGAAAGCAGTATGGAGATTCCTTGGAAAACGTGGAATGGAACCACCATTTTACCCAGCTATCCCTCTCCTTGGTCTATACCCAAAGGACTTAAAAACAGCATACTACAGGGGCAAAGTCACATCAATGTTTATAGCAGCACAATTCAGAGTAGCTGAACTGTGGAACCAACTAGATGTCCTTCAATAGATGAATGGATAAAGAAACTGTGGTATATATACACAATGGAATATTACTTAGCATTAAAAGATAATAAAATCATGGTATTTGCAGGTAAATGGATGGAGTTGAAGAATATAATGCTAAGTGAAGTTAGCCAGTCCCAAAAAACCAAATGCCAAATATTTTCCTGGATATAAGGAGGCTAATTCATAATGGGGTTGGATGGGGAGCATGGGAGGATTAGATGAACTCTAGATAGAGCAAAGGGGTGGGAGGGTAAGGGAGGGGGCATGGGGGTAGAAAAGATGGTGGAATGAGATGGACATCATTACCCTAAGTACATGTATGAAGACACAAATGGTGTGACTATACTTTATATACAATCAGAGATAAGAAAAATTGTGCTCTGTATGTATAATGAATTGTAATGCATTCTGCTGTCATACATAGCAAATTAGAATTTTAAAAAAGAGAATAGCTTCCTGCTTAAGCTCAGCAGAACTTAAGTTCTGCTTAACTACAGAACTCTATGAGGTATTGAACTATTCATATCAGCCTCTCTCAGAGACTCTGAAAAGAATCACTGAAATTGGGCCAGAAAAAAATTTGGCATTTAATATATAAATAGAAGAGTCAAAGGTTTGACCCCCAAATTTGTTAGATGCTAGAAATTACTTATTTTTTAAAAAAATCCAAGTATTACCAGAATACATCCAGAAAAAAGGAGAAAGGGGGGATGGCTCAGTGGTAGAGCACTTGCTTAGCATGGGTGAGGCCCTGGGTTTAATTCTCAACACCAAATATAAATAAATAAAGTAAAGGTCCACTGACAACTAAAAAAAAAAAAAAGGAAGTTGGGGATTGTGGCTCAGCGGCAGAGCACTCACCTAGCATGTGCGAGGCCTTGGGTTTAATTCTTAGCACCAAATAAAAATAAATAAGTAAAATAAAGGTATTGTGTCCAACTACAAAAAAAAAATTTATTTTTTTAAGAATAAGGAAGAAGTAAAATAAACCAATAAAATCTTGCATAAAGCAAAAGAGCACCTCCAACCTAAGCCAAAGAGAATGAAGAATTGATTTCTGAGTAAAATAAATTTTGATCTTTGATTCTCTGTGAAGAAATACTTTTTAAAAATTATCATCTGTCTGCTAGTCTAGAAACTAAATTATTTAAATTTTATTTATGCATTTTATCTTTGACCCATTTTTGGTAACTTTAAAAAAATCAAGTGATAAGAATTGTGTTCATATCTATACATCAGAGTGAACATATGAAACTACTTCAGACTCACTTACAGTTGAGGTCCAAGATGAGGAGAACCAACCACTCTCACATCTCAAGATGAGTTCAGTAGACCTCCAAGTAGGAATGGCAACGTCTGCGCCCAGCGGACACACTCAGACTGCGGCACAGGGGGGCTGAACTGAGGCTGATGAAGAAAGGGTTTCCCTGGAAGAGCTGTAGGATTCCACCTGCCTTCCATTCTCTATGAACGATGGTAAAGAGTCTTACCTCCCCCTCAAGTCTAGAGGCAGGGTCTTCTTGGAAACCACTCCATGAGGGGGATATGGATGCCTTGAGGCTTGAAGGACTGTGGACAGACCCATCTAAGAAATGGCTGTGGTTGACATTGCCTGCTTGGGAGTCAATGGCAGAAGTGCTCTGTCTGGAGAGTAATTCAATTCCTACCAATGATGGGTGAAAAAAAAAAAAAGCATATTTTATGTGGATCATATATGGGAAGAGAAGGGGTGAGGAGGAGAGAGAAGAAAAATGCTAGCACGAGGTTATCTTAGATCTTGACCCAAAAGTTGTCCTGGAAAATGAGGAGCCCTCATCAGAGAAGTGCTAAAGATGAATATTCAAGTACCCAGGAAAGGAACTTCAAGCAAACCCTAAACAACCCTTCGGAGCAGAATGCATCCACTCACTCACCTGGAGGGAAATAACTGAGAGATCTCCATTGACGATAGGGGGAGTTTCCAAAGAACCCAGAACCATTGCCCTGAAGGACGGTCAGCTTTGCTCACCCAAAGAGCCCAGCAAGTGCCAGAAAGCTCCCAGCATTATTAGTCAAGGAAGCCACTTCCTGTCCTTTACCTTCATCCCAAACTCCAAAATACCAGCTGAAAACGTCACTAGTGGGCTGCGGAGGAGATAAGAAAGCTGCAGGGTAGTTAGCCATTCTCACTTTCCGTATCACCACACTGCCAGGAAGAAATTCTATTATAACACCGCATCAGACATACTGAGCTGAACTGAGGCCATATGTAGTAAACCGAGTCTGTCTTGAGCACTCAAGAGGTCAAAAGACTTTTTATAGACATAGAGAGGTATTTGTAACCCTAGAGGCACATAAAATTAGATCCCATTTTTTCCTCAGATACTTCATTTATTCATTCAGTCATCTCACGTACATATGCACATATGCCTGGTACTGTTCAAGGTGCTATTAGGATGTTAAGATCAAGTCCTCAAGTGAGGAGGTGACACCTTGACATGCTGAAAAACAACACAAGTTGTTCACTGCCTGTTTTAACATGCCCTGCTTCCTGGGTGATGACAAAAATGACTAAAACGAGGAAGTAGCAGGCAGTCTAGATTGTCACGTACATTGGCAAAGGAGGGAGCCTCTGCTCTGACCTGCGGCCTCCATGCTGTATTGTTCCTTCCAGGATGAAGCAAGGGATTAATGTGAATATGCAGCCACATGATTTATTCCCTCCACTGATGTGACAAGAATCAGTGGAAGATACAACAGGTTATGATACTCAGCAGATGTCCAAGACATTGTGAGCAAGTGTTAATTCTTTAGACAGAAAGACAAGGACTGCACAATCTCACTCATATGTGAAATGTTGGAAAGTTGATCTCATAAAATTCAACAGTAGAAGAATGCTTGGCAGAAGCCGGGGAGAAATGACAGGGAAGAAAGGGGAGAGGCCAGTGAATAGGCACTAAGTTATAGTTAGATAGGAGCCAGAAGCTGTTATTTCCTTCAAGGTAAGTGGGTGTACCTGCTCCAGTGGGTTTCTCAAGAATGTAATGTACTGTACATTTCTAAAACTAGAAAACAAGGAATTTGAATGTTTTCTCCATGAATAAATGATAAATGTTTAAGGACATAGATGTCTTTGACCTGATTTAAACATTATACAAATGTATACAGGAATCAAAATACCACATGGTAGTCCATAAATACGTAAAACTTTAATGTTCCCATGTGTCAGTTAAAAATAAATTTACATTTAAAAACAAAGGTAATAAACAAAAATAAAAATTAGCACTACATAAAAACCCCTTAATAACACAACTGAAAATCCTTTTTATTCATGATGAGGCTACAAATCTACCCAGCCTTTCTCCCCAGAGGAATCTTTATCCAAGATTGGTCTAGCTAGACCATGTGCAGCATCATTTCTAATTATTCTGATTGTCTTTAGTGTAGTTTTACCCCCTCAGTCATAAATCCACTAGTGGGAAGACCATTTCTCAGTCATCCAGACTAAGGCATGTTCAATATGTCTCTCTGCTCTCTGTGAAAAAAGTACATCTTTGTTCACCCGACTGATCTGGTTAAAAAAATGCAAACCATTCAAACTGACTTCTCTCTGTTCTTATTGTTTCTCTATATAAGATCATAGTACCTACATAAGTATCCCTAAATCCACTGACTTCACACTTTCTATTTCTATTAATTAGCCCTAATACCTTCCCTTCCCTCTTCAGGTATAACAGCATTTCTTTCTCATTAATGCTGTCTGCTTAAAAGAAAGACACTTGAATCTCAGGACATTTGTTCCCCTATTTAACACCTAAGACACACATTTTTTTAACATTTCTTGCACATAATATTTTCTAGATACACTTGATGCCTAATTGGGCTTGCTAAAATGGTAATAGGAATACAAACAATCTGGAAAGTTATTTTTGTCTGATGTAGTGGGCATTGGACATCTTTGTCTTGATACAATATCAGCCAGTTTATTTTACTAATTTTTCTTTTCTGCTATTAAAATGAATTTGCTAGCCACAGCACATATGAAACACATTGGGGATTTGGAGATTGAGTGATAGAAGTATTATACATATATCTTGAATTTAACATATCCGGAGCTAATCCACAAAGCAAAGGTGATGGTATTTTCTTAGCCTGTAAGATACTTAAGCTATCAAGTAAAATAATGCAAAGTGCAGCCTTCTACAGGTCTGCATTATTCATATGCCTATACAGCATCCACAGGAATTATCTGTCAGTCTATTTATAACTGGTACCAATTGTTCTACAATACCCAGAGTGCAAGAAATGTCACATTTCTTTATTTTTCCAAGTCAAATAAAATCCAATTCAACTTCCAACTGGCCAAGGTTGACAAGAAGAACACAATCAATCAGATGTGAGATGCTTTTTAAGGGATCAAAAATCAAATGCAAAAACAAAATGTGAGGATTTACATAGTCCAGAAAAGTCAGAAGATCCCAATTTCATGTTGCCACTTCCCAGTATCCACAGTTGTCCATGTAGCTATTCTAATCCAAATTCTGCCCCTTCCAGGGCACTGTTTCCTGGTGGAATTAGATCTCCTCAACTTCTCAAACTAGCACCCCACCTATCCCGGTACCAATTTCAGGAATCTAACTGCATGCCTCCAAAAATGAGCTACTGCTCTCCAACCTTCAAACATTAAATTTCTAATCAATGAATCCTCTTTGACAATCTAGTCAAATCATCTTGGTGGTATTCCACCTTTGAAATAAAAAAGCATCTTTCATATCAGTGGAGAAAAGATGAAAAAATCACAATGAAAATAATATTGGTCAGGTAACAATAGTCATTATCAGAATCAAGTCCTCAATATTAGTGACTCAACACAATAAAAAAATATGAGGATTCTTCTGGTGGGCATATCTCTCTGCTCCCCACAGTTATTTAAGGACCCAGACTGACAGAAACTCAGCTATTTTCAAACTATTTCCAGGGTTGCTCTGGGTATTGATACCCAGCAATCAGAAGGAGGAAGATAACATGAGGAAGACAACCTGCTTTTCTTTTGTGTGTGTATATATATATATATATTTATTTTAAAATATGCATATAAATATATGCATATTTATTGAAATTTTTATGAGAGCTTAATGGTTATACACAGTAGTTTAATTCACCCCAACAAACTCATACATGCATGGAAATCAATTTCAGTTCATGATTCCCCTTTTTCCCTCCCCCTTTACCTCCCATCCTCCCCTCTCCCCTTCTTCCTCTACTAGACTTCCTTTCACTCATCTATTAATTTGTATTTGATTGGGGCAATCTGCTACTGATCCACCTTGACTCTATAGTGGCACCTATTAACTCTTCTTACAATCTAATGGTACAGCCTCACTTAAGTGCAAAAGAACTGATAAATTCTGTAGTAGGGAAAGTATGTATTTTTATTATTAAAAATCAATATTGTATGCTACCAAAGCACAGGTAATGAAAAATTAAGATTGATCTATTCAGGTGCTCTCCTGATTTGGTAATGAAACTCTCCAAAGAACCAATAGTTGACAGAAGGATAAAGAAGAGGAACAGAAAATAACTAGATCATGAATCTCACAACATAACATAGAGTGATGAAAAAGTGATAAGTCTGGAGTTCATAGGACAATAAAGCCATGAAAGCCATAGGCAGGGATTGCCTAATGCACCACCTTAATTTGCAGCCCAAGGAGATTAAGCTTCTCTCCTAAACCACAAAACTACTTAATTGCAGAAAAAAAGTCCAGTGCTTTCTGTACTAAAATTCAACTTAACCAGTTTTGGGTTTTTTGTTTGTGTGTTTGTTTGTTTTTTGCAAGAGGCATGGACCCCACACTTTCCAGTTAGAATTTTAAGCCTCCAAATTGCCCCTTGGGAAGCATAGAAGGGGCAAAAAATATCTTTTCAACTACCTTCTTATGGGTATTGATTGAGGCCTACAAATTAAACTGAAAAAAAGATTAACAGGGAAAAGGTATACAAAGTTTACTAATGTTACTAATTCTACATGAATTAGGGCTTTCTAGAAAATAAGTGAAAGTCCCAAATAAGCAGTTAGTCTCAGAAGATTATATACCATTTTAACAAAGATGATAAATGGATAAGTAATAGATAAAGAAAAGGGAGTGTAGGCCTCAAGGGCCCAATAAATTGTGGTAAAGTAACCAGGAAATATATGAGGGAAACAAATGAAAGATAAGCATTATTTTAGTAACATTTATTTATGCATACCCATCACAGTGCCAACTCTCTATCTCCAGTGGTAACAGTTTTTCCTTGTCCTAATGTAGGAAAGGAGGTCAGTATATGTCCTTCTTTTAGACAAAGAGGAGAAGGGCAGAGAATTCTTCTTTCATTTGCTGTTTCTCAATTGCCTTCAGCTCAAAATTATCAATATGCTAAAGCAGCATACTTTGGGGTGGCATATCCTGATCCCCTCCAGAGAAAAGATGAAGAAGAGAATTTTCACATTCTTACCAAATCACACCTATCAAAATTTGTTGATCACATGCCCAATGTCACTAATCAGTAGCAACACCCCTGCTTTACATATTTGCAAGTTAATACCTTTAAATTTTCAAAATGTTCCCATTTTGAGCCATATATAATTTTGTTGGGCAATTTGGTTCCTTTCTGGTTGCATTTATATAAAAAACTGTAAATTTATTGCCAACAGGAACTACACTTAAAGAGTTACTAATGATTCATGGGGGATAATTGGAATTGGAATTTCTATTTAGGGAAAATTTTGCTTCAGTATTGAATCCTATTAATCAGAGTGGCTTTTTTTTTTTCTTTTTCTTTTTTCATTTGAAGCAGTATACTTGGTCTAAGTTTGTTGGTTCCTGTTATTTATTCTTTACCTGAAGTCATCATCTCAGTTTCTGATATTAAAATCTGTTGCTATGGAAACAATTACAGTGTATCAAGAGACCAAAGGATAATGACTTCCTGGTTAGGAGGAACTGACAAAAATGTCAGTAATAAAAGACAGTCTTCATATCGAAGATGCTAGTAAAATGTGTTAGGAAAAGAGAAGATAGGAATGAAAGGAAATAAAATGTCACTTGAATGCGTCTGTTGTTTCTTGAAGAAAACTCTTATTAACCTTAGTTGGGAAAAAAAAAAAAAAAAAAAAGGTTTTTTGAACTCATGATCCTTCCAGAGTGCTTCAGAAATTGTTAGACTGAGAAACAATTTTATAGAATTTACCTAATTGTCTGAGCCTCTTGGGCTGTGTTGGTAAATTCACCTGCAGTTCTCTCTGTGACCCTTCTTTGTATGGAAAAGAAAGAGGACACAAGAAAGAGGACCAGGGAGATTCAGGAAAATGGCAGCCAATAGAACATTAGATGGAATTTTCCTGTTGATTATGAATTTCAGCTAAGGCTATAAGGTGGAAAACCAAATATACCTTGTACCTCTCACATTTCATAGAGAGCCACCAAAGAACCACCAGTCACAACCCCATGGCTCTCACCGAGTGCCTCTGCCATGACCCCTCCATTCCTACCCGATCACATCAGTGGTTCTCAAACCTGACCACACATCCAAATAAGCTGGAGAGTTTCTCAAAATACCTATGCCCAAGCCCAACCAAGCCCATCAGAATTTCTGTGATTGAGTCTAGACACTAATTCTTTTAAAGGCTCCCCAAGTGATTCTAATATGTAGCCAACATGGAGGCTCTCAGGTCCAAAAGAAGAGAAGACCATGAATCTTTGGAATAGAATAAAGCTGACTTGTGGAAATTGCTTCTCTCTCCATTCCTGGGTACAGGTCAGGAATTCTGCATTGAAGATGCCTCTGCCTATGCCTACCAAAGGACTCACTCAGGTGCCCTAAAGAGAACTAGCACTTAGATGCCAGTCACACAGCAGTCAAGGACTACAGAGCGCAGTGGAGTCAGAACATTTTGGCTTCTTTCCAAGACTCCTCTCATCTGTTCCAAAACAGCAGGAGCTAAAAAGCAGAAAAGGAAGGAAGAAAGAACAAACAGGCTATAGCTACTCACTACCGATACAAATCCTTCAAGCAGAAACCTGGCTGGCTGAGGGGTTCGCAGGGGAGGTCAGCACTAAAATTGGATGTGAGATTGAAGTTTCAACATAAAGCAAATAAGACTGAACTTTTCAATATCCAAAAGTGACTGCAGACCTATAGACCATGCCTAAGATTTTGTTAAAGGATGCAGGGAGGGGAAAAAAAAGGCAATTCAAAAGAGCCTGTTGGAAAGGTATGAGAAGAGAAAAAAACACTTCATATTGTAATCTCACTGAGTTGAGATGTTCAATAAACCACTTGCAGTTGGTGGTTATACTTCCTGCATGGATTAATTACATCATCATTTTAGGACACAAGAAATACAACCTCCCTTGGTCCCTCTTTCAGCAATTCTATCATAGGTAAGATACCAGAGATTTAAAAACAGAAAAAAAATTTTAAAAGGTTGTTATAAGATGAACAAGTTACAGAGATGTAATGTTCAGCATGGGTGGTAATGGATTTATTAATGAATTTGATTGTGGTAGCCATTATACAGGATATATGTATATCAAATCATTACATTATGTAAAGGTAGTCAGTCTTTGTCAACCAAATATTTTTAAATAAAAAGGAGGCAATTTCAAAAGTGAAGATACTCCCCACCATTTTCTAGATGTAACCAAAAAAGGGAGTTGTCCCATTTTCAGTCTGATAACATGAGGATCCGAAAGCTATGGTGGTCCTCTGGGGATCATTTATTCCTTTCTGTGTGTATGTGTGGGGCACTGGGGATTGAACCCAGGCCACTATGCATGCTAGGCAAAGACTATACCACTAAGCTATAGCCCCAGCCCTTTTCATTTTAAGACAGGATCTCACTAAGTTGCCTAGGCTTGCCTCAAACTTGTGATCCCTCCTAATTAGCTGGAATTACAGGCAAGCGCCATCCCACTTAGCCTCTTTTTTTGAAATACACTTATCAGAAGCAGTCTGGGAGTCAACTACTCTAACCTACAGAAAGTGCTAAAATGACTGAAGATCTGATCTTCAGACTGAAGCTGGACCTTCAGCTCAGCTTTGAGACCTGAAATCATGGAGGGCTCAAAATCCATTCAGAGTAGACTACTCCAAACCTGTGGATTGTCGGGATCTCCTGTTAGCCAGCTCACTCTATGAGCATCGTAAGTGACTTTCTTACCCATCTTCTTGTCAGGCTTCACTACGGATAGAAATGAATACCTATATCCACTGCAAAGCAGGCTACCGTACAATTCCCTGGATGAAGCTGCTGGCTCTAAGTAGTTGAACTGGGCTGTGCTGAGGAAGGCCTTTTGGGCAAGTACATAATTCATAGTAGAAACTCACATTTATTTGCACAATACATCAGACAGTAAAAGAAGAGTAAATAAAAATCTCTTTCCACAATGAAATCTAAAGACTCAAGAAAGTTCTCTCATGAAAGTTAACCCAAAAGCCTGCCATTTATATTCTTTTCAATCCACTCATTTGGAATTCCTTTCATCATAACTAACAGATAAAACCCAGAAAGATGGGCATGATCCCTAAGAGGCTCCAAATAAGCCCTATATATTTCTTAAGATTGATTGCCATTAGTATAATAAGTGCTCAATAAAATTTATTTATCATAGATAGGTAAATGGATGAACTGCAGAACAAACAAATGAACAGACAACATGCATATTCAAAGAAGGCAAGCTTACAGTGTGAGAGGTAGGGCAGAAGGCAGGTTTAAAAAAAAAAAAAAGGAAAGAGATACCATAATGGAAAGAAATCTAAAACCAAAATTTACGTTGTAATTTTTTTGGTACTGGGGATTGAACCCAGGGTCACATAACCACTGAGCCACATCCTCCGCCCTCTTTTATATTTTGTTTAGAGACAGGGTCTTGCTACATTCTTATGGCCTTGCTAAATTGCTGAGGCTGGCTTTGAATTTGCAATTCTCCTGCCTCAGCCTCCCCAGCTGCTGGGATTACAGGTGTGCACTATTGCGCCTGGCCCTCACATTGCAATTTTGCCAGAACTATTGTAATCATCATTGAAGTCTTCAGTAAGTATCATCCCTTCATATATATTTTAGCAGTCTTTTTATCTGATGATCCATAGTTTTAAATCCCTGGTTTGGCCTTGAAAGATGACCAAGCCTGGGTCTTTCCATTTAAAACTGCCAGGCATTTTTTTCCCTCAATCCACAGCTGGCAAATTGCAGAGTTTCAATATTTGAACCAGACATGAACAACTTTAGACATAAGGAAACTTCAACTAAGCAAGTTCTCTGAACTCAAAAGATTTCTCACAAATTAGTCATATCCTAGGAATCCACTCTTGATAAAGCTACTGCTGAGTCGCCTCAGACAGTCAAGACTGTGCATTTGAGGGTTTTGACAATACTGAATGCTGAATTTGTGATTTTAAACATGAGTTCTGGTTATTTTAAGCTATTCCTGTCTTTTTGATGACACTGTAATGAAAGAACCTTGGAGCATGTTTTTATTCGCTCCTAAGTGTTTCCAGAAAAAAAAAGATAGAAATTACCCATTTCATTTGTAGAAGTTTTTCATTACCTAATAAATGTATTCATACAAAGAAGGATCAGTTAATGGGAGTATTCATCAAAATACACAGAGTAGAAGCCAACTACCCAGCTTAAGTCCTCATTAATCAAAAATTACTTAGGTTTTCCAATTTCCCATGAAATTGACATACAGTTCATCTGTTGATGGATGTGCAGCCACAAACCATTAACAACATACTCATGAATCTTGGTGATGAGTTGAAGGCCTCATAGGTTCCCAGTGAGATGCAGCAGATATGTAAAGACATCTCCAAGTACTGGGACCTTTTTGGATTACTAAAAATTCCCCTAAGGGCTAAGACCAGTCTGAAATGCCACATTTAAGCATTCAGTTCCTTTGGATTAAATAAGGACTTTGGCATCAGAATTGGAATCTATTCTGGGGAAAATGCATTTCCCAAATGCTCATATGGAGGGATTTCCCTAGAATGTCACACATGGCCTCACCCCATACCTTCCTAACGGGAGGGTCTGAAGATACAACTGGCCTTGTCATATTCTCTCGTCCTTTACCTGCATTTCAGCACAAAACCCTCTAAAAGTTGGAAACAGACTACTATGAACCCTAATTATATTTGTACATTATTTAAATAAAGTTTTGAGTACAACACATACGGAAGAGTACACAAGTCCACATTTCAGTGAATTTGTACTAAGTAAACACACTCATGAAACCAGGATCAGATCAAATAATTAAACATTGTCAATGTCCCAAAAGAATCTCTTGTGTCCTTTCTCATTCATCTTTCCAAAGGTGACTTGAAACACCAGAGACTAGCTTTTCCCATGCTTGAAATTTATACAAATGGAATCCTAGAGTATTACTCTTTTTTTGTGTCCTGCTTCTTTTGCTCCACATTATGCCTGTAAGAAGATGCATGTTGTTGCTTGTGGATTTAGTTTGTTCAGTCTCTGTTGTATAATCTTTCATTGTGTAAAATATACCACAAGACATCCATCCGAAGTTTCAAAGACTCCATTTGTATGTCAAAATGCATTCTACAGTCATGTATATCTAATTAGAATAAATAAAAAGAAGAAGAAGAAGAAGAAGAAAAAGAAGAAGAAGAAGGGGAAGAAGAAGGTGGTTCAGGGAAATTTAAGCCATTTCAAATTTGGGGCTATCACATATGAATGTGCTTGTGTATGTTTTTGACACAGGCACAAATTTCCATTGGCTGTATACCTAACTAATCATTTAATCGAAAAGCTGAATCAATGGAGTCCCCTACCAGGGGACTGTTTATTTGTTTAGTTCCTATCAATCAAATTATACATGCAGCTTCTTCCATTCCTACCGATCAGTTCCAGAGTGGAGTGAAGAAACATTGATGCCCACAGAGAACTTGATCATAATCATGCTCAGCTGGAGAAATGACACAGCCAGCCTAGTGGGCTCATTCAGCTAAGATGGGATTTTGAGAAAGAGAACAGCACCTGTTATGCATAGAAATGAGCTGAAGGAAAAGGTTCTAACTTTAATGGAAAAGACCAGATTTTTCTGCATGAATCCTTTAGAATGAAAGTTTGGGTGAATCCTACCTGTTATCAGCCCGGCTAAACAAAACACCTGGGAACTAGTGTGAAAGACCAGCCACTTGTGTAAGTCATGAACAATGGCCATATTGTTTGGTGTTGTTTGTGCTGTGTGGTTTCACATTCTAACTTCTTATTTCAACGAGCCTGTGGGGAAGGGGAATGCCACCTTGAGCAGTGCAGAGGGTTGGCAGGGCTACCCTCTCTCAGAGCTGCCTGGAAACTAGGTAGCAAGCTGGTTCTAAGGCAGCATATCACAGCAGAGATCTCTGTGATGAGTGTCAGTGGCAGGTCACATAATACCAAAAAATCTATGACAGAGGAACCACAGGTACCCTGGCTTTCACAAGGTCCTTGGTAGGACTACAACCCACTTTCTCTGAATGAATGTGGGAGCCACACTGCTGTAGACTTAGTTCCTCCTGCAAACATCAAACTCAATTCTGCATCTGGCCATGAACCCTTCTGACATTATTCTGTAATTAACTTCAAATGACATAACCAATGATTTTGAAGTTTTTATGAAACTTATCATCAGGATTGAAAAAAATAATTTTAATTTAGAGATAAGAATGCACATGCCTGTGTGTGCATGCATACACACAAGCATGTGCACATGCACACACACTCTCATCCCACCTGCACCACCACAAATGGGGCCCAGTTTCACAAGCTAAGAAACCAGTCTTGAGTCTTAAGTCAAGCATAGATGAAGTCTTCATTCAGATTATTTTATTTTAAAAAAAAAATATTCATTCTTGAAGGGAAGAGAGTAGGGGATAGGAAAAGGAAAGACAGTGGGATGAATCTGACATAACTTTTCTATGCACATATATGGATACCCAAAGTGAATCTCACCATCATGTACATCCACAAGAAATTAATTGAAAAAAAATAATAACTATGGGTAAATGGCAGAAAGATCAATAGAGGGAATGAGGCAGGAGGAAGGGAAATGGAAGGGGAAGACGAGGTACTGGGGCAGAGATCTCTGTGATGAGTGTCAGTGGCAGGTCACATAATACCAAAAAATTCTTATTCTGAATTAAAATAAGATATATTCCATGCTTTTATATTATGTCAAAATGGATTCTACTGTCACGTATAACTAAAAAGAACCAATAATAAAAAAGATTCACTATAACATATTTGTTGAGTACCTACTGTGTACCAAGCAACTATGAAATTGTTAGTAACAGAGAAATGTGTCTAATGGATTGCCCATTGGGGGGTGGGGGGAGTTCAAGATGGTGGAATAGAGAAGGACACTTTCTGGCTGCTGTGTGTTGTGAAAGCAGATAGGCAGCTTCCCAGCAAGGTGGGTGAACAACGACAACAACAAAAAAAAAAAAAGGTGGGAGGACCATATTGAAATTTAATACCAGACATTCAAATCAGATTGGAAACTCAGGAGGTTGGAATTTGGGCCTTCTGCATGTCAGGCAAAGCCTTGGTATGTGAATTTGCAATGGCTGCTTCATAATTAGAGTTGGCATTGAGTTTTGGTGAAGGAGGAAGCCATCCTTTTAGTTGATCTGAAGAAAGTTAAGGAAGGTTTCTCATGAAGATAAGGCTCTCGTGCAGGCATGGGCCCATGTTCTCATCAGTATTAATTATCTGGAAAAGTTAAAATGCAAACAAGTTAGAATGCAATGATACAGGAAAACTTTATTGGTGAAAAATAGCTTTGTTCCATGAAATTCATAAACTCCACAGCAGAAAATAGGCCCAAAATGAAATGAGACAGAAGATGGATGTGTTTTGATGGAAACAAATTATCAAGAGTATGGACAACTTATCACATAAAGGGGTAATGCAGCGGAAAGACTATTTGGGAATCGAAATACTGAAAATTCTACCCAAGTTCTGGAACCATTTTTTAACCATTTTGAAACTGTACCCATATGACTTCATTTTTGTTTTATCTTCTCCACTAAATAAATACTTGACATTAGTAATCTCTAAATTCTATTTCTCTTTTCTTGGCTCATTCCCAGCTCCTAGTGTGGGGGCGCTATTTCCTACTAAATCCATGATTTTGCAAGGCCAAGAAGTCAGGACATGCCCAGAGGGCTTTAGAGCTTACACACACCATCTGAGTTGGGTAACCTTTGGACAAAGAAAATGGTTTTAAGTGTCTTAAAATTTGTACAATTCTGCTAGGGTTTCAGATTTTAAAGAGATCATCACTTAACTTTCTCAGAAATTTGGTTTTTTAAAAAAATAATTCAGTTGTTCATTTTTATTTATAAAGAATGTTTAGGGCTATGGGTAAAGTATCATTGGAGTTAAACATTTATCAAGCTTTATAGTGGTTCTAACCCAACAATGCCAGGATACTGATGTGAGTAGCTCATTCTTACACTTTTTTGTGTAAAATTAAGCAAAAGCTCTAGGAATAAGACACAGAGGTGGGAAGCGGAGGTAAATGATGGAAGATGGAAGACAGACATGTACATTCATATCCATTTATGTATCAGAGCAATATATTTTGAATTCATGACTTTTAAAATATACTTTACCTGAATATAAATATAAAGGATATAGAATGTATATGTGATGGGGAGGTTCATCTCACATTATAGCAAAAATAATAATAATCATCTCAGCTCTTTCCAAAACATAAGACATTTCAAACTCAGTTTCCTTTACCCAGAGTTAAACCTAGGGGATTTACATAACTGAAGTAAAAACTAGAAGGAAACAGCCAGAAAACAGCACACACAGACATCAGCAAAGTGGCACATACAGAGTTCCCTGGCGGCTGAGGATAGATTAATTGAGAAAGCCAGGAGGTCATCTTTTGAGAAGAATTTTCAGAAAAAGACAAACTCCTTGGGAAGCTGCTAGCAAATCTGCAAGTCAAGGATAATCCAGAAGGACAGTCCTCCTTGGGAATGCAGTGGGAACGTGCTTTACATGGCAGAGTCAGTGTTAAGTGAAAGCTGGATCTCAAGTCCTCCATGTAGCCCGCACAGCGCTTGGTCACGGCCTCTGGTTTTGTTCCTTTTCACTGTGTAGATTTATTACAGACAGATTCCCTAGACATAGAAAGTTTAATGTTCCTCTAGGCCTCCCCTCAACTTGCACTTGCATTTGATTTGATGAATCACTTTGAATATGCATTAAAGGACTGAAAAATAAAGTAACAATGTATGCCAGTCAATAGGGCTTTAGAAGGAGTTCCTGTTTCTCAGCTTAGTTTGACTTTGAAGCGGAATTCACTCATGGCCTAAAACGGCACTAAGTAGAAAGCCTAATAATGTAGAATGAGAGCTATGATTGAACCAAAGTCATTGCCAACGGGTCTTAGCTCAAAGAGAGTTAGCAATTATCCTCTGGGGCTCTGTATTTCTAATTCCACATAATGAAGAAAAGGGAGCAGCCAGAGAGAGCTGATGCAGTCCACAAAGATGCTTATAGCCAGAAGCAATCTGGGCCTCAGATCTCATGGCTTTCCTCCCCGCTATCTTATTCCTGTTCTAGGTTATCACAGGGCATCTGGACCTGCAGGAGAAGCTCAGGAGGGATTCTCACATGGTTCTGATTGAGGCATGGCTAAAAGATGCCCTGACCAGAGATGTCTTCCTCTGACTGCAACACCACAGAGGTGGAAACCCCCTCTTTTGAACAGTTGTTTGAAATGAGTCCTATAAGACTTCTTTTGAAAGCATGAAGTGGTAGATTATATTGTGCTTAATGCTCTTAGCAGATATAGACAATTGGTGTGGCATATGAACCAAGTTATCTGATCTCTATACCTACAAGCATTCCTCCAGGGAAGGATAAGTGTTGACTGGGAGAGGGAGCCAGAGAATTAAGGCCAGAAAAGTCCCAAAGCAGGCACAGTTCACCTCAAGTCACTCCTGCTTTCATCTCCTTGGAATGACAATCCAAAATTAAGCCAGCTTTAAGCCTCCATGACAGCCATGGTTTCTTTACTGTCTCCTCATAAGCATGTGGCTGCATAGAGGGAAAAAAACTGGTGTGTCATCATTATGCTAGTTATGGATGACAAGTTCTCTTTAATATTGCTATCTCTCCAGAGGGAAACTCTGTTAATCGAAGTTGAGATCTGTGCCATCTCTATAAGCTATCCAGGTACAGAACCACTTCTCCTAGCAGAAGCCAAACATTTCTCTTCCCATTTTTTAAGAGTAAAACGTATTCTAGATCTAAAAGGGCACTTCTAGCTTTTCTTTTTCTTTCTTCCTTCCTTCCTTTCTTTCTTTCTTCCTTCCTTCCTTTCTTTCTTTCTTTCTGTCCCTTCTTTCCCTTCTTTCCCCTCCCTCCCCAATAAACCCAGAGGTGGTCTACCATTGAGCTAAATTCCCAGGTCAGTTTTGTTTTGTTGTTTGTTTGTTTGGGAAATAGACTCTTGCTAACTTGTGTACAGCCTCACTAAGTGGCTGAGTCTGGCTGTGAACTTGTGATCCTCCTGCCTGGGCTTTGCAGACATGGGCTACCTCACCTGTCTGGTTCTCTTCTTAATAGCCTGTGATCTTACCATTTGCATAACTCTCGGGCCCATGACTTTCTCTGATCTTTGCTAGTGGTGTCTGACTTGTCAAAGTTTTGCTTCTTCCCATATTAGTATGAAGATGTTTGATACACTGGATCCTCCTGCTCATTAATTCTCCTCTCCCCAATTTATTCTCACAAGTAAATCCACACCTTTATTTTTCTTTTCAATAGTTTTCTAAAATACTTCTCTACTTAGAAGATGAGTAATCAGTGCTTATAAATGTCTCCCACAAACAAAATGCCTGCACCTTTTTTTCATTCTAGCTGCCCCCTTATGCACCTGTCATTACATCTGGACTTCACAGAGCCTAAAAGAAACCCTGCTATCAGATACACTGCCATGGCTATGTATCTGCTTTCACTTGCTCGTGATGACACAAGCCTTCCATCCCAGACCTCATGGTGGGCCAGTACCAGTACCTTTCCATCCCTGTCTGCCCTTGTCTCAACACCACTGCCCAAGTACAACGTCAGCTACATCTATAAGTTACATTTTCTACCAGCCAAATTAAAGGTAAAAAGGCATCATTGAGATTAACTTTAATAATGCATTCTATTTGACACAACATATCCAAACATAGACTTGTAATCAAAATAAGAAAATTATTAATAAGATGTTTTCAATTATTTTTCTACTCTTTTGAAATCCAACATACATTTTACATTTACAGCACATTTCAATTCGAATGCTTAGATTTTGTTAAAAGTGCTTGGTCTGTATCTAGGTTTCATAAAATTTACAATGGAAAAGTAGATTCATATACCCGAGTTATTCCAAATACCCTTAAAAGTTTTCAAATAACTCAATCAGTATCCATTTTTAACCAGAGTAAATATTTAATTTTAATAAAATGATTAATTAAAATAAAAAATTCAAATGCCATGGTAGCACTCACCTGTAGTTTCAGCACTCAGGAGGCTGGGGCAGGAGGATCCCTTGAGCCCAGAAGTTCAAGACTAGCTTGGGAAATAAAGCAAGACCCTATCTCAAAAAAAAAAGGAAAAAAGAAAAAGAAAAGAAAGAAAAAAGAAATATTAAAAATTCTGTTCTTACAGACACTTCACAGCAGAAGAAATACAATTGATCAACAAATACATGAAAAAGTGTTCAACGTCTCTAGCAATTAGAGAAATGCAAATCAAAACTACTCTAAGATTTCATCTCACCCCTGTAAGAATACAGGCAACAATAATTGTTGGCAAGGATGTGGTGGAAAAGGTACACTTATACATTGCTGATGGGATTGCAAATTGGTACAACCACTATGGAAAGCAGAATGGAAATTCCTCAGAAAATTGGTAATGGAACCACCATTCGACTCAGCTATCTTTGGTTTATACACTCTTTGGTTTATATCCAAAGGACTTAATATCAGCATACTATAGTTATGTAGACACATCAATGTTTATAGCAGCTCAATTCACAATAGCTAAACTATGGAACCAACCTAGGTGTCCCTCAATAGATGGATAAAGAAAATGTGGTATATATACTCAATGGAATATTATTCAGCTTTAAAGAAGAGTAAAATTATGGAATTTTCCAGGAAATGGTTGGAGTTGAAGAATATCATGCTAAGCAAAATAAGCCAATCCCACAAAACCAAAAGGCTGAATGTTTTCTCTAATATGCGAATGCTAATTCACATTAAGGTGGGAGAGGGGACACTAGGGAAGAATAGCATAGTAGCATAGTAGAATGAAACAGATATTATTACTGTATGTATATATGTGAATCCATGACCAATATGATTCTGCAACATGTACACTCAGAAAAATGAGAAATTATATCCCATCTATGTACGATATATCAAAGTGCATAAATGCATTCTATTGTCATAAATAACTAATAAAAACAATTTTTTAAAAAATTTTTTATTTTTTTAAAAACCCAAAATACTGTTGATTATATATATGAACACCTTGGTCAGCCAGGCTGACACATGGATTTAACCATCACAGTTCACATGTTGTATGATTTCTAGTACAAAGCTATCTCTTGTTAATATCATCACAAAACTATTGTTAATATCATAAGGTCAAAATAAGTTGTTACTCAGATTTATAATTGGTCCTGTTTCAACAACGTACTATAATATAGAAAGCCATTTCAACTTTTGTTTAAATATTGAGAGGTTAAAAGAATAAATTATCAATAGTGATTAAAAAATAAAATTCGGTTCTACCGGCAGCCATCTGCAAAGGGGCTGCTCCTTCAAACTTCAAACTTCAGAGTCAAATGGACACATTATGTTCTTGCTTATTTATTTATTTATTATTGTTTTTTAGTTGTAGATGGAATACCTTTATTTATTTATATATTTATTTTTTATGTGGTGCTGAGGATTGAACCCCGTGCCTCACACATGGGAGAGGAGCACTCTACCACTGAGCCACAACCCCAGCCCCGGTTCTTCCAGCCTTGCTTGTGAAATGCCCTCCTTCTCTGAAGCTCATACCATCTTCTCCCTCTCACCATTGCCTGCTGAACTCCTAATCCTTCCCCTCCATTTGTCAGACTCTGGCATCTGGCTCCCTCTGTTCCTCTCCACCCCAGGTCCTTAAGTCCACTCTTCTGAATGATCCCAGAGCTATACAGTTGTCCCAGACAACACATGGCCTCAAAGTGTACTGACCCCTGAATCCAGTGACCTCCATTTCCTCATTTCCTATCCATTCCAGTTACCCACATCCATAGCTACCTCCTAGATTTTGCCATGACCCTGAATCACTCCACATCTCATGTCCAGTCTCTCCTAATGTCCTGGAGTTTACAGACACTATTCCCTGAAGATTTCCCTTTCTTCCCAGTCCACTCCTGTCCTCACAGCCCAGTGAGAGAGCAAAGAACAAAATCCCTGCCACCAAACCCCCTGAGGTTGCATCTAAGCTCTGGCATTTACTAGTTAAGTGACTTTGGACAAGTTATTTAACCTCTCCGCACCTTACTTCCCTATCTGAAATGAGAATAATAGCTCTATCAGGTAGATCCTGTAAGACTCAAATAGAAAGCATCTATTGCCTAAAGTCATTATATAAATTCCATAAATTTATCAAATTTTTATCCAGTGCAAGTAGAATAATACCTTTCCCAACAACCTCAACTGTCCTTTTCCTTTGTCCTTCTGTCCCATGCACTAGGACAAATAATGCACTAGTAATATTCCATTGTCCCAGCTCAGTACTGCTCTCCCTTGAGATCTTCTATACCCAACTGAGCTCTGCTGGAGAAAATGACAGCATGGCACTGCCACAAATGCTGTCTCCAGTGTCGGCATGAATGGGCGAGCAATTTACTGTCTTCATTCAGCCCTCCCGACAATTCCTCACACTTAACAGGTTTTTTCTCAATCAGAGGTGAAGACGAGGGAGGCAGGACAAACACTAGCAAATCTCTAATGAGAAACTTGGGGGAACTGAACACTAATCCTGAAAATAATGGGGTTTTGCTTGACTTCAAACTGCAGAAACAGTTATTGAGGAAAGTAAACAGCTTTTGCCCAGCAGAACCCTTCTAGGGGCCCAAGCTCGCCTACAAGACTCAAGAAACCGGAATTTTATAGTCAGAATAGAACAGTGGGAGACCAAAAATGAATTTAAGAATATGTAAGGATAAAACTAAAAAAGAGGAACCTCCTTTGGGGGAAATGAGGCCTGTAGAGACTGGAGTGCAGGAGCTCAAGAGAAGCATCACGTATTTATTTTTAAGTCTGGTGTGTCAGTGGAACGATGGCCCCCAACGATGTCCACATCCTAATCCCCAGAATCTATTACCTCATAGGATAAAGGAAATGTGCAGATGTGATAAGGGATGTTGAGCTGGGGAGAATATTCTAGATTATCCAGTGGACTCCAAACATTATCACAACAGGGAGGCAGAGGGGGCCTTGACATGGCCATAGGAGTTGTCAAACAGAAGCAAGAGAGGAGTTGTGAGCCAATGACTACCAAGGGTGGCCTCCAGAGTCTTGAAAAGGCAAGGAAATAGATTTCCTGATGAGCCTCCAGAAGGACTTAGACCTGACTATTGCCTATACCTTGACCCCAGCCCAGTGAAACTGATTTTGTTCTGTGAACTACAGAACTTTAAGAAAATTCATTTCTGTTGAATGAAGCCACAAAAGTCATTAAGCCACAAAGGTCATTCATTACCTAACACTAGGAAACTACATTTATGTATTTTCTACTGCTGTAACAAAATACCTCAAGCTGGGTATTGTATAAAGAAAAGACATTTATTTAGCTCACAGCTTGGAAGTTTCAAGAGCTGATATCTGCCCAGCTCTAGTGAGGGCCCTCTTGCCTGCTTCCCATGGTGGATGGCATCATAGTGGGAATCCATGAAAGGGGAAAAGACCATATGGCAATGCAGGAAGCCAGAGAGTAGGAACAAACTGGGATACCACAAAAATTATGTTAATCACTTCCAAGGACAGTGTGACCAGTAACCTAATTACTTTTTACTAAGCTACACCTCCTGAAGGTTCCACCACCTCTTAATAATACCACATGGAGGACCAAGCTTCCAACATGTGGAATTTAGGGGGACACACTTAAACCATGTCCAAACCATAATAGAAACTAATATGCATGAGTAACAAGGAAACCCTCAAGTTCTACAGGACAATTTTATGGTGACAGGATTGGCCTATGCTACAAGGGAGCAGGTTCAGTAGTTCTTAGGGCCTCACCCAGACCCTGAGGCAAGCCTTCAAAGTATAGCTGCAGAGACAGCTCTGCTTCAGTGTAGGCCTACGTCTAATGTTTCTATAGCAAATGGGACCCCTTGGAAGGA
Organism: Marmota flaviventris; assembly: GCF_047511675.1. NCBI lineage: Eukaryota > Metazoa > Chordata > Mammalia > Rodentia > Sciuridae > Marmota > Marmota flaviventris. The sequence continues at coordinate 116,783,800 of NC_092502.1, forward strand.
AGCAGGTGCTCAGAGAGAAAACTCAATGGTATTTTTTGTTCCATTATTAAATTGACACGTAACTGTACATATATACGGGGTATGGTGCGATAATTTGATATATATATACAGTGTGTAATGATCAACTCAGGGTAATTTTCTTCTCCTTAAACATTTGTCATTTATTTGTGTGGGGAAGCTTTGAACTCTTCTTTCCTAGTACTTTATAGAATGTAAAATAAGTTGTTGGGAACTACAGTCACTCTACTGTGCCAAAGAACATCAGAATTTATTCCTATCTACCTGATTTTTGGTGCCTGTTATTCAACCTCCCTCTGTCCCTTACCCCACTACTTTTCCAACCCCAATGACCACCATTCTACTTTCTGCTTCTATGGAATCAATCAATGTTTTTAGCTTTCCCATATGAGATCATGCACTCTTCACTTTCTGTGCCTGAATTATTTCACTTAACATAATTCCCTTCAGCCAGGGTTCGATCCTCAGCATCACATACAAACAAAGATGTTGTGTCCGCCGAAAACTAAAAAATAAATATTAAAATTCTCTCTCTCAAAAAAAAGAAAAAAAAAGGGCTGGGGATGTGGCTCAAGCCGTAGCGCGCTCGCCTGGCATGTGTGCGGCCCGGGTTCTATCCTCAGCACCACATACAAACAAAGATGTTGTGTCCGCTGAAAACTAAAAAATAAATATTTTAAAAAAAAACCCTAGGCCTAGTTCCATTCATGTTTCAGCAAATGACAGGATTTCATTCTTTCTTACATTGGTATAATATTCCATTGTGTGAGAACATCACATGTTTTTATCTATTTATCTGTTTCTTTTGTTGTTGTTGTTTTACTCAGTTATACATGACAACATAATGCATTTCCTTTCATTGTACATAAATGGAGCACAACTTCATTTCTCTGGTTGTACACAATGTACAGTCACACCATTTATGCAGTCATACATGTACCTAGGGTAATGATGTTCATCTCACTCCACCATCTTTCCTGCCCCCCTGCACTTTCTCCACCTCCCTCCCCTTTACCCAATTCAAAGTTCCTCCATTCTCCCCATGCTCCTCTCCCCATTGTGGATTGGCATCCACTTATCAGAGAGAACATTTGGCCTTTGGTATTGGGGGATTGGCCTACTTCTCTTAGCATGATATTCTCCAAGTCCATCCATTTACCTACAAATCCTAATCCCAGAATCTATTGCATTATAGGATAAAAGGAAATGTGCAGATATGATAAGGGATGTTGAGCTGGGGAGAATATTCTAGATTATCCAGTGGGCTCCAAACATCATCACAACAGGGAGGCAGTGGGAACCTTGACATGGACATAGGAGTTGTCATATTGATACATATATACAGTGTGTAATGATCAACTCATTCTCTTTTAGTGCTCAGTAATATTCCATTGTGTATATATACCACAGTTTCTTTATCCATTCATCTATTGAAAAGCATATGTTTCTGAACACCCCAATTTCCTATCTTGCTGCAATAAACATGGGAGTGCAGGCATCTCTTTGATGTATTTATTTCATTTTCTTTGGCTTTATACCCAGTAGTGGGATTGATGGATCATATTGTAGTTCTATTTTTAATTTTTTAAGGAAACCTCAAACTGTATTTAGTAATGGCTATACTAATTTACCATTCTCACCAATAGTATATGAATTCCCCTTTCACAACATCCTCACTGCATTTATTATTTTATAGCCATTTTTATTATAGCCATTTCTAACTGCGACAATATGACATCTTCTTCTTATAGTTTTGATTTGCATTTCCATGATGATAAGTGATATTGAGCATGTGTTTCATATATTTGTTGGCCATTTATAAATCCTCTTTTAAGAAATCTCTACCTAGATCACTTACCCATTCTGTAAGATGAATTATTTGGCTTTTTTTGCTTTTGAGATTTTCTTTTTATTAAGTTTCTTGTGTGTTCTGAATATTATTAATCCCTTGCCAGACAAATAGTTTGCGAATATTTTCACCCATTCTGCAGGTGTTGTCTCCACTTTGTTTATGTACAGAATCTTCTTAGTTTGACATAATCCCATTTGTCTATTTTTATTTTTATTTTCTGTGCTTATAGGATCTTATCCAAAAAATATTGCTTATAGAAATATCTTGAAGTATTTCCCCTTAGTTTTCATTTACTAGTTTCTTAGTTTCAGGTCTTACATTTAGGTCTTCAATACATTCAGTATACTTTTGTATATGGTGAGAGATGAGAGTCTCAATTCTCATGAAGATATCCAGTTTTCCCATCACCATTTAATGAAGAAGCTACCCATATTCCAATTCATGTTTCTGGTTGCCTTTGTTGAAGATTTGTTGGCTTTAGATGAGAGAATTTATTTCTTGATTCTCTATTGTGTTCCACAGTTCTGTGTTGTTGTTTTTTCCCCCCACATTCATGCTATTTGGGCCACTGTGTAGCTGTGTAGTACACCGGTTAGGTATTGTGATGTGTCCAGCTTTGTTCTCCTTGCTTAGGATTGCTTTGGCTCATTGGAGTCTTCTGTGTTTCCATATGAATTTTAGAATTGTTTTTTTCTATATCTGTGAAGAATACCACTGGTATATTGATGGAGATTGCATTGAATTTGTAAAATGTTTTGGGTAATATGGACATTTTAACAACATTAATTCTTCCAATCCATTTGTGTGTGTGTGTGTGTGTGTACGCGCGTGCACGCGCACATGCATACATGTCCTCTTTACTGTTACAAATTTCACTGTAGGGATCACTCATGTCCCTAGTTAAATGTATTACTAGATGTTTTATTTTATTTTTATAGCTACTATGGATGAGATTAATTTCTCGACTTCTTTCTCAGTAGGTTCATTATTGGTTATAAAAATGTTAATGACTTCTGAGTGTTGATTTAGTATCTTGTAACTTTATTGAATTTATTCACCAGCTAGTATTTTATTTGTTTGCTTGCTTGTTTGTTTTTATGTGAAGCCTTCAGGTTTTTCTATATTTAAAATTATGTGGTTTGCCAAGAGGGATAACTTCCTCCTTTCTTATTTAGATACCCTTTATAGTCCTTCTCTTGCTTTATTGCTCTAGTTAAGACTTCCAGTGCTATGTTGAATTCATAGTGATGAAAGTTGACATCTTCTTCATGCTCCAGATCTTAGAGGAAATGATTTCAGTTCATCTTCATTGAACATAATGTTGACTGTGAGTCTGGTGAATATATTCCTTATTGTTTTGAGGTACATACCTTTGACAGTTAACTTTTGAGAGCTTTTATCATGAAGGAATATTAAATTTTATCAAATGCTTATCCTGTATCTACTGAGAAGATCATATGAACTTTGTTCTTAATTCTGTTGATGTGATGTATTATGGTCATTGATTTGCATATGTCAAACCATCCTTGTGCCCCTTGGATAAATCCCACTTGATCATGATATATAACCTTTTTGCTATATTGATGGATTTGGTTTGCAGGTATTTTTAAGAATTTTTGCACATATGTTCATCAGGGATATTGGTCTGTAGTTTTCAGGGTTTTTGTTGTTGTCCTTGATCTTATTGTGTCTTTGTCTGGTTTTAGTAATAAGGTAATTCTGGCCTCATAGAAAGAATGTGGAAGAATTTTCTTGCCCTTTCAATTTTTTGGAATAGCTTGAAAAGAACTGAGGTTAATTCTTCTTAAAAATTGGGTAAAATTCAGCAATGAAGCCATTTGGCCCTGGGCTTTTCTTTGATGGAAGATCTTTTAATACTGATTCAATATCTTTCTTTCTCTGATTCAATCGTGTTATTTGATATTGGTTTTTTTGAGTTTTACGTCTTCACGGTTGAATTTGGGTAGGTCACATGTGTCCAGAAATTTATCCATTTCTTCTTGGTTTTCCAATTTGGAGGGGTATAGTTTATTCATTGTAGTCCTTAATGATGATTTATATTTCTGTGGTATCAGTTGTAGTATCTCCTTTTTCATCTCTGATTTTACTGATTTAGGTCTTCTTTCTTTTTTTTCCTTAATTAGTCTAGTGAAAAGTTTGGCAATTTTGTTTCTTTTCAATAGATTCTTTCTTTATTTTGTTGATTTTTAAGGCTCTATTTCATTTATTTATGCTCTGATCTTTGTTATTTCTTTCCTTCAAGTAATTTTGGAGTTTGTTCTTAGGATTCTAGTTCCTTGAGTTCATCATTAGGTTGTTCATTTGAAATCGCTTGTGTGTGCATGTGCACACATGTGTAGGTGCTCACTATGCTAAACTTCTTTCTTTCTTTTTTTTAATGTCTTTATTTTTTTTATGTGGTGCTGAGGATTGAACCCAGTACCTCATGCTTGCGAGGCAAGCACTCTACCACTGAGCCACAACCCCAGCCCCTAACCTTCTTTCTTATTACTACTTTTGCTGTGTCCCTTGGTTTTAGTGTGTTGTGTTTTCATCTTCATTTGTTTCAATAAAATTTTTAAATTTCCTTTTTGATTTTTTTCTTTAACCCATTGGTCATTAAAGTGTTTGTTGTTTACTTTCCACATATTTGTACAATTTCTAAAGTTCTTCTTATTGATTTCTAGTTATAGTCCATCATGGTCAGAAAAATAAATAAATAAATAATATGGTTTGGTTTGGTCTGTTTTTTTAATTTATTGAAACTAGTTTTGTGATCTAATGTATGAACTATTGTGAAGAATGTTCCATATGCTTATAAGAACATGTGTTCTGCAGTTATCTAACTGGATAATTTGATTCATTTACACTCAGGGTTATTATTGATAGGTAAGTACATACCCCTGTATTTTGTTAAGTTTTTCTGGTCTTGAATAATCCTCTGTTCTTTTCTTCCTTTCTTGTTCACTTTTATGTTTTGGTGGGCTTTCTGTATTGATTAGGTTTGATTTTTTTCTCTTCTGTGTGTGTTGTGTTCTGGTGAGTATTATGTTGTCATGTTTTCATGATGACAGTTATCATTTTTCACTGTGTATAACATTCTTAGTTGGCAGTTATTTTTCTTTTACAACTTTGAATATATCCTATTCTCTTTTGCCCACAAGGTTTCTTCTAATGAGTTGTTTCCTTATATGAGACTCAATGGTTTTCCTTACTGTTTTTAGAATTCTCTCTTTATCTTAAGACTTTTGACAGTTTGACTGTAATATGCCTCTGTTGAATTTATTTAGGATCTTATGATATTCCTTAACCTGCATGTCCATGTATTTCCCAAAATTTGGAAAGTTTTTAGCTATTTTTCCACTTAATTTGTATGTTTTTCCTTTTCTCCTTCTGGAACACCCATAATGCAAATATTTGTTCATTTAGTAAACAAACCTAAGTCTCCTAGGCTTTTTTCACTTGATCTTAGCCAAAAGGCCGAGAAGCGATCCTAGGCTTTTTTCAGTTCTTTATTTTTTCTTCTGTTTTTTTTTTTTTTTTTTTTTTTCTCTTTCATCTGCTTGATCTGGTCTGTCATTCAGGCCACTACATTATTTATTTATTTACTAGATTCTTTAGTTCCAAGATGCCAGATTTCTTTTTCTTAAGATCATGAATTGTTTTCTAAGTTTGTTGAACTGCCAGTTTGAATTATCTACCTTGCATCTCATTAAATTCCTTAAAAATCATTATTTGGACCTCTTTCTCAATTTCCTTTGGTAGGGTCTACTGTTAAGAGTTATTGTGTTCCTTTGGCAATATTGTATTACCTTGATTTTACATTCTTCTGCAATTCCTTTGTCAGTGTTTGCACATCTGGTAGATCAGCTCTTTCTACCAAATTTATAGGGTGGCTTTTGTGTTAAGAGACTTTCTCCTGGAGGTGTCCCTAGGTCACCCTGGCTTTGTGTCCAGATGAGTGCAATGTCCATGAAGCTTCTTCAGCTGTGATTTACTCAATGATATCTGTGGGTGTCTCAGAGACCTGGACTCCAGGGGACCATGGGATTGTTCTGCCAGCTGCAATGCAGCTCTCTTAGGTGGTGCAGGTTTGCCTGCAGCTCTGGACACCACACTCATAGCTTTGGGTGTAGGTCACCTCTCACTTTCCATGGATCAGGTAGGGGTGGGATCACTCTAGTGAAACCAGACAGGGAAAGCATGGATAGTGCAGGAACAGAGGTGAGGCACCTGTCACATTCTGAAGACCACACGTGGGCAGGGTTGTTCCAGGGCCCCTGATAGATACAGCATGCCTGATATAGGGGCAGGGTGTCCATCAGTGCCTGAAGCTATTTAGATCCTTTGCCAGGCTTTGGAAGTCCATGTTAGACAGGACAAGTTACCTAGCTGCTTCCTGGGGCTGACAGATGGTAAAAGAGTCCCACAAGCTGCTTCTTGAAGAATCAGTAAGTGGAGTTGCTCAATAGGGGTTGCCTAGTTGCTTCTTAGCCCAGACATGGCTAGGCAAGTCCACCCAGATACTTCCTAGGATGGAGGGAGGGTGAGCAGTCACCTGGCAGCTTTGCAGGGCTGTAGGTGAGAGTGTAGAGACCACCAACTTCTGGTTCACAGAGCCAGGACAACCCAAGCTGCTGGGGGTGAATACCCAGCTACTTAAGGATTCTGGCTGGGTAAGGTCTCAAGATGAACTGTTCAGAAGAAGTTTGGATACAGGAAGACACAACACAGGTGAGGTTCTTTCTCCAGAACAATGTAGCTGTTACAATAACTTTCAGTTTACAGCTAGCTGCTAGCAGCTATGAGCAGCTCGGAGTGCTTGAAGAATCTACACTTGTTCAGGCCTGGTAGGAACGCCTGCAGGATGGGGTGCTCTGCTCTAGCGAGCCTTTAGGAAAACCACATCCTTAGCACTTGTGGTTAGCGTTGCCAAGCTGCCAGGCCAGGAAACTGATAGCCAGGAGCTTCAGGCATGAAACTCCTAACTTAGAAACCCCCTCCCCTAGGGACAAAGACCCCTCCTGATGATAGCAAAATTTAGAGCATCCTCATAGAGCGGTTACATTAGGCATAAGATGATTGGCTTATGGATACTATCTTGCTTGTGAATGATTGATGGGCACGCCCCACTGGAACACTATAACAGTTGTATCATTCCAAAAATAAACTGAGCTACTGGATGACAACCTGAGGTGGGTCTCCAACCAGTTCTCTCACCAGCTCCCGGAGTCTATATGTTGATTCCGCGTCTCTACCCACCCACCCCCACACCCCTACCCCCTCGACTGAGGTAGCCAAGCAACTAATTGACCACATCAGTGACCAGAATGGCAGCATGTAGCAACATGGATTTCCTGGAGCTCCCCAAATGGAGCTCAGAGCTTCTGAGGACTGCAGTCTTCTCCAGCAGCAAAACTTAGTGTGTCTATGCCATTAACAGAGACTGATGGGGGCCCCTGCTTACCTTTTCCCCACCATTCACAGTCCCCCTTGCTTCAGGGTTGATCTCAACTAGAGAGATAAGATGGTAGATGCTGTGTGCTTAAGTCTCTGAAGGAGTTTAATCCCCAAAGTCATATGTTAATGGCATTAGGAGAATGGACACTTCATCTGACTATGGTATTTTATAGGCAGGGTCTTTGGAAAGTAGTTCTGTTTATATAATGTCATTAGAGTGGAATTTGAATGACTGGATCCTGATGGCTCTGTGAGAAGAGGGATAGAGACCAGGCACACAGACAGACACATGCATGCTCCCTGTCTCTTGCCATGTGAAGTACCTGTGCCACCTTGGGACTTTGCCAGCAAGTAGGCTATCACCATATGCAGCCCCTGGACCTTGTGCTTCCAGAACTGTGAGCTACTTAATTCTCTCTTTCTTTATAAAATTAACCTGACTTGGGTTTTTCATTAGCATAATGAAAAACTGACTAATACAGTCCTCTTCCAAGGCCATCATGTATCTCCATACTCCTTGAAGCCTCTGCAATATCCTGGCTGCACAATGATTCTCTCCCTCAAATACTCCAGTGCAAGAGCAACCATTTTTCCTTTGCTTTTGGTCATTTTCTGTGGAGGGAACAGAGCTAGGCACCATCTTGCTGACCTCTGAGTGTGAGCAGGGTGTGTGTGGAAAATGATGCTTCAGTGCTCCCAAAACTAATTGACTTTTGACAAATTTCTCACATTGGAGATCACAGAACTCCACTGGATGGAGAATATTAGAGGAAAACAATATCTTCAGATAGATCCTAAAGGAAAGTGACAAGAGACAGCATGGTAAATAAAGATCAGGCCAAAAGGAGGAAGCAGGTTAAAAATGTTAAAGCTCAGCTGAGCCTGCTTCAAAAGGAGAAGAGAGAAGAAGATGCAGCTCCCTCTGCATCTCCACTGTGCTGACAAAATCGGGTAGAAACAGTGTTTCACTGACTGGGAGTGTGCTAGTCCCAGGGCCTGAAAGATACTGAAGCTAAGAAAAGGGAAGTTTGGGAGTCACGAGGCGTGGACACTAGAACCCTGGGGCACACATTTTGGGAGTACCAAGTTCAGCTCCAGGAAGAAGAGGGTGACCTTCCAGCTGAAGCAACTGTGGTCACCAACCAGCTCAAGGGTTCAAGGCTCTGTTAAACAGGAGTCAGGGCCATGGTGGGGGTGTCTGTGTGTCTCCTTCCATTTCTCTGAGCAGAGAGCAACTGCTGAGTGCCTTGGGATCTCTCAAGGATGGAAACATTCAGAAAAGCTGGAACAGGGGAGACTGTGAGGAAATCATTCACTTCTGTGCTTCATTGATAACTCGCCTGCAAAACACACTTCACAGGCACAGCACATCCATCTTTTTGCCTACCACCACTGACCAATTGCTCTTAAAATTGCAGGAAGTATGTTCCTACAAATTACTTATATGTTTGCAACCACATTTATAGGAAGGGAGAAAAGATCAGTCTATACTGAGAATTAGAATAGAATGTTATTTGAACAAAAAGAAAGATTTAAAAAAAAAAACAGATTAAAGGTTCCTGGAGGGAGATAGATCTTCAATGAGTTTACTTCTCTCTCTGGTTCTGGGTTTTCTCCCAATATTCCTTCCAGGGATGGAGGACAGAGCCTGGTGAGTTTTTAGCTGCCTATCAGTCTCTGGCCATCTCTGATTATGGCATGGCCTCTCTTAGCTTGCTGGTTCTCAGGGCAGGAAGCATCTTCCCTTGCATCTAGAACAGCCCCCATATATGCATAGTATTCCATTATCATTTAATAACAAAAAGTGAAGCATTAAGACACAACAGATTTATAGTCATTAAGCCAGAACCACCAACTTTTAGAGAATTAAACTGAAGGAGCAACAATTACAGTCAAATCAGATGAAGGTTGAGGCCTCTTAGTAATACCTTCCTTCATCTAATTCTTGATGGTCTAACAGGTCAGGGAAATCAGGATAATGGCAGATTGGTCCACAGAATATTTTAATGTCCTGGCTTTGTTTGTTCTTTACATAATTCAATGTGCCAGAAGTCGTTATTATCCTGCCTTTGTTATTTAAAAAGACTATTTCAGGTCCCCTCTCGCACACATCCTGCCCACAAGGGTCTGCAATGTCAAGGTGACTACCAGAACTTCAGGTCTTTTCCTTAAAGATTCTGTCTCTCATGGGTCTCCCTCTCAAGCTGTTCCCTTGGCATGACTTGTAGAAATTAATCATTTTCCTTTGAATTTCCCCAGCAACTCTGCCACCACACAACACCAAAACAAAGACACTATTGACCCAAGTCCTCAGCAGACTAAAGTTGGAAGAATCAGAATGGCAAAACAAACAACAATTTTAATATGAATATTAATGTTCCCTGTTCTAAAAGGGCCATTCCTCCATTGGCAAGACCTCCTGGCAGAAAGAACTAGGAGAAGAAGATGCGGAGAAGAGAAAGAAAGAAAACAGTTTGCAAACTACAGAAACAGAGCAGCCTTTGATACAAAATCAAAATGGGTTCCTTGGAACACAGTGGCCAACTTATATAGAGATAGTACTCATACAGGTTCCCAGAGGGATCATTTATGCAAATGAGGGATGCAAGCATGCTCAGTCCTCATTGGCTAACATTTTTATAGGACTGTAGGTTGTAGTTCATTGGTCAATTCCCAACATCAAAAATACTTTCCAGGTTTATATGTCAGTTGAAATATCCTATTTCACTGCATAATCGTGGTCACTGCATATATGTTCACAGGTATTACCTACATCATAATCTTGTACCAAAGATCTTTTGGTAATAAATGATTTTTAAGTAATACCAACACAATTTTATAAGTATATATAAAAGCTTCACTTCATATCATGGTCTCAGCCACTTTTCTGAAAAAAGAATTGTCATAAAATTTGAGAGGATTATATGGTGAAATATGGCATGCCATTGAAACACGCCTCCTTGGCAAGGACCCCAGAGCATAGTTTGTGGCTCTTCCAAGAACACAGAGTCCATGTGTGATCCCACAATCAGCAAATGACTACCAGGCTCCATTCTGAGTTTGAGGCCAATTAGCCACTTGGGACCTTGAAGAGTCAGCTTTACCTTTTTTTCCAAAGCTGAGGCTTGAACCCAGGGCCTTGCACATGCTAAGTAAGTGCTCTACCACTGAGCTCCATCCAGCCCCATCCCCACATTTTCTTAAAGATCATATACATGATTATTTCAAGCTGAAGCCAATTGAGAAGAAGTAGATCCAAGAAAAGCTTCTACCCTTCCTCATTTGCCTCAAAGTAGAACTTAAATTTACAAAGAAAAAGTATCTTTTTCCTACCAGAAATATCTGTATGACCAAAAGGAAAGGTTTTCCCTTGCCCTCTCAAGGTGTTACCACTGTTGACCGGTGACGAGTCCTTGCTTCCCCAATGTTGAAGAATAACACCAGAGAAACACGCCGAGGCAAGGTCAGAGTGGAAAGTAGAAGTTTATTAAAGGATAGCAGAAAAGACTTCTCCCAGAGGAAGAAGGGGACCCAAGAGATGGAATCCTTGGAAGTGCGGTTGTCTCCCCTTTTTATACCTAGGGTCTTCTTGCATTCCTGTCACATTCCTGTCCTTTGTTCTGTTAAGGGTGGGGCACAGGTGGGCCAAAGGAGTAATCAGGGCAGGAGGAACTTTTGAGTCAGCATCTTCAAGTTTGCTGGGAGCTGTTTCATTAACACTTCTTTGGGATGGGCTCTGGGCCTTGGGGACATTAACATTCCTGCTTTTCCCGGACTTCATTAACATTCCAAGAGTTGTTCTGCTTCTCCCAGAATTAATTCTCAACATGGCCTCCATTTTGGATCTTACTCGATATTAGACCCGATTTACCTAACTACACTGACTACCTAACTTTAAATCTGGCTGATTCAAAGGTTCACAGTAATGGATGAACCATAGACAGATTAACAGGAAAAAAGATACACAAACGTATTTGACTTTCAGGGGGAGAATCACAGGAGTGTGATAATCCATTAACCCAAAGAAATTCTGATGCTTATATGCCCTTCTTCATAGGGGAAAAGGAGATGGGGGATGTGGGCAATTTGGAGGAATAGTGAATGATTATTAGGGAAAATGATGGACCCGGGAGACAGAAATTAAATTGTAAGTGATTTTGATTGGAATTTGGATGACCCTGAGACAGACATTATCTTGTGACAAAACCAGACCACATGTGGTTACATTCCTCAGTCATCTTTTATGTGCAAGGTGATGAGGTTTCAGGGTGGGAATGGAAGGCACTTGTATTGTCTTTGCTGGAGCAGTCTTGTGCAGTTAAAGGAACATCAGAGGAAAACCTCTTCTGGCATTTGCTGACTTTCAAGAGCCTTTGATTTCAAATAGCTTAGCTTACCAGGATGTCCTGTTTCAGGGTGAAATTCCCTGGACTCCTCCAGGGCAAAGGTTGATCACTGAACATAAGCCCCTCATCTGCCTGGGCATAGCACCAGAGGAATCTTCGTGACAGGCTTGACTGGTTCCGATGTGTTTGCCCCTACACAAATCCTAGAGTCTCAAAGTTCTTCTCCTTTGTCTTGACACCCCTCTAAAAATGTACCATCCTTCGATGAAAAAACTCTTTAAGCCAAAGGTCGAAGCCACAGCTATGAGAATTACTCACTCCCTGGTTATACAATACAATACAATACATGTTAATGAACTTGATTATCTCTTTATTGTTAATCTGTCTATGGTTACAAGGGTCCATCCCAATGAAGACCTCAAAAGAATAGTGAGAAAATTTATTTTCTCCCCCTTCAAGGTCACATGAAGGTCATGCTCTTTCCAGCCAAACTGCAGGGACCTCACCTTCCTCCCTTAAATGGATTTTAAAGGTTTTCCTAAATTAAAACAATGACATCCTTAAGATATTTCTGGTGTGAATTACTAAGATGATTAAGTTTTCCATCTCAATACTATTTGAATCTGGTTTAAACTGGTTTGTTAGTTTGGGGGTTTTAATTTTTATTTCTTTTATTCTTTGTATGCATGAATGGTACTAGGAATTGAACCCAGGGTGCTTTACTATTGAGCTACATCCACAACCCTTTTAATTTTTTATTTTGAAACAGGATCTCACTAAGTTGCTAAGGCTGGCCTCAAATTTGAGATCCCCCTGCTTCAGCCTCCCAAGTTACTGGGACTATAAGCGTCATTTGAGTACTTTTTAAACATCTTGCTTGTTTTATTTTATAAACCAATTCATGTTATTTGTTCCATTTTTTTAGTTTACTACTGCACTGGCTAAAGTTTTTGCTTATAAATAAACCTACCATACTCCGTGCATTTTTGCTATATATCATTTTTTGACAGATTCTGACAAAGCTAAAAAAGAATGTGAAGCAACCACTTGCCTCTACTTCAAAATTATCTTAAGAAGTTAAATTTTATTCTTGCTGAGAATGACGCAGGCAAGTGGTACTCAAAAATTTGAAAAGCATGTCTTCTAAATACAGTAACAAATTTTCACTTCCACTTGAAAGTAATTATAGTTCATTGGTCAAAAAGTACAAAAGTGTATGTGAAGTTAGTAAATTAATTACATGTATTTTCTTTCAATCCAGGAATAGCATTGGAACCTACAAATGGTTTCACACATGCTTGGACCTCACAGTGCCCTGAATTCATTTTAACTCATGACAAATTTAACAGAACAGCAGGGAAGAGAAGGCAGATTAGCAGCTCTGGTGTGTCGTGGGAATTCTGAAGTTTTGTTTTGTCTTAACTTTTCCCTGCTCCCTCTCACCTCCCTCTGAGGACACCATGTTTCTCCTCTAATCACCTCCTTAAAGACTGAATTCTATTTGAGTGGTAATCAATTTAAGTGAATGCAGATACATGGGTGCTTAAATTATGGCTCTGCCATTTCTAGTCATATAAACTCAGGTAGTTTATTTAGCCTCTGTTTGAGACTTAATTCTGCCATCCATAGATTGGAATTATAAAATGTATTTAAAAGTTTGAAATAAGCAGAAGGGATTCTTTCAATCAAATAGAATTTGTCTTTCTACTGTCTATCTTTCAACTCTGTAGAGGCTGTGTTTACATTGTAAATTTTGTCTATTAAGGATGCCACCTAATACATTCAGTAGAATATATTATCCAAAGATTATGGTTTATGGTCCTGTTGAACATTACTTAGTTTTGCATCTTATCAAAAAAACTCATCCTTACATTGCCTACAAACTATCTAGCTCCTCAATGCTCTTTCTAGTAGTATTTGAGTGTTGATGGTTTAATTAACAAGGTAGACAAAATCTTTGAGGTATATTCATTTTATATTTGCATCAGACTCATGATTTTATCTTTCTGAAAATTAAGCCTTAACAGGGGTAACCATTCCTATCTCTTTGGATTTTGAGAGCATTTGACAAGTCAAATATAATTATATATAAATATAAATATAATTTATTGGCTACTTCCTCTGCCAACACTCTTCCTAAACATTCACATTACATGTACTATCCCATTTAATTCTCACAACCCTGTAATGTAAACACAATCCCCATTTTCTAGACAATAAAACTGTGGTGTAAAATGGTTGAGAAAGGTGCTCAAAGCCACAGAGCTAGTACACATCCAAGCTGGACTAGAAACACTTTAAGGGAAGCAAGAGACCAAAGAGCTCTTAGGAGCTTGGTCTTTCTCCTCCTTTTCTGTGACCTCAGCCACCCCTAAGTTACAGCCTATGAAGACAACATGATAGTTCAGAACTCATCACCAGCCAAGCACTTGTGGAGGAGTCAATAGACAAGCTAAGTGAGGGCCGCCTTCCCTCACCAACAATCCTCCCTGTCTGACCGTTCCCTCGCCCAGACTTCCTTTATGTTCAGCTCCAAAATGACTTCTCCAGGCACTGCTCCAGCTCTACAGATGCTTCTCTCTCTGAACTCTGTCAACAGTCTTCAAGAAATCTAAAAGACTGATGCATACTCTTCGTTATTATTTCCAGTACCAGAGCCCCCTATAAAACAGCCTGGACCTTTGGGGACTGCAGGTGTCTTAAGAATAGACTAGGAGTCATCTGGAAATTTCCTTCATGTCATGGTTCTCAAGGATTCTTCTCTCTGAACCAAGCTCATATGAAGGAAAGGGAGACAGGAGATGAAACAATCTCACAGTAAGACAAAATTATAGCTTCCCATACCTTAGGAAAGAAGAAATAGACATTTACCCGAAGAGATAGAGAAGTCGGCTGGCCCTAATAAAAACCTAGAGAGCTTTAACCTAGAGACATGTATTCCGGGAGGTTGTTTCTCTCCTATTTTTGGGACTCGGTGTCATCTGTGCCTTAATGTCCCTAATCACTGAAGGGTCCTGACTTTTCTAACTGTTCTGATGCCTGAGTCTCTCACCTGTGTTCAACATCAAAAGGCCAAAGAGAAAACAAGACTACTGCATATCTCCTATGGAAGATCAGATTCAGAGTCAGAGGCCCAAAGACCCATAGTGGTTCCTGAGACCCTGTCAAGTGAACCAACAGGTTGAAATTGATTTCCAAATAATAGCAGGACATTATTTGTCTTTTTCCCTGCTTTTGACACTTGCAAAAGCAATGACGTAAAGCTGCTGACATTGTTACTAACCAAGACCATGGCACCAAACTAAGCTAGCAACCATTATATTCTTCACCACCATGGACTCCAGATTAAAAAGAAAATTCCAGTTTCACCTAAGAAACTCCTTAATGAGTCAATTTTTTAAAATAGGAATTTTATTAAATCTCAACCCTTCCACCTCTTTCTAATAAGCTTTGTGTCAAAGTAGGAAGTGTTGAGAGCCACAGCCCAGTCAGAATGACGCCTGGCATTTGCCAGAGGGAATGGTTGAAAGGTGATGCCAGCGAACCATTGAGATGATGATTTGAGTTAAGCTGTATATAACTGCTGTGATGCTGGATTGATTGAATTGTATATTTGATCTTTACTGTTGGGCAATAGGGCGGCTCTTGCTGCCTCAGGCGCCTGCTACTTTGGAGTTTCCGGGCAGTTCTCACAGGGGTTCAGAGAGATTGGTCGGAGCCCGGTGGAGGGAGTGTGTTCCCGTGTGGTGTGTGCAGTGCCAGTGAGAATTGGGGAATAAAGTTGTTGCTGTTTGAACCTACAAGGCTTTGTGGCGGCTCAGTTATTTATGCCCAGCCAGACTGTGGCATTTGGTGGCCCGTGTGGGGAACTCCTGAAGCTTGGAGGTAAGTGAAATTGATCGCCCCTGAGGAAGAGCGAGAGAATGGGTGACCACTTCAAAAAACAATGTGTTCTTGTTTTGATTTATTTTGTTTTTATTTCAAGTTGCCTGTCCCTAGAACTTTCTCAGGCAAACTGGGGAAAATGGTTGGCTCAAGGTTTGAAGTTGTTCGCCCCTGAGATAAAGATAGAAATAGACCACGAACATACATTTCAAGAAAATAGGAAAATTGATACAATGCATTTTTGTTGCATTTTGGTTTCATTCTGTTTCGGTTTTGTTTTGTGTTATCTTTATAGTAGAAAGATGGGATCAGAAATTAGTAAAAAACAAACTGAAAGACTGTTAAGTAAATTGTTAGAGGTTCAAACTATGGTAGAAAACATGTTAGATCAAGCAAAAGAGACAGTCTCTCGAGCTAGTCAGACAGAGGAAGAAAATTTAAAGAAAGAAGGGCCATCAGGAGGGAAAAACCTACAACAGGAGGCTGCTACTAACACCGTTCTATCACCAGAGGGCATAATTCATCCAACAGCTCCATCTATGGAGACAGCTAAGTGGCTCTCAACCCCTGTAGTTGATAGATGGGATCCTGAGACAGGACCTCAAAGATTAGCATGCCCTGTACTTGAGCAGGCAGGAGGGCAGCGAATTCACCGTGCTCTAGATTTCAAAACAGTGAAGCAGTTAAAGGAGGCTATAATAACCTATGGCCCTCAAGCACCCTTCACTGTAAGCATGGTCGAATCCATTACCAACTTGGACATAACGCCAGCAGACTGGGCTAGCATGTGTAAATCTGTGCTAAATGGAGGACAATATTTGTTATGGAAGGTTGCCAATGAGGAATTTTGCACGGAGACAGCTAGGCGAAATGCAGCAGCCGGTTACCCTCAGAGAAATCTAGAGATGTTGTTAGGAAAAGGACCTTATGAGGGTCAGCGGCAACAAATTGAATATGAACCTGCTATATATTCACAAATTGCTGCAGATGCGGTTAGGGCATGGAAGACTTTACAAGGAAATGGAGATTTACAAGGTCAATTATCTAAGATAATACAATGAGCTAATGAGCCTTATGCTGAATTTGTAGATAGGCTTATTCAAACAGCTACCAGAGTTTTGGGGGACACAGAACAAGCAATGCCATTAATTAAACAGCTAGCCTTTGAGAAGGCAAACAGATGGTGCAAGGAGGCCATTAGACCATGGAAACATGGAGATTTAAACACATATATTAAATTATGTAGAGACATTAATGAACAAGGGCAAGTCTTGGCAGCTGCAGTACAACAAGCTTTAGATGCCAGGCCGAAAACATGCTACAATTGTGAACAAACAGGACATTTTAAAAGGAGTTGCCCCATAGGAGGAGGGTTTAACAAAGCTAGGTATCAAAGGAGTAAAATACCGGGTATTTGCCCATGATGCCATAGAGGGAGACATTGGGCTAATGAATGCCGTTCTCAAACCACCATAGAGGGTACTCCCTTATCAAAAAACGGACAAGGACAAAGTGTTTACCCACGATATTGTGGAGAAAAGCATTGGGCTGCATTGCCAAAAATGGACAGGGGGCCCAATGCTCCGGGGCCCACGACCACAAATATACAGGGCACTGGAGGAACCCAGCGACACCATCAGGGTAGTGCCCAGAACACATTATCCATTAGATCCCTCACTAGATAAACCAGAGGAAGTGCAGGATTGGACATCTGCGCCTCCGCCAGAGCAGTACTAACTCCAGAGATGGGAGTTCAAATCATTCCCACAGAGGTAAAAGGGCGTCTTCCCCAAGGAACAGTAGGCTTATTATTGGGACGCAGTTCTTCTACTCTAAAAGGACTTATGATAAGTCCTGGGGTAATTGATCCCGATTATGAAGGTAAAATAAAAATTATAGCTAGTTCTCCAAGAGGTATATCAGTAATTTCACCAGGAGATAGAATAGCACAGTTATTAATAATACCCAGCCTGCATGATAAATTTTCCAGCCGTACTATAGAAAGAGGTTCCAGGGGATTAGGCTCCACAGGTGTAGATTGGGCTATGCTGTCTTTAAATTTAGATTCTCGCCCAATGCTAAAACTAAATATTCAAGGGTATGAATTTAATGGGCTACTGGACACAGGTTCAGACTTTAGCATCATCTTTCATCAAGAATGGCCAAAACATTGGCCTTTGCAGCAAGCCACTCAAACACTTCAAGGACTAGGAGTGGGGACTAATCCCCATAGAAGTGCAATGGTATTAGATTGGAAGGATCCTGAAGGATGTGAAGGAACTATACAGCCATATGTATTGGATCATCTTCCTATAAATTTATGGGGATGAGATGTCCTAGATCAATTAGGTTTGACATTAACAAATAACATCAATCCAAATGCACCCACTATTAGGGCTAGACAAGGTTTTAGGAAAGAAAAATGATTAGGAGAACAAGAACAAGGTATAGCAGCACCAATTAAAATAGATCAAGGAACAGACAGACATGGATTGGGTTTTCACAAGGGGTCACTGAGACAATCAAAATTACTTGGAAATCAGAAAGACCAGTATGGGTTCCTCAGTGGCCCCTGACTAAAGAAAAGATACAAGCAGCCCATGACCTGGTCAAACAACAATTAGTGGAGGGACATATGCAACCTTCCCTATCTCCCCATAATACTCCCATTTTTGTCATTAAAAGGAAATCTGGTAAATGGAGATTACTGCAAGATTTAAGAGCTATTAATAATGAGATGGTTATTATGAGACCTGCTCAATCGGGGATTCCTCAATTGTCTGCTTTGCCAAAAACCTGGTATGTTTTAGCTAAAGATATTAAAGATTGGGTTTTTTTCAATTCCAATTCATCCTGAGGCTAGTCCACATTTTGCATTTACAATCCCTGCACTAAATCATGAAGGTCCTGATCAGAGATATGAATGGAAAGTACTCCCTCAAGGGATGGCTAACAGCCCAACTATGTGTCAAATTTATGTTAACAAAGCAATCCAGCCACTTAGAAATCAAAATCCTGAACTACAAAGATTTCACTATATGGATGATGTATTATTAGCACACAAAGATAAAAACACATTGCTAGAATGTTATGCCACACTTACAAACTTATTAAAAAATTATAATCTAGAGATAGCAATAGATAAAGTACAATTAAATTTTCCAATTAATTACTTAGGAGTTCTATTATCCTCAACCATGGTCCGTCCACCAAAAATTCAAATACGAATAGATCAACTCAAATCACTTAACGACTTTCAAAAGTTATTAGGAGACATAAATTGGATAAGGCCTTATCTAGGCATACCAACAGGAGAATTAGGACCTTTATTTGATATCCTAAAAGGTCCATCAGATCCAAATTCACCCCACATGTTAACGCCTGAAGCAAGAAAGGCATTAAAAATCATTGAAACACATATGGAAAATATGCATTTGGATAGAATTGATATAAGTTTACCTTTATTATTTATTGTAATACCAACAAAAAATATTCCTACAGGAGTATTTTGGCAAGAAGGTCCATTATTGTGGATACATTTATCTTATTCTCCTAACACTATTCTTACTAGGTATCCTGCGGCTGTAGGACAATTAATACTCAAAGGAATAAAAGCAGCAAAGGGAGTGTTTGGAATTTCTCCCAATAAAGTTATTGCTCCATATACTATGGATCAAATTGATGAGTTAGCTAATGAGTTAAATACTTGGGCAATAATCATGTGTAAATCTAATGTTTCATTTGATAACCACTTACCATCTAATCCTTTATTGTCTTTTTGGTCTTCGCATCCTGTAGTTTTTCCAAAAATGACAAGAGAAACACCTATCATGAATGCTCCAAATATATTCACTGATGGGTCAAATAATGGTACAGCAGCAGTAGTTACCCCTTATCAAACTTTTACATTTTTAGTACCCAAACAATCAGCTCAAAAGGTAGAGCTTAATGCAGTATTACAAGCTTTTGTGATGTTTAAAGATTCTGTATTTAATTTATTTTCTGATAGTCAGTATATAGTTAATGCTATAGTATCCCTTGAAGATGCTGGTAGGATTTCCCCTTCCTCTACTATTTTCTCTTTGTTTTCCACTATACAAAGTCTAATCTGGGACAGAAAAGATCCATTCTTTATAGGACATATCAGAGCACATACAGGATTGCCTGGAGACCTTAGTTTGGGCAATGATTTAGCAGATAAAACTACACATGACATACATATTTTCTCTACACTAGAAGAAGCTACAAATTTTCATAAAAGGTTCCATGTCAATGCAATACTTTACAAAAGCATTTTAAAATAACTAAGGAACAAGCCAGACAAATAATAAAAGAATGTCAAAATTGTGTGACCATTTTACCACAAGTTAATCTTGGAGTCAATCCTAGACGACTGATACCTAACCATATTTGGCAGATGGATGTCACACACTTGCCAGAATTTGGAAAATTAAAATATTTGCATGTTACAGTTGATACTTCTTCCGGATTTTTGATGGGCTCCCTTCGTGCCGGCGAAAAAACTAAAGATATTATAGCTCATTGCTTAAAAAATTTTGCCACTGTGGGCGTTCCAAAACAGTTAAAAACAGATAATGCCCCTGGCTATACCTCTACCTCTTTTAAACAATTTTGCTCATCATTTGGCATTATTCACATAACAGGAATCCCATACAATCCACAGGGACAAGGCATAGTTGAAAGAGCTCATCAAACTATTAAAATGTACTTATTAAAGCAAAAAGAGGGAATTGGAAAGGGGTATATATCCCACAAAGATAAACTTAAAATAACCCTTTTTACTCTAAACTTTTTAAATTTGGATTCATCAGGGCTTAGTGCTGTGGAAAGGCATATGTGTCCAAAAAATGTACATAAGCCTAAGGTACTTTGGAAGGATATTTTAACAGGACAATGGAAAGGTCTTAACCCAGTGATTGTCTGGAGTCGGGGTTCTGTCTTTGTGTTTCCAAAGGGAGAACAGCAGCCGATTTGGATTCCAGAGAGACTAACCAAAGCGATTTCTACAGACCAAAAAGAAGATGATTTGACTCAAATCCATAACAGCTGATATCCAGAGCTCCAGCTTGGCTATTCTTACATCTGCGACAGTGATTCTCCCACACCTGGAGGCTAATGAATAATGAACACCATTAAGGTCTATTTCAAATGTAAAAAACCTTGAGGCTTGCTTGTGGGAATACCTTCAGACCCATATGCAAGTTACAGGAAGAAGGATGGGATATCAAAAGAAGAGTCAAACCCAGGTGGTAACCAGGATGCTTTTTTCAATATCTATTTTATTATTGCCTTTTCCCACATCATGAAGTTCTATTTTATTTTTTGAGCTCATACAGACCTAGGTTAATGTTTTTCTAATCAGTTCTATTTTTTGACTGTGGAGTTTTAAACATTGCAATGGAGATTTCACCTGTAAAAAGCTACAAGGCCTTTATTATGTTATGTGTTGTATATATTGTGTCATGTGTGCACACTAGTGTTTTGTGTTGTATGTCTGTATGTGCATATGTCCATATATCATATATGAGGTGTGCTCATGAAAAAATGGATCCAAATATTTTTTTTTATTCAAGTGATTTATATGGTTTAATTTAAATTAGGTAAACAGCTGTTGAGGACTGTTTTTAAAGGTGGTTAACAGATCTGTTTGTTTACTTTCACCTTTCCTTTTCATTATATTTAATAATTCTGTTCAGGATAATGTAAATTGTTCAGAAAATAGTTTTCTTAGTGCCTGCTGGAATGTTACATAATTTCTTTTTAGCCATCATTGCCAGAATTCCTATCTTCATTCCAGTGCCGGTGAAGACAAAGATAAAACCAAACTACAGCTTCTTCGATAGCTATCACAGTAAACTGTATAAACTGATGCATCAATGAATAATAACTCAACAAGTGATGCTCAATCAAGGAGTCGATTTACTTTGGGAGGAAATGGACATATTGATAGATTCCTCTGCTTTGAACTGCTTGCAGAACTTGCCTGAACTATGTATCACTTGTATGCATTGTGAACTATCTGTTGGTGCAGCAAATTGTGGTAGTGCTGGGGCATCTTTGCTGATGATGTCATCGGTGGTACAATTTTTCCAAAAAGAGCCGTCATTTGGCTTGGTGTCGTGGCATTTTGCATCCTCCTCCCTTCTGCTTGTGATAGTCTAAAATTTGGGAGCCAACAGAGGTGAGGCAAAGAACCTCACCCCCCCACTGGTGCAAAGGCCAAATTTGGGGGCTAACAGAGGTGAGGCAAAGAACCTCACCCCCCCACACAGTGGTGCAAAGGCCTATCCACAAGTATGGCTGTATGCTTGACCGGTAGTCAATGACAGGTAAGATCCAATTGCAATGGTACCAACCTAAGACAGGAGGCTGACGCCTTGAGGTCAGCTCATCTGATGACAGGTAAGGACCATATGTAGATTTGGACAACCTAAGACAGGCATGGTCCCTAAGCCACATGCTTAGGGGGGAGATGTTGAGAGCCACAGCCCAGTCAGAATGACGCCTGGCATTTGCCAGAGGGAATGGTTGAAAGGTGATGCCAGCGAACCATTGAGATGATTATTTGAGTTAAGCTGTATATAATTGCTGTGATGCTAGATTGATTGAATTGTATATTTGACCTTTACTGTTGGGCAATAGGGCGGCTCTTGCTGCCTCTGGGCACCCGCTACTTTGGAGTTCCCGGGCAGTTCTCCCAGGGGTTCAGAGAGATTGGTCGGAGCCCGGTGGAGGGAGTGTGTTCCCGTGTGGTGTGTGCAGTGCCAGTGAGAACTGGGGAATAAAGTTGTTGCTGTTTGAACCTACAAGGCTTTGTGGCGGCTCGGTTATTTGTGCCCAGCCAGACAGCGGCAAGGAAGTACACTAAAGCATTTCTGCTATCTCCAGGTAATCTCAAGGAAAATAACTTGCATAACCATTTGAGATGCAAGATGAATTAGCTGCTTTCTCCATAGGCACCAGACAAGGTGATTGGTGAACATTTTCTCAACATCAAGCCAAGTGAACTTATCACTTCAAGAAAAACTGACAGTATTTGTTGGTAATGATAAAATTTTGAGCTCTTAAATTAAAAAAGAGAATTTTAGATAACTTGTTACTCACCGCCCTGCTCTTGACAGTTTCTGAATACTTAAGGACTTTTCAGATAAGATGGGTAGTGATATTAACCATTGTGATTTTTTACATCCTATAGCAAAATATGTCAATGTTTGGAAACTCAGCAACTTAGTTTTCCAAATGACAATGAATGATAATATAAAATCATGTAATGTATAAAAGACCCCCTCAAGATACAAGATATACCAATGGGTTTTAGCACAGAGGACACAAAATGCATTGATGTGCTCTCAGACTCAACATTACAAGTTGACAAGTTGTACAAGGTACAACATTACCTTAAGTTGTGGTTCAGTATCAAAGGAGAATATTCACAACTATCTGAAAAGACAAATGAAATGCTTCTATCTTTCCAACCAAATATCTAATCAAGTCCAGATTTTCTTCACATACTTGAACCAGCACAACAGATCACAATAGAATAAATGTATAGGCAGCTATAAAAATCCAGTTGTCTTCCTGTAAGCCAGAGATTGTAGAGATTTATTTTTAAAAAATGTAAAACAATGGCTTTCTCCTCACTAAACTTCTCTTTTGGATAATATGGTTATTTTTTTCCTAAAACATTTGTTATTTTGTGTTAAAATATAATGAGTCTATTGGTTTTTTATTTGTTTATTATTTTTTCAATATTGGGGATTGAACCCAGGGGCACTTCACCACTGAGATACATCCCCAGCTTTTTTTCTTTGTTTTACTTTAAGACTGGGTCTACACTAAATTACACAGGCTGGCCTTGAACTTCTGATCCTCCTGCCTCAGTCTCCTGAGGTGTTGGAATTACAGGTGAGCACCACCATACCCAACTTTCTTAAATATTTTTAAATGTTCATTTTAATACCTAATATGACAAATGTTGATAGATAAAGCAAAGCTCTTTAATAGGCTCAATCATTTTTAATAGTGTAAAGGGGACTAAGACCAAAAGACACAAAGAACTGCTCTCTAAGTAGTTGGCTAGGTTATGATCCTGAAGGCTTCCCAAAGGCCCAAGTGTTAAAAACTTGGTCCTCAGAGTGGTGCTATTGGGAGATTGTGGGACCTTGTGGAAGATCTTCAGGTCATTGGAGGTGTGCCCCTGGAGGGCATGATGGCACCCCAGTTCTTTCCTTTCCTGCTTCCTTTCCATGAGGTGAGCAGTTTGGCTTCAGCTCTGATGTGGTGCCTCACCATGGGCTCAAAGCAACAGGACAAACCCCTCATGGGCTAGCACCCCTAAAATTGTAAGACAAAATAAACATTTTTGATTATCAGGTATTTTTTAATAGCAATGGAAAGGTGACTAACAGCTGCCAAAAGTGGCTTTTAAAAAAAAAGCAAGGAAGTACATATGCAGGTTAGAAGACAGTGGCATTGGATTGTCCTGGAAACTGCCTATCTCTAGGTCCTGTCCTTACATGAAGAATAAGAATAATCCCCACCTATATTAGAAGCCACAATGCCTATATATTATGCCATCTCCCTTTCTACCGTGAAGTCTAAGCATCCTTATGGATAAGACTCATTAATTCTACCCTTTCTCCTCTGTGTTAGTCAGATTTTCATTGCTGTAACAAAAATACCTGATAAAAACAACTTGGAGGAGGAAAGATTTATTTTGACTTATAGTTTCAGGCCATGGTCAGCTGTCTCCATTATTTGAACCTGAAGTAAGACAGAACATCATGGTGGAAGGGTATAGCAGAGGAAAGTTGCTTACTTAATGACATCCAGGAAGAAGATAGAAAAATTGAGGGGTGGGGAAAAGGAAGAGACCTGGAACAAGATATAGTGCCCAAGAGCATGCCCCCAGTGACCTGCTTTCTAGTCATACCCTATCTGCCTATAGTTTCCACCACCCTATAGTAGTGAATGAATCCACTGATGAGGTCAGAGCCCTCATGATCCAATTGCTTCCCAAAAGCCTCACCTCTGAACATTGTTGGGAACCAAAACTTCAACACATGAGCCTTTGTAGATATACCAAATCCAAACCATAACAATCTCTGCTAAGTACCCTGATTAATGTCTCCTCATTTTCCTCACCATTTCAGTCTTGAGGTAACCTATAATATACAGTATGTGTATTGGGATATATACTATAAGTATATTATAGATTGATTTTCTTCCAGAAATTGTATCTCCTAAGGTGCTGTGTTCTTCTGCAGATATACTGAGTCAATTTGTTGTTGCAGGAACATGAACTGGGATGAAGTACAAACTTCCTTCTTCTAGAAAAGTCATTCTCTTCAACCAAAAATGCAGTGAAGAATAGAGATGGCTCCTACCTGGTCAGCCAGACCAACCAAATTGAACTTTCTCAATCTGGTATTACAAGCAGATCCCTTTCCCACCCAGGGCAATATTTTTATAGCCCAAAGTATAATGAATCTAATTAAAATATGTAAAGAAAATAGGAAGGAGGTAGTTGAGTTTAATAATATTACATTTGTATAGTACTTTATCCTTTTTGAGTGATTAATACCTCTCACTGGATTCTCATAATACTACTGTGAGGTTGGGCACATTTTTAGTTTTTTTCTTTTTTAGACCAATTTATTCTCCCAATAAATCCATTATTAGTTTCCATTAATCAAAAAACAGTCTGAGGCAAGGAGCAGTAAAATCACTTGCCAACTCCCATGTCACAGCTTGGGACACAGTTAGTGCTAGAAGCCAATCTCTGGACCCCCAGCATGATGCTGTTTCCACTTCTTTGTGGGAACTCTGGCACCTGTTGCCATTTTGGTTTTAAAAGGAGTGTGGGGGAAGCCAGCAGCCATCTTTGCTCTTCTATTCCTGTTTCTTGTAGACATAGACTCTGCTCTAGAATATTCTTGTCTTAAAAATATGTCCGATCTGTCTATAGGATTCCTTTTGGCTACCTCTATAATTCACAACTCAGTACAACTTCACCAAAAACAAAATTTGCTCTGTGGTTCAGCAATGTAATCATGGGCTGTCTCTCTGATCTCTTTCCTACTAATATGTGTCAAAATGCTCAAGTTGTAACAGACAGAGATATATTTATTCTGGCAGTACACATTCCCTTGGTTTCCAGATGGCTAGACACAGATCAAGTCTGGAGAGCAATTTCCAAAAATATTTTGCTGTTAGAAGGTTATATAAATATATATTTTTTATGCTAAAAACCAGAATATCCCAGAATTTCAGAGCTTTCTGCCTCATCTCACTAGTTGTTTCATGTGTCTAGATACTAGTAGTTTGAGTCTAGATACTAGGAGTTTAGTACATGGGTGGAAAGCCATTGAAGGTTCTACAAATAAGAAGGTAGGTTTATATGCAGGCTCTTGTTCTTGTCTCCAGGGCGTAACTACAGAGTATCTTCTTATAACACTGGGACTTTCTGAATATTTTCAAAGATATAATAGGACATTTCAGGCAGGGTCACATTTATACTAAGCTTTACTAGGCCACTTATGATAATCAAGTTGTGACTGGCTTTACCAGGAATCACCCCACCTCCACCCATACTCAGCTGACGTGAGATCCAGCTCCACCCAGAACTCAGGCCTTTAAGCGATATTTATCTAAAAGAGATTTATCCAAGCTTGAGGTTAATGGGAAGCAGAATACACAACCCCAAAATGACATATGCCACTTTAACAAAAGGGTTATTTTGAGCTGAAGGCAATTGAGAAAAATCAGATACAAAAAAAGATCTCTGATTTGGCAAAATACAACACACTTTCATGTTCAAAACACTAAAAAATCTAGGGATAATAGGAGCATACCTCAACATTATAAAAGTGATCTATGCTAAGCCCCAGGCCAACATCATTCTAAATGGAGAAAAATTGAAAGCATATTCCCTCTAAAAACTGGAACAAGACCAGGATGCCCTCTTTCACCACTTCTATTCAACAAAGTCCTTAGAACTCTAGCTAGAGCAATCAGATGCAAGAAATTAAAGGAATACGAATAGGAAAAGAAGAACTCAAACTATCACTATTTGCTGATTACATGATTCTATACTCAGAGGATCAAAAAAATTCTACCAGAAAACTTCTAGAACTAATAAATTAATTTAATAAACTAGCAGGATATAAAATAACACCCATAAATCAAATGCATTTCTGTACATTAGTGATGAATCCTCTGAAAGAGAAATTAGGAAAACTACCCCATTTACAATAGCATCAAAAAAGATAAATAAATACTTGGGAATCAACCTAACAAAAGAGGTGAAAGACCTCTATAATGAAAACTACATAACACTAAAGAAAGAAATTAAAGAAGACCTTAAAAGATGGAAAGATCTCCCTTGTTCTTGGATAGGCAGAATTAATATAGTCGAAATGACCATCCTACCAAAAGCACTATACAGATTCAATGCAATCACAATCAAAATCCCAATGACTTTCCTCATAGAAATAGAAAAAGCAATCATAAAATTCATCTGGAAAAATAAGAGACCCCAAAAAGTCAAAGCAATCTTTAGCAAAAAGAATGAAGTAGGTGGCATCACTATACTAGACCTTAAACTATACTACAGAGTAATAGTAACAAAACAGTTTGGTATTGGCACCAAAATAGACTTGTAGACCAATGATATAGAATAGAGGACACAGAGACAAACCCACATAAATACAGGTATCTCATATTAGACAAAGATGCCAAAAACAAATGGTGCTAGGAAAACTAGAAATCCATATGCAGCAAAATGAAATTAAGCCCCTATCTCTCACCATGCAGAAAACTCAACTCAAAGTGGATCAAGGACCTAGGAATAAAACCAGAGATCCTGCACCTAATAGAAAAAAAATTAGGCCCAAATATTCATCATGTTGGCTCAGGATCTGACTTCCTTAACAAGACTCCTAAAGCACAAGAAGTCCAATCAAGAATCAATAAATAAGAAAAATTCAAACTAAAAAGCTTCTTCTCAGCAAAGGAAACAATCAATAATGTGAGAAGAGAGCCTCCAGAATGGGAAAATATCTTTACCACAGGCACCTCAGATAGAGCACTAATATCTAGGACATATAAAGAACTCAAAAAACTTAACACCATAAAAACAAATAACCCAATCAATAAATGGGCTAAGGAACAGAATAGACACTTCTCACAAGATGATATACAATCAATCAACAAAAATATGAAAAAATGTTTCAACATCTCTAGCAATTAGAGAAATGCAAATCATAACTACTCTAAGACTTCATCTTACTCCAGTCAGAATGGCAGTTATCAAGAATACAGACAACAAAAAATGTTGGCAAGGATGTGAGAAAAAAGTTAACCCTCATACATTGCTGGTGGGGCCACAGATTGATGCAACCAATCTGTAAAGCAGTATGGAGATTCCTTAGAAAACTTGGAATGGAACCACCATTTGACCCAGCTATCCCATTACTCGGTCTATACCCAAAGGACTTAAAAACAGCATACTACAGGGACACAGCCACATCAATGTTAATAGGAGCACAATTCACAATAGCTAAACTGTGGAACCAACCTAGATACCCTTCAATAGATGAGTGGATAAAGAAACTGTGATATATATACACAATGGAATATTGCTCACCTTTAAAAAAGAATAAAATCATGGCATTTGCAGGTAAATGGATGGAGTTAGAGAATATCATGCTAAGTGAAGTAAGTCAATCCCAAATAACCAAAGGCTAAATGTTTTCTCTGATAAGTGGATGCTGATCCACAATGGGGGTGGGGGAGACCATGGGAGGAATGGAGGAATTTTGGACAGGGCAAAGGAGAGGGAGGGGAAGGGAGGAGACCTGGGGGTAGGAATGATGGTAGAATGAGATGGATATCATTACCCTAGGTACATATGAAGACACAAATGGTGTGACTACTTCATGTACAACCAGAGAAATGAAAAATTGTGCTCCATTTGTGTACTATGAATTGAAATGCATTCTGCTGTCATGTATAACTAATTAGAACAAATTAATTAATTTTTTAAAAAAGAAAAGCTCTCTGCACTTTGTCCATCTGCCTAAAAGCAGGACATAAATTTGTAAAGGTATTCCCCTTTTCTGTCTACCAGGAAGGGCAGAAATAATCACTAAAGACAACTCTAAATCCTATCTGCCTAGAGATAGCACCAGAGCCATCTACATAGGCAAACCTCACTCCCCAACTCTCACTTTCATTAGTTTCCCCCATATATTTACATTCCTGCAAGTTGCCACCTCTAGAATTTTAAAGTCCTTTTTCTTTGTTGTGCCACTTCTTTTAAAAGTTACTGTTCATTTATGAATATATAAACCCAAGTTCTCACCACCTCTTTCAGATATTCATCTATGAGAGTTCCCATGTGTATTCACAATGCACATACTAACAAACTTCTGTTTTTCTCTCATTAAGCTGACTTTTGTCAGTCTAAATTGCAGGGCTCCAACTAATGAGTCACTGGTGAGTGAAATAATTTTTTTTTCCTCCCTACAAGGTCTTCTAAGATCTGTGGTTCTTTGATTTCATGAACATCAATAAAAGCAAGGAATGCAGGACTTGAGGTAGGACTGCCTAGTTTTTGAAATCCCAAGGTGATCAGAGTTTGCAGTGGTCAATAGAGAAAGCCCTCTACTCCTCACTCCTTCACTCTTAATTCCTTTCTCCTACTCTTGGTTTTCTTTTCTGCCAATGCCTGGGGTCCATCAGACAAAGCGCAGGCAGGGCCTGCCCCTCACCCCTGTTACTGTGTTGCAAACTTCTGACTCTGGGAGGATGGGACAGGCTGGGAGGGTCACACCCTACCTATACAGTTGATACCACCATATTTCCCAGCAAGCTGTAGAGTTCTGCTAGTCAACTTCTCTTATAATTCCTTAGGCTCAGAGAAGTAGCCACCCTTCCTAACCTGTCTCTCCCTTTTGCTTTAGACTATCCACATATGCAGCAGAACCTGTTCCACATGGGTTCTTAATAATCAGACTTTGTGCCCAGAATCATCCTTTTCCTTTGTAAGGGGAAGGATATTCACAAAAGTTGAGATCAGCTGTCCCATCCACAAGTTAAGCCAATGGTTCTTTTTTTTACATATTTATTTACTTATTCTAATTTGTTATACATGACAGCAGAATGCATTTCAATCTATAGTACACATATAGAGCACGATTTTTCATTTCTCTGGTTGTACACAATGTAGAGTCACACCATTCGTGTCTTCGTGCATGTATCTAGGGTAATGGTGTCCATCTCATTCCACTATCTTTCTTACCCCCATGCCCCCTCCCTTTCCCTCCCTCCCCTTTCTTTACCCTATCTAAATTTCCTCCATTCCTCCCATGCTCCCCACCCTTATGGATCAGCATCCACTTATCAGAGAAAACATTCAGCCTTTGGTTTTGGGGGATTGGCTTACTTCACTTAGCATGATATTCTCCAACTTCATCCATTTACCTGCAAATGCCATAATTTTATTCTCTTTTAATGATTAGTAATATTCCATTGTGTATATAGACCACAGTTTCTTTATCCATTCATCTATTGAAGGGCATCAAGGTTGCTTCCACAGTACACCCTGGAATCAACTGAAGAATTATGGAAAGATACCAAAGTGGCATTTTTCTGATTTAGTTGGTTTAGAATGAGGCCAATTGATTTAATTGGTCTAGGGCAAGGTGTGGTTTCACACATGATTCAAACATGTAAAGGGCTAAGAATCACTAGGTTCTAATCAGAAAGCACATGGATTGCCCTGTAGAAAATTTTGACATTCTTGGGTTTCTTTCTGCCTCTGTCAGAGGTTAATTTACAATATTAATACATGCATTTCCTTGGGGGTGGCAATCAACCCTAGCCAGAAATTATTAAAGAGAACCTTGTTCTATTCACTTATTCACATTTGGAATTTTAAATTCAGTCCCAAAGCATTAACCACCTTCTGATCTTGTGTCAAGAAAATACAGCCTCCACACTGTGGATAGCAGGCTGAGATTAGTTGTCTGGCTCTTATTCTATCTGTTATGCTTGTCTTGGGACATTTTGTGCTTCTAATCTGCGATCCTACTTTTATCTATAATTTATTTCAGTGGTACTTATTACCAATTCCACACAGTCCAACAACAAAAATTGGTCAAACTCTAAAACATTCAAGCAAAGAAGGAAGCTTCTTTTATACTCTTCTCCCTTGGAGTGAGGATTAGATTGCAGGAAAAACTGTGAAGAATTTCCAATTTGATTCTCCAGACTCATGTACAGAGACGGCCGAGCAGAGAGTGGGAAGGGGCTAGGGGGCGGTTGAAGGAAGGGAAGGTGGCACTGAAAAGTCAGAGACCCTTCCTTAGGGGAAGCATTTTCAGACAGTCACATTCTGTATTGTATGCTACTAGATCCCTGGCTGGAACTCATTGGGACAAGAGCGAGGACACTCCATGGGGCACTGTCCCAGCTTCTTGCCGGCTTTCCCTGAGGGATTCCAGTAAAATGAAAACAAGAGTGGCTGTGACCTCTTGTGTGTGCTGTCTCTTAGGGAAAGCATCTATTTCATCCTCTGTCAGACCTTAAGGCATGTCTCACAACCCAGTTTACAGATGAGGAGACTGAGCCTCTGAGAGGCAAGTCACTCAGCCCCCCACCAAGATCAAGCTCAGGGCCATGTCTTCCAAGTTCAGGGTCTTTTCCTTGCCTTGACACATAATTCAGATTATGTTTGGGTTTGTTTGTTTATTTGTTTGTTTTGTGTTGATGGCATAAACCTCTTTCACAATAAAAGAAAATTTAAATAGCTGCTCTGAGCTGGGAGCAGGTTGGCCCAGCATTCTGGACTAGATTTCCAGGGTTTGGCTGAGTTCCCTGAGTGACTGTCACCTGGCTAATCTGACTGAGCTTGGATGGGCTTGTTCATTACCCAAGGGAAAACACTGCAGTGTTTGTTCTCAGGCACAGTCATTAGAGACTTTCTCCTCTGGGTTCAGTTCAGATCTGTTATCCTCAGATTCAGACCTCTTCCAGACGGTCCAGGCAGCTCCTAGGTGTCTCTTTAATAGTTGATCCTTTTTCTTTTTTCTGAATTGTCCATCACTGATCTGCAATAGCTCCTGCTTCTGAGCTTCCAGGGCAAAGTCCTGGCAGGGCCTTCTCGTCTGGAAGAGGTGAGAAGTGCACCTCTTTCCCCACCACCCATCCTCTCTCAGATGTTAGACTGAGAGGAGAAGGCCCCATTGGAGCAACTCAGCCACAGGAGCCTACATGGATGTCACAGTATCACTGGTGACCACCAAGTATTGTACAACATGTTGATTGTGGAAATCAAGGAAGTAGAAGAGGCCATCACCTTACCACCATCTGGTCCAGGAGTAGGGCATGAGGCAAAGCAGAGACCAATAGTTCTCACTCCAGCTCTGAACCCCACCCCCAGAGAAGCTGATGCAGTGTCTGAAATGGGGCTCAGTCATCAGAACTTTAAGATACCAGGTGTTTTAAGGTGAAGACAGCATTCAGATTCACTGAACCGTACAAATATAACCAAAGCTAAAGATGGTGTATAAGATGGTACTGCTGCATCCCTGCCTGAAGAGAGCACTAAGTTGGTTAGGGCTGTTGGAGGAAGGTAGGATTTAAACCACAGCAAGCCAGTGTAAGGCAAGTGGGCAACACTTGAGGGAGAGGAGCTCTGAGAGTGTCCAGAAGGAGGACGTGGCCTGTGCAAGGCTCACCTGGGGTGTAGTTACTTGTGTGCTGTGTGCAGTCAACCCATTCTTTGGACAGAGAAGATACACCTGGGGTGTATGACAGCCCTGAGACTTCATGTTTGCAGTTGTAATAAACTGACTCAAGAGACGCTTGTGAACGATTTATCTCAAAATGAGTCCTTCTTATTATTTTTTTATTATAAGATTTTTCCTAGAGTAGCAACTACAGCAACTATCTCTCCATTGTTCAAACTACAGTAGCTGAGGGCATCATGTTCCCATCTTCATCTTTTTTGTTAAAAGTTGTCAAGTACATAAGCTCAGCTTTGGAATTCGGTCTCCTTGAATCCTCACCTGAGCTTCTCCTGTGGCTTTTGCCCCACAGCTCACCAGAGCCTCCTGTCATAGTGGGAGTATTGCAGGTCAAGGGTACATACCTGCAAAGCCTAGGACCAAAGCAGGCCTTCCAGCCCTGAGCCTCTATCCCTAGCCCCATCTCAGCCTTCTGGATTATATCAGGCTGATGTTAAACTCAAAGAAATGCTTTCCTAAGAGGAGGGAAAAGAATGGATATCCACTACAGGTTAGAGTGGGGCTGACTAAGTCACCCACTCAATGTCTTCCTCTCCCCTAAGTATCCCCAGCCATGTAAAATAGAAAAGAGAAACTATGCCTGAGCATCCTAAGAGAGCCTCCTGAGTCACTGGGATCACAGGCCTGTGCCATCATGCCTGGCCTGAACATTTTTACACGAGGTTTGTGAAGAATGGAGAGTTTTGGAAAATGTGAGGACAAGAGGGTAAGAACAAAGAGTAGTAACAGGGGACTGAGCAAGGCATATGCATTCATATTCCTCTCAATGTCCAATCACCTTTGTGGATAAGAACGGTCCTTTCCTCCAAGTAGAGGGAGGGTATCTCTCACATGAGGGTTTGCCATTTCTCAAATTTCTTCAACTCAAAATATTTAATAAGCCAAAGGGTTGCATCTTAAGAAGCCCACCACCCACAGTTCAGCACTTAGCTCATATTATCTCCCACACCAAATTAACCTGGGTTTTCTCTTTAGTTCCTTCTGATTTTTCAAAGCATAAAGCTAACTCCAAATAGATAATACATGTTGATGAATTCTTTGAGTCCTCACCAAGGCTCCAAAATAAAAAAGCACCAATTTCCTGATAGATGGTTTATACACCAAATAGCAAAACCAGAGGTTATCAATCAATAGCTCACCAAATAGACTTGAATATGTCAACAAAACATCCCCATAAGACAAATAAGGTGAGACCAAACAAATTACACAAAACCTTTAAGAAGTAAATTGGGGAAAGCGGAATGATACCAACTCCCATTAGTTATGTTTCTCAGTAATCGCCTCACTGAAACCCACTAGGTGCCAGGTACCCAGCTCCAGGCCTGGAGTGGGAGATATTTACAAAGCAATTTAAAACCACATGGAAAGTGCTGTTAAAGCCATGTGCAGAAGGGCTACCAGAAGCCAAAAGAGAGAGACTCATGGCTCCTGAGAGAGCTGAGGAAGGCCCTGTGGCATGGGTGACATCTGTGCTGAGCACTTGAAGACATCACAGGCAGCAGGCGAGAAACAGAGAGCGGAGGAGGCAGCTGGGAGGCAGCTCACTCTGGGAGACTGGGCTCTTCCAGGAACATGATGCTCTGAGCAGCTGGAGAGGGGAGCAGGGGGAGAGGCCTTCAGAAGTTTGGAATGCATCCTACAGACAATAGGGAGGAAGCTGTGGGGGCTTGAAGGCAACTTGTAAACCAAGATATGGGAACTACAAAAATATCTAGCAGAAGTGTGGAGGATAAATTCAAGAGGGAAGAAACTGGTGAGGAAACAGTGCTGCCTTCCTCCGGAAGACATGCAAATCAATCTACAGGTGCCATGCTGTCACCAGGAAGCAGCCCTGAAGCACTCTGGGGAAGTCAGACCCTATCTATAAAGTCGACATTTGAACACACAGAACATTATGTGGGACAACCAGTGTCGCGGAGGCGACTGTCCTCCCTCCTTCACAGCCATTTCTTGGGTATCAAATGGTCAAACAAGATGCGATAGCTCTGTTGGCAAATATTCTGCATTGAAACCTCCACTTTCTCAACATCCTGAAGTTCTATCATCACCCTTGGTTGTTCTAAAGTGACAATTTCTGTAGCAGCTGTTTTTCATATTTTCAGACAAGTTGTGAATTTGTTAACTCCTTCCAATGTCAGAAAAGATAGCATTTGTGTCTGGACCTATAAACTATGGCAACAGAGTCAGGGTTCAGTTTTTGAAGCTCTGAGTACCAGTGCACATTGGCATATGGGGAGATAGAGTAACCAGTACTGTTTCCCTGAAATCAATTTTAGTAGAGCTAGAATCCTGTTCCTCATTCCCTTCTGGGACTCTGAAATTGTGTCATTATTCCCTCCCTCCCTTCCTTCCTTTCAGTTAGAATTACTGAATTGATCTGCAGGGTTTTTAAATATTTATTTTTTAGCTTTTTAGGTGGACACAATATCTTTATCTTATTTTTATGTGGTGCTGAGGATCAACCTAGTGCCTCACACATGTCAGGCAAGCACACTACAACTTGAGCCACATCCCCAGCCCAATCTGCAGTTTTTCTTTCCTCCCTAAAGAGAGATCAGTTACCCCAAAGGCATTTTGAACCTTTGCCTATTTTAAATGGTATTTCCCTAAAAGCCAAAATAGACCCATCTTGCCTTTCAGCTCAATTCCTATAGGGGGAAAAAGTAGGTCCAAATCAAACCTTTGGTGGGGAGGACTGCATGCTGGGTTTCCAATTTGTGGAAACTAATTATCTGTCTGGAAAACAAGAAGTGATTTCCTATATACAATGAGAGCACACACAGAGAGCAAGGTGTTTCCCTGTCTCCTAGTATCTGCTCAGCCTCCCCAGCTCCTCCATGGAGCCATCAGCCTGCTGTCCACTGTGGTTTTTTTCCCTTCCACACCTCAAGCATGGTCTGAACCTCTCTCACATCTACTGACAGTGCCTGTCATGGTTGCTAGTGTACAGTCTTAAGGATAACTGATATTAAATAAGGACCCATTCCATACTGGGCATCATGACAGCAGCTTCAGATAGATGTGATACCACAACTTCCTCAACAACCCATTCTACAGATAGGAAGGATTATGATCCCCATTTCACATGTGGAAACTGAAACTCAGAAGGTTCAATCAACTTGCTGTCCAGGAAGAGTCAGCAGTGATTTGAGCCTACCTAGTCCTATGACCCCAAGCCCATGCTCTAGCTACTCGCCATGTGACTTCTAAAGGAGAGAAATGGGCTAAAGTAAAGGCTCCGACTCTTGAACTAATTAATTCTCTATAGTCCAAGTGTGTGCACTCTGGTTTATTTGGAAAAATCATATCTTAAAGCAAATGACCATAAGCCAAATTCAAATTTCCATTTGTCCTGCACTCTAAAATCAGAAAGAAAAAAAAAAAAAAACATCCTTAGGAAAGAAATCCCCTGGAAGACCAAGATGAAAACTAAGTAGTACAACAGCTACAGCTCCTAGAGCCATGTATGGTCCATATTCCAGCAGCATCTTCATCACCAGGGAGCTTTTTAAAATCATAGAATGTCAGTTCCTGCCCTACTGAATAGAAGTCATATTGTAATGAGATCAAGTGATTCATATGTGCATTACATATGAAGAACTGCCCCAACTTTTTAAAACCTTTATAACGTTCCTATGTTCTCTTAGTATCTCATCTCCTTGCCTACATTCCAACATTTCTTTGTAGGTTTCTATGACTGCACCCTTGCCTGTTTTACATTACAAGATGCCATGCCTCTGGTAAGTCTCCCTGAATAAGATTGACAGAATGAATATTTACAACCAAGCTCAGAGCCACAAACGAAACACTATGTGCTTGAGTAGATCGGTTTCCACAAATTGAATCAATAATATAAACAAGTGGCTCTAAACATGCACATGAGACTCACTTGGGGGAAATTTTAGAAAATACCAATGCAAAGATTCTACCCAAATCCAATAGAATCAAATTCTACTGTGCCATAGGGGTGACAGCCCAACCAAACCTATCAGTCACAGTGTCCTGTACATAGTATATGCTTAATAAGTGCTTGCTGAATCAATTAAATTTAAGCAGGTGGGTGTGGAGAAGGAGAGGCATGTGAAGAACCTACAAAAGTCCAAATGAGGCCAGAGTCTGCTTTAAACAGTTTGCCAGACCCAAGAACAAAAGGTCAGTTCCTGACAGCGTTAGTCCAGTACAAACTTCCCTGGCCAGTTCTCTCCTCTTCCCAGCTGCTGCTGCCCTGGAGGTCAGATTGAGGCAGCAAGAATGCAAAGAGGTAAAATGTTCGGCTGGAAAAGGGGAAAGGGTAGCCCAAGGCAAACCGTCAGGCTCCAGGGCATCTTGGCAGGGGGAAGAATGACCAGAAATAGGCTGAAAGTGCCAGTCATTACACTGGGCTGCATATGGTAATCACAGGTAGCAGGATTTTTATTACCTTGGCCTTAAAAGTCATGGAACTAGCCTACAGTTCCTACATGGAACTGGGAAAAGGGGAAGAACTAGGTCTACCAACAGAATTCTAAAAATATGTTCTGACTGTACCATTGGGAGCCAACAAATTATCATCCTGATTATTACACAGGTGCTACCCCCGGGAGCAAGAACTGCAGCTGCAGCAGAGAAGCCCCAGGGGCTAGTGCAAGCCTGAAAACAAAGCAGAACTGAGTAATCCCTTCCCAAGCTTCCTCTCAGTTCCTCAGATGACTTCTGAAGCAGTGACTGGGGTGGGCAACGAGGCCTCTCTGAACCTTGGCTTCCTGTTGAGGGTACAAACAATACCATGGGCAATGAATGGGTGCATGTTAACTTCCTATATCTGCTATAACAAATGATCTCAAGTGTGATGCTTAGAAACAATCAGAACCTATTCTGTCACAGTTCTGGAGTCCAGGAGTCCAAAGTCAATTCCACTGGATGGAAGTCAAGGCACAGACAGTGCTCCGCTCCCTCCAGGGGCTGCCTGGGTGAGTCAGGTTCCAAAGAAGCTAAATCCTTTATTGCTGTAGCTATTTTCAAATGTTATTCAAACATCCTATAATCGTATCCTAAAAAAATAAAATTAAAAAAAAAAATCTCCTTTTGGAGGCTTCCAGGAAAACATAAAAGAAAGGAACTCTACTCACTGGGGTTCTCATTTATTTCTACTCCAGGATTGTTTTGCAAGTAAAATATGGGGTTTCTTTCCAGGGAAGAGCTGGAGACACAATAAAAGAACACATTTTACCCATAGTTATTTGAACAAGATATATTCCATGTATTTATAGTTATGTCACAATAGATTCTACTGTCATGTACAACTAAAAAGAACTATTAGAAAAAAAAGACTTTACAATAAAAAATACATTAAAAAAATAAAGAGCACTGATCAGTGGTCACAGAGTCTAATCACAGGAAGTCCTCTATGAGCACCTATTTCAAGCAGAACCACATCCAGTCATTTACTATGAAATGTCAGGGTAGAGGAGCCAGCTGGCTATTCCTGGCCTTCTCAATCACATTAGCGTATACAGACAGTGCTTATTATGGGTCCTTGTTCCTGGGAGGTGCAAGCAGTATTTGGGACAGAAAGAAGCAGGAAGGATGAGCCCAATACTGTGAACAATGAGAAAGAAGTCAACCGTTGAAGAAGTCCCCTGACTACCCCTGCAAAACCTCTACAGGGCAGAAACTCCTCCTGAGTGTCTGTGTAAGGTCCAGTTAACACATCACCAGGCTGCTTGGGAAGTGTAACACAGCAGTCTGTCAGAGGTGACCCAGTTCTGTGAGAACCCACGAGGTAGAAACATAGGTACCGGGTGAGTGTCCCCGTAGCAGGTTTAGGTCGAAAGAAGACAAAGAAGAAAGAAATGGAATCAGAGAGGAGCTAAAAAGTGAGGGTTGACTCCTGGTAGGCCACTTCTCCCGAGACTAGGGGACAGAGAGAGTGAGAAAATGAACAGCCTGGGATGTAATGATACTCAAGAATGTTTCAGGGATTCGTGCATCAACTCAGAATGGGAAATTGAATTTCCTTGACAGTTTTACATGGGGTATCCCTGAGGAAAGCCAAAGCCTTTAGATAACTCCAGAACCTCTTGTCTTAGACATCCGGAGATCAGTGGGCTCTGCAGTCTGTGCTTATTTTAAAATTAGTGGCTGTCACCGTGCTACATGCTAAAAATGTCTGTCTCTACTTCTCCATTTTACAGACCTGAAAATATTGAAGTTATAAGGCTGTCTCCACCTCTGCCACCCACTTAGTGTCAATTCAAAGGTGAAGTTGTTATAATTAGTCCTTTTCAAATGATCTTGATTTTCTTATGTCATTTTTCCAAATTCAGGGATATAAAATCTGACAAAGGGAAACTTGCCTCTCTCAGAAAAAAAAAAAAAGTGTCAGCTAATTATATCCTCAAGTTGAGCAGATCTTGATTGCTTTCCTTATCCTCAAATTAAAAAAAAATAAAAATTGTTCTTTCCCTTCCTGGGGTTCAGAGCAGATAGCTACTTGTCTTGTATTTCCACTTGGTCCTGACCTCTGAGGCCTCCAGACTGACTCTCCATCCAAAAGAGGGAACCCTTTACTTTGTTTAATTTTGTACAGCCTCAGCCCAACACTGAAGTAAGCTAACCTCCACTCATAACCAAAAGTGTCTTTAACAATAACAGTATAAAAACTCTGCGCTGACTGAGCCAGGCAACAGCTATCAGGTCAGTCCGGATACTCCTTTATATAAAGTAGCAACAAAGTCCTGCTCCAGAGGGGCCCCTCACTCCTTTGTGGAACTGTCCTATATCCTCCTATTTTCCACATCAGTTTTTAACGTGAAATCAACGACAGCTAACCTTATAGCATTTTCAGGTCAGGTCAGAATAATAACACCTGTCACTGGCCACACTGGGATTTTGATGCAGATGCTTTAGGTAGAAGACATGGCCAGCCTAGCATTTCAGCCCAACTTTTGATGACAAACGGTGGAGAAGATCCAATCTTCATGCCAACACTGACTGAGCAACTGCTTGCAGAGCACTTTGGGGGAAGGATTCTGGGTCAACAAACTGGCTCAATGGGAAAAAACACCATGACCAGTTAGCCAGGGCCTGGCAGAACCCAGGGCCATTCATATATTTGCCAATCCCATTCAAGAGGGAGCCACGTTAAAGTCAACATCACCTGACAATGTGTATATTGGCCTGGTGTGCAGAATTCGTCCATTGTTGGCCTCCTGTGATTTCAGACAATATCTCTGCTTTGCTTCCTCGTGCAGGAGAACATGGTGTTGACTGTAAGCTGTCTCCGGGGTGCTTGAAGATAAATAGGTTACTTTAAAAGCACATAGAGCTCCTTGAAGGAAGAGCACTACATAAATCCTAGGCAATAGTACAGGTATTGTCTGGATTACCTATCTGAAGAAACAAGTCTCTCAGATCATTCAATTTCTTTGACTGGATTTCAGTCCCTATGAGTTACAAATAAATTCCTATCATAGAAGGCTGAGACATGTTGACCAATAAGAATTCTTCATAGACTTAATCTACAATTGAAGAACTTACTTGGTCAGTCTCTGGCATTCTGATAAAGAAGACACAGGACTGGTGGGTATGACCTTCGAGAACACAGACAGGAAGGACACAGAGGCTGGTGGAGCCACTGGACCATTGTTCCTATGGTCACCACCATTATTCACAGGATCCTGGGCTAGTCCTAGACCTGAGGAGCAGTGTCAATGGGCTCACCAAACTTATAAACCCATGGCTCAGCTTAGCCTCAAATTGGTAGACATAGGATGCTATAGCTGGCATCCTGGACAGGAAGCAAATACCTACATTGGCCAAAACCTACCAAACATACACACACACAAAATGTATGCATACATATGCCATTTGTAAATAGATAACATGTTGACACAAATATCATGTTGACATAAAAAGCATATATAAAATACACATACAAACACACAGTTGGCCCTTTGACCACATTAGGAGTCACAAAGCTGGGTTGGGAGAACACAGGATTTGGTATCACCCAGATTACACTTCTGATAAAATGACAGTTTAAATAAATTGAAATAGGACTTAAGACTTTACCTAGCACTTCAGCATGAGTCGCCTCCAAAAAGTATAAGGACTATCATGTACAATCCTTCTGTTAAAAGTCCCGAGACCACTAACTGACTTCCGACTTCAGAGCATTGTAGTAGAGGCTCTCCCTAGCCCCATTCTTTCTCATTCTGAAGAGCTCTCCTGGACTTTACTCTCAAATGATAACCAACACTCTTCTACATGCTTCAGCATTTAAACTTTTAAAACATCTTTTAAGATTTTAAAAATCTGTTTTAAGTAGTTTTATATTTGATTTTTCATTTGTTATATTCATTGGTTTATCATAAAGGATATGACTCAGAACAGCCAAACGGATAAGCTGCACAAGGCCAGGCATGGGGACAGTCCCCAGGTCCTCTCTGGACATCCTCCCAGTACCTCAATATGTTCACCCATCCAGAAGTTCCCAATTGTGAAAATACTTCCCCATGATGTCCCAAGGCTCTTTAATCCAACCATACAATCCCACGTGGATATGGGGCCTTGTGGTTCACAAGGGCTGTCTCATACTACAGTCAGAAGGTGGCAGCCCATGACACTTATCACCATGTTACAAACACAGATTCTGCCTCTATAAGAGTTGATGGCCAAGCCCAGCTGGCTTGGGCTTATTTTTCCCTAAAAATATATTTTTAAGACTTCAACCCTCTTCCTGTCCCCTGAGGAAATCCTGGGATGGCTCTGCCAAAAAGTCCTACATCAGCATTTGTTTATTTATTTATATCTACCTCCGAGAGTTTCCTGAAAAGGAAAAACTATATTCTTTGCCAATTTCCCTTTTAAAATTCAAATAAATCTGACATAAACTCATTATAATAGCAAGGATTCAATTGCCCAAATTTATGACTTTAATTGTTTTATGAAGAAAGACTGAAAAAAGTGTGTGTCAGCAGAACTTCCTGAAGCTTCTGGGTTGCAGGTCACTTGGGCTCTCAACTCAGCTGCCAAGCATCGGTGCCTATTTAACCTTCTGCCATCTCTCAGCTTCCATCTCTACAAGAATTAGTGGATGCATCTGTGCAGAGTCCTCCATAAAGACATCCCCATATCTCATCAACATCTGAAAAAGACATGGAGTCATCTGTCACTGTCTTCTTGGTGTGAACATGCTGCTCATTTTCATAACTATCCCAGGTATATTTTATATTTCAAGTTTACATCTAATATTAAATGAAAGGAAGGTTTTTCCACTTTAATGCAATATGAGGTATTGGAAGGAGTTGAAGTATTTGGAGGGCTCAGAAGAAGAGCCAAAAAATCTTCCCAGGAATTGATAAGGTGTTTTGTGTCTAAGACATGTATCAGTGTACACATTCTGATTCATACCCAAAGTTGTGTGGGTGCCCAATTTCTAATGGTATCCAAAAAGAGCAACGTGAAGTCATGCCAGTTTCCAAGATTACTGACTTCAGTTTTCCTGTATTTCAAATTTGTCTTTGTCTGAATTACTCTTCAGGAATTCTTGATGTGTAAATGCACTTGTACATGTGTGCAGAGTACGGTGTATGGATATGTACGTGTGTGTACATATGTACATGGAAATGTGGAATTTTCCAGTGTGTAAATCTTAAGCTAAGGTAATGCAGTCCATTGTGATCTGGATGTGGAAGATTACTTAAAAGTAGCCTTAGCTTCTTCTCCCTCAAGGGGTGGAGTCTGTTTCCATCCTTGAATTCCTGCTTTGCTATAGAGCTTTAGTAGATTCATTGCAGGGGCTGAAAAAGCATTCACACAAGAGAGTTTGTTCTCTTGGTGCTCCTTAGACCCCAAGACTGTTGGCATATGGAGATGCCTGGGCCAGTCTGCTGGGTGGCCAAATGCTGGCCAGTCTGCAGATACTTGATCAGTTGCCTCTGTGGTCCTGGTTGGCTGACCAGAACCACCAGGTGATGCACGCAAGAATCCAGTCAACTGCAACAGAGACTGCTGAGCCAGGAGGACCACCCAGCAGAGCAACAGAACCAGGAGCAGTGGAGGTTGAGGGCCACTAAGCTGTGGGGTGTTTGTTAGATAGCAAATGCTCACTGATACATGAGGAAACTATGTACTCACTTCTTCTATTTGAGAAGGGATCTAGGAATTTCATAAGGTCCAGTGTCTCCCTCGGTGTTCAAGTTATCCGCACTTCCAGGAGCACTCTGTGTCATTTCTGACGGACTTTGAGGGAGATAATTCTCTGTGAGAGGCCAGTGTTTCTATGTATCACAAAAGTAGAAGCACTGGGCTGGGGTTGTGGCTCAGTGGTAGAACACCCGCCTCCCATGTGTGATGCGCTGGGTTCAATCCTCAGCACCACATAAAAATAAAGATATTGTGTCCATCTACAATTAAAAAATATTAAAAAAAAAAAAAGTAGAAGCACTGAGTGTCCTTGTTCCAGGTGATCTTTTCAAGGATTTTTATTGAGTGAACAGCCTTGGAAGATAGAGAACATGCCACCCCAACAGAGCACAAAGCCAACTTGCTTGGCCCAGGGTAAAAGTCCAAGGCTTGATAATCTCTGCCGTTCTTTCCTATAATCCTGCCCACTGCCCACTTAGGTGCTACCTGGCCCTGTTTGGGTCACCCTGGCACCAGATATAGCCAATGCTACCCAGAATGAAGTCACTGTCTCTCACACAGGAGTCTCCAGTCCTGTGCCAGCATCTATGAAACTGTGACAGGCTTATTTATTAACTTACCAGAGGACAAAATCTCAGACAGGCAAAGTCTCAGAACTTCCACAGTTCTTGACACCAATTAATCAAAACTCCTGCAGATAAAACTATCAAAACTCATGTAGGGGAGACAGTTTAGTGTCTGTAAAGGTCCATTTGTTTGCAAATTATCCTGGAAAAGCACATTGTGTGCCTGTTTCCAGAAACTTCAGGATGGGGGCATTCAAACACATCATTTTTGTTTTTCCTTTAAAGGACATAGGACAAAGGCTTGAGGCCAAATCCATTTTTTAGACCGTTAAAGAAAAGGAAAATGGCAAGTTGGAAACAGATATGCTGAGAACAGAGATTAAACAGCAAAAGAAAAATATAGTTGGTCTCTTCACTTCCTGCTCTCTCCCAGCATTCAGCAAAAAGGAAGCTGACCTGCATGGTCATATGCACACATTCCATGCCAGGTGCACACAGCTTCAGAAATCAGTGAAGCTAGAAAACTTTAAGCCTTTATTATAATAGCAAAAGCAGGGCTGGAGTTGTAGCTCCGTGGTAGAGCACTTGCCTAGCATGTGTGAGGCACTGGGTTAATTCCCAGCACTGCATATAAATAAATTAAGTTAAGGTCCATTGACAAGTAAAAAAAAAATTAAATAAGCACAGGTAAGATTATCTTGCTTCTTGTTCCACTGACTACATACACAAAACTTTTCAGGCTTCCTAGTTTTTTAACACAATTCAGAATTCTCTTCCCAAGAGAGACTTGCACATTTGTTCCTAAACCCTAGTGTCTTCAATACTGCCATATCTTCTAGGAATTTATTTCTATACAGTTAACTCCTCTGGGGTTGGTCAGATGAGCTCTTAGGCTGGACCATTGGAAGGAGAGGGCTGATGTGGGAGATGCTGAGGATCTTTTAGGAAAACAGTTTAATGCAGGCTGATGTCCTAACAGGTATCTGAACCCTAGTGGGTCTTCTGGAA
This sequence comes from Marmota flaviventris, assembly GCF_047511675.1. Lineage (NCBI taxonomy): Eukaryota > Metazoa > Chordata > Mammalia > Rodentia > Sciuridae > Marmota > Marmota flaviventris. Next base: position 116,827,895 of record NC_092502.1, read on the forward strand.
AATATCCTTGCTTTCTGTCTTTGGGTAAATGTTTGCAGGTCAATGTATTTTCCTCCAAGGCTCATTTTCTGCAGGATGCGACCATCTACAGGCTACATCAGCCATAAGGAACTAATTGTTCCAGGTAAACAGGAGGTAGTGGCTTTCAACCCTGGTTGCTCAGTAAAACACCTAGGAAATTTTCTTTAAAAATGCTGATTTCTAGCAGCTCCACCTAAGACCGATTAAGTTAGAAACCCAGGGGAGAAGGGGTAGAATATCGACTCCACTATTTTTAAAAAATCCTCAAGTGATTATAATGTGTAGTCAAGAGTGAAAACCTTATTAAAGCAAAACATGAAAGTACAGCTCTGGACATGTCACTATCAAATCAAATGGCATTCTCCTAAAAAACAATCTTTTCTAGAGGAGAGAATGAAAGTGAATTTTAAGCAATATAATATTATATATATATATATATATATATATATATATATATATATATATATATATATACATACAATAAATATATTTTTAAATGCTCTCTCTCTCATATATATATATGATCAGTTGGAGATCAAAGCTCTTATTCATTGGTTCATTCATTCAAATATCTGTTAGTTCCCTGGCAAATATCAGGCCCTACCCTCAAGGGATCATAGTCCAGAGGAAAAGACAGACAAGAGAAACTGCAATTTTAATGCCTCAGAGGAGGAAGTGCAGACTGCTACAAGAGGACAGCAGGGGACCTCCACATTTGGGAAGCACATGTCTCTCTCCTGCCTGCCTCAGGCCTTGGCCTCCTCCCCCCTCAGCCCTGCACACTTGGGATTGTGAAGTGTTCTAAGTGTTCTAAGCAGGACTTCATCATATGCAAGTATTTGCCAAAGACAAATGGTACTTTTAATAAATCTTATGAGCACCTGAATAGCTTTTTCCTCTCTGATTTAAAACAAGAGTTTCCAGAAAGAACAGGAAAAAACAACTGACATTCCTAAACCCTAGGGTCACATAGAGATCCGGAAGTGATGCGTCCCAAGTGAGTTTCAGGCTGGAGAATGAGCTGACAAAGTGGGCCTCTGGCATGATCTACGTGGAGGAAGTACCATCATGGAAACTTCTATGGAAAATATCTGCCTAGGGCACAGCTGCCATCCAGCTCCTGCAAACAGAGCCGGAGAAAAAACTTATGCTACAAGAGTGGGAGTGTGCTGCCTGCCACTGGGAAGCAAGTGCAGCCTCTCAGCCACAGTATCAGAGAGTATGTCTGCCTTTATTTTATTTTGCATGCATATCAAGCATTGACCACAATGAGTAGTACCAACAACCGTTTCTTCCAGGAATACTTCAGTGGGTACTTCTTGATTTTCTGGAATCAACACTGTAACTTTCAGTCTATTCTGTAATAAAGGAAAACTGGATTCCAATATCAGTCACTGGATTTGATAGCTGGGTAATGTTAGGAAAGTCATTTAACCTCTCTGGGCACTTATTCACTTGTTCTGTAACTGGACAAAATGATCATAGGATTGTTGCAGAGGTTGGATGAAATAATACATGTAAAGCTTTTAGTTCAGTGTCTTACACATAGTAGGCATTCAAAAAGAGGAGCTGTCAGGATTTCCATCACCCAAACCCACACTTAAAAGGTAGCAACTTTGAACTAGCTTCCTGCAACTTTGAACTCCTAGCTTCCTGCAGCAGAGCATATTTTTTCCTTATTTAATGAATAAAAAAGAAAAAAAAATCTGCATTTAATAAATAGTATCTCCCAAATCAGTACCGAGCAGATATGGGACAATATCAGGAAGCTAACACTCCAAAACCCAGCTTTCTCACACACCGCCAAGTTGTAAAGTATCTGTAATATCCTGTTGCTGCGTATCTATTTAGCCTCTCAACATTATTACTTTTAGGCCAAGTTTTTAGAAAATTCATACAGACGAAAGGAAGAAAATAGGACTTTCTCTCAAGCTCAACAATGTTCTTATTTTAGAATTCTTTGAATTAGGCACACTAATGTAAATGAGAGAAGCGTGTAGGTTGGAGGCTAGAAGAAGGTGAAATGATGAGGCTAATGATTTCTGAAGAAGCACACAAGACACAGGATATAGTGCATCCTGGATGGGGGTGCAACCAGGACTGGAATCTTCTGGGCTCAGGAACCATGGGAGGAAGCTGGCCTCAGACCATGGGACTTCAACTGGAATGTGCTCTATTAAAGGTCAGCCTCTATTTCTTCGAGATTTTCCAGTGACTCTTCTTGGTGCAGAAGGCCAAATTCAGACCATTTACAGAGGGCAGCTCTGACAAGGACTTCTAACAATTCAACATGTGACCAGAAACCATGCTGTCCTGTCGCCAGCACCCAGGATAATGGAGTTATTCTTGCTGTTTATCAGATGTGGTGTAGATGCAGAATCTACACCCTATCTTCATATTTTGTTTGAATCTTTTCAAGGATAAAATTAGACATTTCTTTTCTTCCTGATGGATCTATTAGCCAATATCCCAAGCACTGAGCCAAGGCTGCATCTTCTTGTAAACATAGGAGGCCGCTTCAGAAAAGCACTTGAGTGCTACTCAGGTAGGCACTTGAGTGTCTGTCATAGTCTTGATCCCCTAAAGCCAAAAACCGAAAGGAAAATATTATCGAGAAATACTGAAAAACCAAGAGAAAAAAAGAAGAAAGGCCCTCACATCTGTCACAAGTAGAACTATTATAATTGGTCAATTTTAAGAAATCAAAACTACATGTCATAAAAACGAATGCAGCCTATCATAAACATGTTATTTTAATTTAAACCACAGAAGTGGACATCCACTCACCTTGTCCTCTCCTCTGGGTAATTCAAACTTCCCACTGGTTTCCTTGCAGATGCGTGATGCATCATTCTGATGGAGGCCAGGGCTCTTCGCCTAAATCCATTCTCTCCCTCTGCTTTAGTCAGCTTTTCCTAGCTGTGATCAAAAGACCTGACAAGAACAACTTAGAGAAGGGAAAGTTTATTTTGGCTCATAGTTGCAGAGGGTCAGTCCATTCACAGTGACTTCATTGCTGTGGGCCCAAGATGAGGCAGAACACATGGTGAAAGAGTGGAGAAAAGCTGCTCGGTTCACAAAAGCCAGGAAGCAGAGAGAGCCTGAATGCAAGGATCCAGGGATGATATAATCCCCAAGCACACGCTCCCGGGGACCTACTTTCTCCAGCCATGCCTTACCTGCCTACAGTTACCACTCATTAATCCATTAATCCATTAAATTAATCCACTGGTTAAGTCACAACTCTCATAATCTGATTGTTTCACCTCTGAACATTCCTGCATTGTCTCACACAAGAGCTTTCAGAGGAGACCTCATATCCAAACCATAACACCCTCTCTGCAGCAAAAGGATTATAGTGTGGCATTTCTACTCCAATACCACACATTCCCCAGTCTCCCCCTTGGTTCTGTGAGGTCACATGGCTGAGCCTGGTCAACAGCATTTGCAGAAGTGCTGTGCACCAGCTCCAGACCAGTGCCTCAAGATAAGGGGATGGCTCCTCTATGCTTTTTTTTCTTTCCTGGTTCTAGAACTCAGGATAACATTTTCAACCACTTAGATAACAACAAGACCCCTATGAGTCTACAGATCAAAATTATTTAAAAAAAAAAATAGCCTGGATTCGTGAGTGATTACAAGAAACAGAACATCCCTCGGACCCAGAATACTGACTACTTACCTTGGACTCCTACCTAGAGAAACAAATAACATTCCATCTTATTTAAGCCATTGAATTGTTGCTCTTTGTTCAGCAGCCTCTGTCTTACTCTCATAATTCAATTCAATTATGGTGTCTAGTTTCATTTTGTTAACATGGACTGAAACTAAAAAACATTTAGGAAATAATCTATATATTTTATGACTTTCCCTCCATTTTTTGCATATGCCTCACCCATTCCTTATTTGACAGCATTTTTAAGAAACATATTCTTATCAAATCTTTGCAATTCATTCAATTTAGTTTTCATAGGAATAACTTTTATTTTCATATTCATATGTCATCCTTTTAAATAATATTTACTTAAATTATGTAATTACAAGACAGTGACGCTGGTGCACACATTGGGAACACAGGGACCCTTGGCATGTCAGTTGGCCACTGTGTTGTTACAAACCACCTTCAGAACTCAGTGGGTTAAAACACTGACCATTTTATAAACTCACAGTTCTGCTTTCAGGTGGCTCTCGACTCAGTGGAGCTCCTTCAGGAGTGAGCTGAAATTCAGCAGGTCACCCTGGCTTCTGGGAGTCAGCCCAGTGTTGACTAAGGTAAAGGGGTGGGCTGGGATGTTCAGGAAGCTGCAGTGAGCAAGGCCCCCTGAGGCCTGTGTTCAGATCTGAAGCAATGTCACTTCTTTCACATTCTATGGTTCAAAGCAAGTCACGATAGCCAAGATGCAAGGGAGGAGATTAGCTGTGAACATTTTTATAATCCATCCTACATGCTTGGTCCACATGCAACTCAAGGGGTGGGCACAGAAGTGGATGAGATAGACACCTTGAGTCACCTCCTATCTGAGATGCACCGGTAGGAGCCAGTGCACCAATCTGCATGACCTCCAGAGGGAAGCACAGTCCTGTTATTCCAGGAAAAACACAATGTAAAAACCATTAAGAGCTCCTGCTATTCCCAAACCTTGAGACACTTTTAGAACAAAATGAACTGCTTTTACCTTCCAAGTTGTAACCATCTTGGGGCGAGAATTGTGCAGCAGGTGCAGTGGGCTAGTGCTCACTAAATGTTCCTCCTCTCCTTTTCTCCATTGCAGTTATATTGGGGCCATGCAGCTAGTTCAGTCTCATGGACTGTGTGACTTTTCTAAGTGGAAAGAGCTAAAAGTCAGTATGTCCCCCTCAATCCCTTCTTCTATTTCAGTAATGATCTTGAAATCTGTTTGGTAGCTGATGTAGCTACAAGATTAAGGAGAGCCACCCAACCTAGATGGAACTTTACATGAATGAGTCCTAAAGCCTATGAGGTGAGCCACTGAGACTTCAGGGTTGATCTTAAACCCCAGCACATGAAGCTCTCCCCTAACTTCTTCTAATGGTCTTGCTCAGTTGCAAATGCACAACCACCCTAGGGAGATGGGAATGGTCTGTGAAGGGTTTCACACTCAGGAGTCACAACTGAATGATTCCTTCATTCACATAGTTATTAAAAAGCGATTCCAAGGAATACAGAATTACTACAGTGACAGATTAGTTAGATCCCCAAAAGGGAACTCATTTTTTAAAAAGGGAGTTCTTGGATCTACATATTTCAAGCCATAGTAAAATAATAGCTTGCAAGATGATTCTCTGAGTATTCAAAGTCCCTTCCAACTCCAGAGGAGACTGGTGGACAGTCAGATCCTACAGTAGGTTCAAGCAGCACCTCTCCTTCTAGTTTGATTTTATTCTGAACAAATCTTACTACTTAGAACCATTAGGCACTGGCTCAATTTATAGACCATCCACTGTTTTCTCAAATGGAGGGATGGGGGGGTTTAGATCAGTAGATGGGGAGTACAGAAAAGACAAGTGCATCACTAGTCGGACTGGCGCGCCCCAAACCCATGTTCTGTAAGGAGTGCTACTCATACCCAGAGCTCCTGGTTATAATGGGAAAGGCCATGCTCAAGCCCTAAACACAAAAGCCCTAAACATAGGCCCAGTGCTCTGAGGAGAGCTCCATCACAGCCGGCCTGGCCTCCTTAAGGCCGACAGTTCATTTGGCTTTGGGTGAGGTCTCCTCACCAGATGTCCTTTTGTCTCTTTGTGTTGTGAGGGGCTGTCAACTTCATCACCGCCATAAGTAGAAGTGGGAAAAGTGGCAGATAAATGCGTATATCCATATTGGGTCCTAATAATAGAGCAATGACAAGTATTCTGAGACATTGATATTAAACATACATTCAGAAACATTCCCAATCTTCCGAGGTTTGAGATTCTCCCTCTGGCACTACCTCACCGGGTGACATTTCTCTAATCCTGCAATCTCCAGCCTGCCTGGTAAGTGTAGGGGAAATGGTGAATGAATCAACTACAACATACTTGGGCTAACAGAACTCTGCAGTTAAGAAAAGGGAAATGACAGAGGAGGCCTGGGTTGCTGTGGGAAGATTAGGCAGAGATAACACCTAAAGAGAGAATGTGTTGAGGTTTAGATGTAAGGTGTCCCCCAAAACACTACAATATAGGATGATACTGGAAATTTTAGAGGTGAAATGACTGAGAGTCTTAACCTAATCTGTGCATTAACCCACTGGTGTGGATTAACTGGGAAGTAACTATACTCAGGTAGGGAGTGGCTGTGGGAGAAGAGTTGCTGAGGGCGTGCCTTTGGGATCCATACTTTGTCCCTGATGAGCTCCACGCTCTCTCTCTCTCTGTCCTGCCTGGTGGTCATGTCCAAAGCTGCTTCCCTCTGCCATGCCCTTCAGCCTTGATGTTCTACCCATCTTGTGCCCAATGCAATGGAGTTCGCCATAAACCATGAGCTTCAAATGAACTTTTCCTCCTCTGTGTTGTTCTTGTCAGGCCTTTTGGTCACAGCGATAAAAATGTTGACTAAAAAAGACTGTAAATGATCCAAGTCTCATACATTTAAAATCAGCAAAGTGCATTCTTTTTGGACAAGGCAATGTGATTGGCCTTTGGACCCTCATCACCTAACATCCTTAGTTGTGCCTGCATTCTCCTCATATTACAAGGAAGGCCAGAGCTCCTTCTCCCAGGAATACCAATTGAAATCTACCAGCTGGGCCAGCACAGACAGTGATCCATAAAGCATAAGCCAAGATCAATAAGGCACCAGCTGGGCGAATCCAATCACCTGCCATCTTCTTAACATCCAAGTGCCACACTGGTGGTCCCAGTTCTGCCTGACCCAGTTGGAGCAAAGTGACCTTTTTTTATTCTCTGGTTTTTTTATTGGTTCTTTTTAGTTATACATGACAATATACTATGATATAATTATAAAATATGGAATATAATTTTATCTATTTCAGTCCCTAGTATTTCCCCTTTCCCTCCCTCCCTTCCACCCTATTCCCTTCCCTCTACTCTACTGATCTATTTACCTTGGTAATTTTTTTTAATTAGTGTCTTGTGGATGTATGTAATGGTGAGATTCACTGTGGCATATTCATATATGTACATAGGAAAGTTAGGTCAGATTCATTCCACTGACTTTCCCTATCCCATCTCTCCTCCCTTCCTTTTATTTTCCTTTGTCTACTCCTCTGATCTTACTTCTATTCCCCCCCCCACTCCGGTTTTGAATTAGTTACCATATATCAGAGAAAACATTCGATATTTGACTTTTGGGGACTTGCTTATTTCACTTAGCATGATAGTCTCCAGTTCCATCCATTTACCAGCAAAAGCCATAAAGCCATGAATCTTCAGAGCTGAGTAATATTCCATTGTGTATATATACCACATTTTCTTTATCTTTTCATCTGTTGAAGGGCATCTAAGTTGGCTCCATAGCTTAGCTACTATGAATTGAGTGGCTTTGTCATTATAGTATGCTGATTTTAAATCCTTTGGATAGATACCGAGGAGTGGGATTGCTGGGTCAAATGGTGCTTCCATTCCTTGTTTTTTAAGAATCTCCAAACTGTTTTCCAGAATGGTTGTACTAATTTGCAGTCCCACCAACAATGCATGAGTGTACCCTTTTTCCCACATACTTGCCAACACTTATTGTTACTTGTATTCTTGATAATTGCCATTTTGACTGGAATGAGATGAAATCTCAGTATAGTTTCAATTATCATTTCTCTAATTGCTAGAAATGTTGAACATTTTTTCATATATTTGTTGACCATTCATATTTCCTCTTCTGTGAAGTGTCTGTTCAGTTCCTTTGCCCATTTATTGATTAGGTTTTGGGTTTGGTTTTTAATTTTTTGTTTTTTGGGGTGTCAAATTTTTTGAGTTCTGTGCATATCCTGGAAATTAACACCCTATTTGAAAAGCCAGTGGCAAAGATATTCTCCTATTCTGTAGGCTCTCTCTTTACACTCTTGATTATTTCCTTGGCTATGAGGAAGCTTTTTAATTTGATGCCATCTGATTTATTAATTTTTGACTTTACTTCTTACACCTTAGGAGTCTTGTTAAGGAAGTCTGTTCCTGAGCCTACATGTTGGAGTGTTGGGCCTACATTTTCTTCTAGCAGGTGCAGGGTTTCTGGTCTAATTCCCAGGTCTTTGATCCACTTTGAGTTAAGTTTTGTGCAGAGTGAGAGACAGGGGTTAAGAGAACACTGACTTAAAAATTCATTTCACCTCGCTAAGACAGAAAATATGAAAAGTATCTTCCAAATCAAGGGGGAAATAACGTCTGATAAATGTTTGAACCTCTTACACCCTCCTGGCATATTCAGCTTTCTGGAGTACCTGGGTTGGTGACTGGTGCAACATGGATCTGGAGGGCATGAAAGATCCTAGAAATCTAGGGACAAAACATTGTCCAAATTTTCCCTAATTCTCACAGTCCAATCTCCGTGCTTCTTCTGGGAAGTTTCAGAATAGCTAACCCAGAAAATCCACCTCTCTTTTCCTATCATACTTCACATTCCAGAAAGGCAGGGCCCACATGCATTTAATCTTTTTTTTTTTTTTAATTTTTTTTTTTTTTTTTTTTAGAGAGAGAGAGAGAGAGAGAGAGAGAGAATTTTTTTTTAATATTTATTTTTTAGTTTTTGGTGGACACAACATCTTTGTTTGTATGTGGTGCTGAGGATCGAACCCGGGCCGCACGCATGCCAGGCAAGCGTGCTACCGCTTGAGCCACATCCCCAGCCCCGCATTTAATCTTTGATCCCCTGTGAGGTTGGGGATTTTGCAACATGCCTGACCCGGTAAGTAGGCAGAGCTGAGACCACAAGTCTGTCCAGGGCAAGAGGAAGTGGAGAGGAGTCAGAGTCATCGGGGGTAGTGGGTGGGGAGAGGAAGAGAGGAAGGAGATTCAAGTCAGGGTTTAGGAATAGACCTGGACATCCTCAGTAGGGTCGTGACCCTGTCCTCGTGGGAGAGGCTTCTTATCTCCTCTTCAGGGAATTGACAGCACCTCTTCCATAATTTCCCTCCTCGCCTTTCCTTTTGTTTTCCTCTTTTCTGCTTCCCTTTTCTACAGTACGGTAGAAATACTATAGCCTCCCACTATAGGTCAGGATCTTATAGGAGATTTTATATATATATATATATATATATATATATATATATATATATATATATATATATATATTAAGTTTGTATAACTGAATACCTGTTATACAAAGCGCTATAGTCTCTATAGGTTTTGCTAACCCAGTATAAAATTAAACAGGGAAATTTTCCAACCTGGGAAACCATTCCATGTAACACTCAACTGTAAGGGTCCAGCGAACGTCGGAGGAAGAAACCACCAAGGGACCGCGACTCATGCAACAGCAAAAGGGGTTTATTGAGATTCCAGCATGCTGGGGCTCCGTGCTCACTCAAGAAGGGAGAACAGCCCAGAGCCCAGAGCAGGGGTTGTGCAATGCTTAAGTACACTTTTTGGGGAGGGCAGGACTTTACATACATCACAGTCTCCTTTAACAAATCACCATACACCACGGGAAAGTCAAACAACAATTCTTAGACTTGATTAGTACATACATTGGGGGGAACAGGTCGGGCGGGGTGATAGGTCAGTTCTAAAGCGGGGTACACATTCAAACTGATAGGTTTAGGCCCTGCGATGCCTACGTGCAAGACCACACAGAGCCCTTAAGTTATTAAACAACCAGGCGGTCAGGGGAAATATTTACTGGGCGGTTCCAAGCATTGTCTTAACAGCTACAGGAATTTCAGGTTTTGCATGTAGCATAGGAACTTAACAATACCTAGTCCTTTACATTTTAACTCAGGCCTTGCAGCTTAGAAACTTTACAATGCCCGGTCTTTTACCCTTTAACTTTTACACTTTAACTTCAATTTCTTTTACCCTTACACAACGATGATCTGTCATCACCTTGAAGAACCCTTCCTGGTACAAGACACTTGTTTGTGAGTAAATCTGTGAGGCTGAGAAGAGGAGGGTGAAACAGTACACTCACAAACTGCTGGTGGCAGTGCCAGTGGGACAAATGTCCAGCAAACTATCTTTCTGTCTATAAAAATATTCATGCATCTGATCACATAATTTCCATCTTGAGTCCATGTCTTTTGGCAACAAATCAGAAAAGAAAAATAAAGGGGTATATTATAGACTCATATTCAATACCCTAAAATGGAAGCCACCAAATGTCAATGGCATGGAGCTGGTTTTATAATTTTATGGTTAGTTTTATCATTTATTATATAGTTTCATTATAGTGAATTAGACATAGTGGATTTTTAAAAACTTAATATTACTAAAAAATAGATGTTGAAATATAGCCAATATGGCTATTTGGCCATATTCCAAGGAATGGAAGAAAAGAAGTGAGAAGGTAAATAAAAGACTAAAAGAGGGAAATATTTTAACTACCCTATGACAAAATTCACCAACAATACAGTTCACATTTTACATTTAGCACTGTTTTCAATGCTTATAATGATTAGATAATTTGTAATATGAAAGCATGCTAATGAATGTAATCTGTTTACTTAGAAGAGGCTTATTCATGATTCTATCCTCTTACCAAATGACATGCATGCTCAACTATATCAGATATTTATGCAGAAGAAAAAAATAATTTCAACTTAACATAACAAAAGTGTATTTGGAATCAGTGCACTGGCTGCAGTCCTGCCATAAACCAGCTGTGTGGAGCTCAGCAAATGACTGAGGCCCCCCAGGTCTGTTTCTCTATGTACAAAAGGAAGTGGTTGAAGGGAAGCTCTAGGATCCTCAGCTCTAACAATTCATGAAACTGGCAAATTTCATCCTGTTTCCAGGAAAGGGGTGCAGGGTGTGGGTGCAACTCTATGTTCACATCAACAATGGTCAGAGACTCCGGTGAGGATAATCAGACAGGAAGTCTGGGGGATTTCTGATCTTACTGGATTAGAGGTTATCACCATCCAGTTATTTATTTATCAAATTACATTAAAATGTGCTTATGTGCTAGTAAACACTCTTATCAAGTATTAACTCATTTAATCCTCACAACCACCCTATCATGTAAGAAATATTATATCCTCATTTTACTGATGAAGAAACTGAGTACTAAGAGGTTAAAAATCTGCCCAGGGTCACTCACATGATAAACAACAGAGCTGGGACCAAATTCCAAGCAATTTAGCTCCAAAAATCATGCTCATGATCATGGATGTGATTGAGCAGGATGCATTTTTCTGTTAATCTGACAACTGACTCTCCAATTAGGAGCTTATTATTTCATAGGAGGGGAGGCAGTCTCAAATATAAAATTGCCAAAAGCATCCTCCCTTAAGGATAGCTCAGAATATTCCAACCACCATCCTCAGCCCTCCTGGGTCTTGGTGAATTAACTGGATTTACTACAGGCTTCTGTTAAGCTAACCTTGAAAATAGATCCTGGGGGGATTTGGAATAGGATGAAAACACATATCAACATAATCAGTGCCCTCGAGGGGGTCATCTCAGGAATGCTGGAATGAATGCTGGAATCCTCTCAAGCATTCAAGAGTCAGCCCTAGCTCACCAGGGTCTCCAAAATATCCTTACCATTCCTAGTCCTAATTCCTCCTTCAACACAGAGGGAGGGATTCAGGACAAACAATAAATATGCAATAAATATGGACCATGGAACAATAGATGTTATTCAGATGAAATTTGGTAAAGGTTCTGTGTAACTGGTTTTGCTCAATCTAGGCAATAGCATCTCTTAAAAAAAAAAGACCTTTTCTTTTCTGATTAAAGCAGGAGTACATGTTCCATACAAAAAAATTATACAGAAATATAGAGAGGAAAATTGATACATATTGTTATGGACTTGATTGTGTCTCTCCCAAATCTATATGCTGAAACCCCACACCAAATGTGACTGTATTTGGAGGCAGAGTCTTTAATGAAGCAATTAAGGTAAATGAGTTCATAAAGGTGGGGCCCTAATCTACCAGGACTGAGGTCCTTATAAGAAAAAGAAGAAATACCAGTTGTCTCTCTTTCTGTCTTTCTACTAGTGCACTGAGGAAAGGTCACAAGAAAGTGGCTGCCTGCAACAAGAAAACAGGTCTCACCAGAAACCAATCTGAATGGAACCTTGATCTTGAACTTCTAGCCTTCAGAACCATGAGAAAATAAATGAATAGAATTCATTTGCTTACACCACCCAGTCTGCAGCATTTTGTTATGCACCCATAATCCAACCATTCACTGTTAACCTTTTGGTAATGTATCTTCTTATCTTTTTTCTATGGGATCTCTATATTTTAAAAAACAAGAATGGGATCAAATTGTTCAGTATCCTGGGTTTCTTTTTCTTTTTTTTTTTTTTTTTCACTTCACAATGTAGAAGCAACTTTAATCAAATATGGAATATATAGTGAGTGGTGGGATGATACAAATAAGATTTATATGTAAATTTACATATTTATAAATCAATGGATAAATGAAATTGGTTGGGCTTCTGCTTTCTACATATGGGAGGTTAACAATTCTATCAGTGGGAAATATTATATATTATGTCATTCCTTTTGCAGAGACAGGCTGAAGAAATACAAAATCAAAGTGAATACTCTCAAACTCTCTCCCAGTCCTTCTGTGTCTCCAAAGAGCATGAGCCCAGAATAGAAAAAAGTCCTTTATGAGTCTTTGGAATTGCAAGCAGCAGACTAAACCAAGTGGAGCGTGAAAGTCCCAGAGGGGGATAGAGGCAGAGCAAAACAGTGGGAGAAGTTTTCAGGAATCTGCAATACTTAACATAACAGTTACAGCCCATCCCCAACATTTAAGAGAGGCTGTTATGACTACAGAGGTCTCACCAGAATGATTTGAGGACAGTCCAAGAAAAGAAGTGAATGATGTATCTGGGTTGGCTTGCAGCCTGGAAGTTGAAACCTGGGGTTGATGAGAGCCAGAACATAGCAGTGAAGATGCCCATAGGAACTTAGTCCCTGAAAACTCATAGAAGTCTCAAAGAAAGTGTTGGATTTTCCATAGACTGTCAGAGAGCTTGAGCCAATTTCATTTAAATGTCAGTGCACAGGGAAGCTTGGGTGGCATGCAGGTTATGATGATGTCTGTTGCATAATTTATTTATCCAGTTCCCAATTCATATTTATTTCTTCTTTTGTGCCCTAAATCATTTTTTTAAATTATCTAATCATGTCTATCAAATTGTTCTATTTGTAGAAGTTCTAGGAAGGCTAATCTCAACATTTGTAGGATCTGCTCATCCTTATTCACTCATATTAGTTGTTCTTCATATGTTCCATAATTTTAAATTATGAGATAATATTCAGTGGGAATATTCTGTGGGAGCTCGGCGCTACCTGATTTGATGCTATATACCTCCATAGAATGTTACTGGCCTGGGACAAATCTTTATATGAGAGCAAATCCATCTTTATGAATTCTTAGGTGAGACATTTGCCCCATCCATATCCCTGAACAGGACTGGTCTAAATCAATGCTACCCAACAGAAGGAAAATGTAAGTTGCAAAGGGGAGCCACCTATATAATTTTATTTTATTTTTTATGGGAGCCACCTATATAATTTTAAATTTCCTAATAGCTACATTTGAAAATTAAGAAGAAACTGTTGAAAACAATTTTAATAACATTTTATGTACTCTGATATATTAACGTTTTTGACATGTAGTCAATACACAAATTATTAATGAGGTATCTTTTTTTTTTTAACTAAGTATCTCAAATACAGTGCATACAGCACTTTAAACTTGGAATACTTCTAAATTTGTACTGGGCATATCTCCTGGGCACAATAGCTGCATATGACTACCAACCACCACACAGATGAGTCTATATTTTGCTAGAGAGTGAATTTTTGGATGTGTATATTTAATTTAGCCTTTAACTGTTAATATATTCCTTTAAGAGTTCCAGTTATGATATTTCTTTGGCAACACCCTACCTTTCGTGAGCCCAAGGCATTATCTCCTACTCACATGTGAGTATTAATCACAACCCCCTGGATTAATGAAACTGACAATTCCTTCCCTACAATTCCCATCCAACCCCAGGACAACTGCAGTATTAACCCTTGTGTTTACAATATTAATATTATAATGTTTTTCTAGTCCCCTGTTAACTATTTTTTTTAGGGAGAAGGCTCAGCTAAGCAGTTAGAAGGCTGTATTTTATATTACAAATAGCATCTATGTATTTTTGTAATAGGAAAGATTTTTAGATTATTTGTTCATCCTATTGCAAAAACTAAAATTTCTAAATATGAGCATTTAAAGGATCCAACCCACATGGTCATATTAGGGAATTTTCATAACTTTACATGATTTCTGTAAACATGCTCATGATTAAACATAACCATGAGCACTAATCCAAGATCTTGGAAGACATGAATCTACCTAAGGACTGTACAAAACAGTTAATCATGATCATTAAGGCAGAAAATAAATAATGTAGGCCCTATAAGAACACAGTAGATGATAAGTAACTATAAAAATTGAAGCTTTATAAAAATTAATTTTACCAATGAGAATTTACAAACATTTTTGAGGAGACTTTAATTATAAAGGAATACAAAAACAATCCTTAGGTTAATAAACCACAGTCTTAAGGAAAAGAAGGTTTTCAAGTTTGGAATATAAAGTGGTATTAAAAAATCCACACCACTTTGTACTCCACACATATGTATAACTATAATTTGTCAACATAAAATTCAAGAAATAACTTTAAAAATACTCTAGGGTCCAGCTGGTAGTCTACATTCTTCGTATTTTCAAGTCATGAAAAATTTATGTGACAGGTGAGCTATTGCCATGGAACTGTAGGTGGCCTTAGATGACCATTTTTCTTATCATTACCTATTACTGAATTTCCACATTAGAATTAGAAGCTCCATGGGGGAAACAGGTGGCATTCATCTCTGTTTCCATTTCACAGTCAAACCTCAAGAAAAAAATCTACTGAAAACCTTTTAGAAATTCTAAAAATATTTAATAACATAATTAGGTAGCCAGCTGAAAGATAAGCATGTAAATCCCTCATTATAAATAATTACTGGTACTTAGTAATTTGAAAATAAACCAGAGTCAAAATTCCCACTCACATCAGCAACAACTACAAAGGGCCTAGGAACAAAATTAAGAAAAATATGCAGATGTTATAAGAAGAGAACTAAAAGCACACAAAGGACACCAAATATTTGAGTAAAAATGGAGACATACACATTTTGAAAATAGGTCATATCTTGTCAAAAGGTCAGTGCTCTACAAATTAATTAAGGCCAGTGATTAATTTCAAGTAAAATATTGCAAAGGAGAGTAGACAAATTATGAAGTCTAATTAGCTACAATATGATAACAGCATAAGATTGGGCAAATGGAAAAGTGGAAAAGAAAAGGCTCAATATATAGAGAGATGGCAAAAACAGCAATAGCAAATACCCAGCACTTGGTGCTGTTCCATATGCTTTGCATAATTATTCCTTAAAGCAACACTGAAAGGTTAAGTTCTATGATATTTTATCCCCATTTTTACAGATAGAAAAACTGAAGCCAAGAAAGTGGGATAATGAAAGTGACCAGGGGCCTTTGTGGTCAGCAGGCAGACTTTTACACAATCTGCTTTTATATTATAATGTTTTTACACTTTATACAAAAACACACCTTCTATCCCACCTAATATCCTTCAATCTGAGCCCCTTTAAGGTAAACCTCCCATCTCCTAAGAGAATATGGTCAATTGGGGTAATGGAGGTCATAGGAGGTCTGTCCTCTCAAAAGACTTTCTATCAATCCTGCTGCCAGTCCCTGTACCCTTCTACGATACATGGCACCTCTAAATCCGAGACCTTTATGGGCTTCTGCAGATTACTATATCCTCCGTTCATGATAAGGCCGTGCTGTCTCTGTGTTCTAGTCAGCTTTTTCACCACTGTGACTAAAAGGCCCAACCACAACAACTGTAAAGGAGGAAAGGTTTATTTAGGGGCTCACGGTTTCAAAGGTTTTAGTCTGTAGAAGGACGGCTCCACTCCTTGGGGCTCAAGGTGAGGCAGAACATTATGGTGGAGAGTGTGACAGGGAAGCAGGTCACATGGTGATCAGAAAGCAGAAACTCCACTCTCCAGATGCAAATATAAATTCCATAGCCATGCCCCCCAGTGAACCACTTCCTCCAGACACACCCACCCGCCTTCAGTTACCACTCAGTTAATCCCATCAGGGATTAATTAACTGATTAGGTTAAGTGCTGAGAGCCAGAGCAGAGTTGGAATGACGCATTTTTGCCAGAATGGAGTGGTTGAGAGGTGACAGCCAGCGAACCATTGAGATGATGATTTGAGTTAAGCTATATATAATTGCTGTGATGCTGGATTGATTGTATTGTATATTTGACCTTTACTGTCGGGCAATGGAGCGGCTCTTGCTGCCTCGGGTGCCCGCTACTTTGGAGTTCTCGTGGGGATTCCCAGAGAGTTCCCGTTGGTTGGGTAAGTGCCAGAGGAGGGATTTCCGGTGTGGGGGGTTGCTGGAAGGGCCGCGTGGGTGGCGTTGGCAGAAAAGCGCGGGTGCAATGCCGGTGAGAGTTGAAATAAAGTAGTTGCTGTTTGAACCTACAAGGCTTTGTGGCGGCTCCTTTATTTGTGCCCAGCCAGACTGCTGCAGTTAAGGCCATAGCCCAATCATTTCTCCTCTGAACCTTCTTGCATTGTCTCACACGTGAGCTTTTGGGGGACATCTCACATCTAAACCATAACACCCTGCAAGGTGAGGACAAGATAGCCAGGCTGTTCTTGCCCCACACCAGAGCTATCCAATGGACCACTGTGCCAGTCTCAGCACCACTCTCCCCGCCAGCCCTTCCTTCCAGCTCTTCTCTCTCAGGGTCAGCCTTGTTCCACCTCATCTTCCCATTCCTACTCCCTCTCCCTTTGTCCAACCAGGGCCTTCTCCCAATGCTTCATGCACAGTCACTTCTTTGTTGGCATCTGCTTCTTAGCAGACCTGAATTGATAGAACATCCACTTAGCAAATATCAAGGTAGTTTTCAAATAGTTTACTCATAAGAATACTTAAGGATAGAAGAAAAGGATATATGCTACCCCAAAATACCAGCATTCTAAATATATCTTCAACATAGTCTTGATTGAGTTTTCTAAAAAACACAGAATAACACACACAACATATATAAATCATATGTATAGTATGTGTGTGTATATACCTATACACATGCACACACCACATATAAAATTGTTCACACATAAACATTACAACTGGCTTTTTCTGGGGAGAATGGATTATGAATGTTTGTTATTCCTTCTTTACCCTTTTCTTTATTTTCCAATGTTTCAATAATGATTATTATCTTTATGATCAGAAACAAAGATAAGTACTGCTGAGAGCCATAGCCAAGTAGGTACGACACATGGCAATTTCTTTGTCAGCCTACCCAATGTTGCTTAGAGGGAGGACTCTCCATTGTGGAAATGGGCTTGCCTTGGACCCAGGTCATTTGCACTGACATTGCATGAATGTTTGAGAAAGGTGACCCTGCTCAAGGACCAGGGCGGATCTGGGTTTAGGGCGGTTCCAGGTTTAGGGTGTGGATCCTGCGGGGGAATAGGGCGTATCCTGCTGCCTCAGGCGCCCGCCCGCTCCTTGAGTTCCCGTTGAGTTCTTGCGGGATTCAGAGAGTATTTGGGATGCAGAGCCTGGTGGAGGTGTGGATTTTCCCAGAACGTGCGTGTAGAGTGTCGGTGACAGTTCGAGAATAAAGAGTTGCTGTTGGAATCTACAAGGCTTTTGTGGTGGCTCGGTTATTTTGTGCCCAGCCAGACTGCGGCAAAGTACCACCCCTCCACCCACACACAAAGTACCCACAGACCCCCAAGTTTCTGTGAGGCTTGGTCGCTGTCTGAACGGAATGCAGGGCTGGCCTCATCTCTGGAGGTCGATGCATAGCCGATAGGCATAACTGAGCAGCAAGAAATATAGATTATAATGTCAATGCTTAAAACATGTGCTTGGCTGATTCCAGATGTTCTTCAAATTCAAACTGCACTTAAGAATCTTGATGGAGCGTCAGGAGGGAACAAAGCAGATGGAGTGCCAATCCTACTGAGCATTGCTTGTTTTTGTCTCATTATGTTTTTGAAAGAAATTTCTACCAAGTTGGTGTTTACCCAAACTACTTTATTCTTCATTTTATTGCTTATCTGGTAAGTAAGAATACAGTATCCTTCCCACCAAAGCCCAGGCAACTCTTCTTCTCAGTCTATAGAAGAGATACATAAAGGAAAGCTAAACTGGTGTCTAGAGAACATGCCACACCTAGCCACCCTTCACCTTTCTCTCTCCACCCAAAGCTGCCCCTGTGTTTGCTGTTTCTAGGGAATTCTTGTGAATTGAAATGTCAGAACAAGATACTATCACCATCAGTACAAGAACTGAGATTTATTGGGTCCTCTACACTTGAATGAAATAGATCATCAAATGAGTAAGATCCAGGTGCAGTGGCACACGCCATCACCCCAGAGACTCAGGAGACTGAGGCAGGAGGACCACAAATTCAAGGCCAGTTTCACCAACTTAGCAAAACCCTAATAAGATCCTGTCTCAAAAGATAAGAAGATATAGCTCAGTGGTAAAGTACCCCAGGTTCAGTCCCCAGTATTAAAAATATAAATAAATAAAGAGTAAGGAAAAGACAAGCCTGCAGCTCAGGTACACATCCGCTGTCCCCAACAGAAATGAGAGTTGGGCAAGGGTAGATAAGCAGAAGGGGAAGTGAGATTCCACTGGAGAGCAAATCATCCAAACAGACAAGGGGGGAAGCCAAGCAGAGGCCACCAAGTGAAGCCTGGAAGACCCAGGTAGAGTGACGCAGACAGGCATGGAGCGGATGGGCAGCAGTCCACAAGCCCACAGAGACATGCCATGGGGAAAGGAGCCAGGAGAGGACAGGAGGCCAGCTTGCAGAAACCAGAGAGAAAGGACATGAGACAAACAGAATATCCATGACAGGGTGGCAGGACTGTGAGCCGAGGGGAAGGAGGGAAGTGCAGGAGAACAGATAAGTCCACTCTGGGAAAGCAGGAAGCAAAGAAGAGGGAAATGGCTGATTCAAGGGGAAATCGCATCATTTCCCCTCCACTGTTATTTTAACCTCGAGTTTTCCTCTCCCCTCTGCTACAGTGAAAAATGAACTCCTCCCTCAGGGACTAACTTTCTGAAGAATTGAACTGGCCACACCCCAGCTGCCACTGCCCTGCAGTGTGTGGAGTGAGTTTGGAGGGGCCGGTTCCCTGTATTTGCTCTGTGTTTTCAGGGATTCCTGCTGAGAAAGAGGCATGATTTCAGGTGCCACTTAAAAGAGGGATTGTTCCCTTGCAGGATGATTGTGGCCACGAAATAAGATCACTTATAAAGGACACATGCACAGGGCTTGACACCAGTATGTGCTGCAGAAATGGTGACGTGAGGGGAGGTGTCTCTCTCATGCTCAACAACATCGAGTGCTTCCCCAGTGTCAACAGGACACAGTCCAGACACCTGGCCTAGCACGGAATGCCCTCCACTGACTGGTCCCTCTTTGTATTTCTGCGACATTAATCACAGCAGTGATTCACTAAATCTGCATGTTAGCAGCTTTAATCCTACTTAGAAATGCCAAAAACCCCATCTAAGAGGATTTAAGAATTAAAGGACAAGCATGTCCTTCATCTCAGAGCTTAGTCAGGGATCACAGGAGTGTATCTACCAATGACTCCCTTAGATCCAGGTTGGGGAAGAGAGGAAACATCCCAAGTTCCATCCAGGTTGGAATGAGATGACAGTGCTGAGTCATCGGAGAGCAGCTCTCTGATGAGACAGTGACAGAGTAGGAGGGAGACACTGGTGAATTTAACAGCAAAGAAACAAGAAAGAACCAACATTATATAATTTCAAATAGAAAATGAAGCTGGAATGTGGTGTTTTAAGATAGATGGCCCCAAGCAGTCAGGACTAAAAATAGGCAAACAGCAATGTACTCAGGGACCACTTGGCAAAGCCTGAGGAATCAGTAAGAGAACGGCTGCAGACATTATTCTCTTAGAGTCACTTGGGCCTACATTCCTGATAGGCAATTCTCACTTTCCCCCTAACTCTTCTGTGGCATCAGTGCAAAAAAGTTGTTTTATTTTATTTATGTTTTGTTGTTTTAGCCATGCAACAACCATCAGCCCTTCTGGCAGTTTCCTCCCCTGTGCTCATTCCACATGCTTAGGACCCCATTGCTAGTTCTAGGGTAGGCATGGGACTTGGACCTGCCTGCTCCATCAGAACGTCACAGTCTTTTCACTACAGTGATTGGTTCATAGCTGGGTCTCTGACCCAACAAGAGCAAATGAGATGAAATCAGCCCTTTGAGAAGGCAGCAGATAATAAGGCATTTCCTTATTTCTATTGGAACTTCCACAGTTAAGATGACATGGGGGCTGGGGATGTGGCTCAAGCGGTAGCGCGCTCGCTTGGCATGCGTGCGGCCCGGGTTCGATCCTCAGCACCACATACAAAGATGTTGTGTCTGCCGATAACTAAAAAATAAATATTAAAATTCTTAAAAAAAAAAAAAAAAGATGACATGGACCTGGAGCTGCCCATTCTTGACTCTATAGAGTCAAGAAATGAGAAAAACTACTCTTCCAACCCTGTTTGAACCTCTGGATCAGACTGCACCTGCAGCCAATATATCCCCATAGAGATATATGTTAATTCAATGATCCAAAAATTTCCTGTTTTTATAAAGCCAGGATAAACTGGGTTACATCCTCACAACTAACATGAAAATGAAATAAACTTGTCTCTACCAAAGTGGTAGGATGGCCTATAGAAAAGGAGACACACCCTGGGAGGGTGAGTGGGTATTGACTCCCAAGGACCCAGGCAGCTTAGCCTAGACCTCCTGGGGAAATATCCATCTTCTCATGGATGTAGAGACATTTGAGGTAGCCTAGAGGAAAAGCCAGCTGGAAGAGACCCTTCTGTCATATGATCTTCACCAGAGCCTACCCCTCTTGCCCAGTCTCCCAACTCCAACCATCCTCTCCAGTGACACTGATCTCATTGTTTCCCCTGACCACAGAGTGTCTTCCTGATTCCACAAGCTGACTCCTTCCCACCTGCACTCCTTCACCTTCTCTTCTTCGTCTGTCATCTCTGCCTGGCTCAAATCTGTTCAGTTTTCTCTGACTACAACAATCCACATTGGAATTCAGTTTCCTTACCCATAAAACAGGACAACAATGTGTTAGAGATTCAGCTATTAAAATATAATGACAGTAATCATCATAATCAATATTTATGATGCATTTCAATGCGTGGCAGGCACTACCCTCTGTACCTTTACCCCCAGGAGAAAGGCAATGTTTTTATGTACTTTTAGGAGACAGAGCACAGGGAGGTGAAGCAATGTACCCAAAGTCATACAGCAATGAGATGACAGATCCATATTTCAAACCCAAGCAATTGGGTGCCAGAGCTATTATTTTTAACTACTATACTCCAACTGTCTTAAATGATAGTAAGATGATATAAGGTCAGGGTGTGTTAGCTTTCTGCCACTGTGACAAAACATCTAAGAACAACTTAAACGAAGAAAGATTTATTTTGGCTCACAGTGTCAGAGATTTCAGTCCATGGTTGGCTGGCTCCATTTCTATGGGCTGAGGTGAAGCAGAGCATCTTGGTGAAGAGGGTGTGGTACCTCGTGGTAGCCAGGAAGCTATAAGAGAAAAAAAAGTTAGGGAGAGAGAAAGGGGCCAGGGATAAGATATAGTCCCCAAACCTCTGGGGGACATTCCACATTCAAACCATAGCATTGAACCGTGCTCCAACAATTTCCATCCTAACTGGTAAATTTCCTCAGAGAAGTATCCTTACAAATGACAATGTGAATCAATCAATCTTTCTCTCTCTCTCTCTCTCTCTCTCTCTCTCTCTTTTCCCATACTGGGAATTGAACTCAGGGGCATTCAACCACTGAACCACATCCCCAGCCCTATTTTGCATTTTATTTAGTGTCAGGGTCTCACTGAGTTGCTTAGTGCTTTGTTGTTAATGAGGCTGGCTTTGAACTTGTGAATCTCCTGAGCCTCTGGGATTATAGGCGGACGCAACCACACCCAGCAGCCATCTGTCTCTCAATTAATAATTTTATTACTGTCATCTGGTATGAGGCCTAAGAGGGACTGTTCTCCTGAGCCCCAACCTAGGTCTCATCACAGCTCTTGCTGTCTCTTTCCCCACCATGTGAGAACACAGTAGAAGGCAGCCCTCTGCAGGCCAGGAAGAGGGTCCTCACCTGGAACGGCAGCTTCAGCTGCCCAAGGCTGAAGCACTAAAAATGGGGCCCTGGAAGCACTCAGGAGAAAATTCAGAACCAGGGCTGGATTGGGATAAGCTCACTCTAATCAGAAGCTAAACTAGGACAACCAACATTCGCCCCAGTTCTGGTTTATGTATGTTTCCCTGGGATAGATATGAAAATTTCATCAGCTTGGTTTGGACCATAAATTTGCTTGTCCACCCTAGACTCGCTTATATGCTAACCACAGGAGGTAGAACAACACAGGGACATCATTTCCTTTCTTTTCATGATCACATCTCTGATTTGGGTCACTGCTACTATGCACCTTTCTGAAGGTACACAGGGAGATGGCATTTTCATCCTGTGGTGACACCACTTTGAAGTTATCTCCAGAAGTTCTGGAAATAGCCAGAGCAGAAATTGGCTACTCAGCTGTACTACATAACAAAACAAGACAAAAAGAAACTTAGGAGTCAGCTTGGGATGCTATAGCAAAGTACACTGATTTTTTTATAGTTCTGGAGTCTGGAAGTCCAAGATCCAAGAACCAGCAGATTCCGTTCCAGGTAAGGACCCTCTTCCTGGCCTGCAGAGGGCTGCCTTCTACGTGTTCTCACGTGGTGGGGAAAGAGACAGCAGGAGAGCTGTAGGATTTTTTCCTCTGCTTAAAAGGACTCTAATCCCACCATGAGACCTCACCCTCATGACCTAACTAGACATAATTACTTCCCAAAGGCTGAATACATGGGGGTTAGGGCTTCAACATATGAATTTGGGGGAGATATAAACATTCAATCTGTAACACAAACAAAAAAACCACCCCAACTCCAGTACCCATCTTGAATAGGATTTGTTTGGCTGTGCATCTACTCAGGTTTCTGCTTCACTTAAGAGAGCTTTCAGTGATCAACCTAAAACTGGATCCCCATCTTCATCCTTCTCAACCCCACATGCATCTTAGGTTTTTCCTCTCAGCAGCGCTGTGTGTATACATTTTATTTTGTTTTTTAATATATACATTTATTTAGTTGTAGATGGACACAATACTTTTATTTTATTTTTATGTGGTGCTTTGGATGGAACCCAGTGCCTCATGCATGCCAGGCAGGATTTTTTTCTTTTTTATCTTTTCGAAGGGAGCATGATCAGATATATGCACTTTTAGTCTTCTGCTTAGACAGTAATGAGATTCTAGAGAATCTCAGTATGCAGAGAGAGCTACATAGCTGAGCTGGGCCGTCTTCTTAGCCTGGCTGTGGCCCAGCAAGTGAACACAGGTACACTACGCACTGCCAGAGCAGCTCTCTGCAGCTGGAGGAAAACGCATCATTCCCTTCACCAGAGTTTTGGCTTACAGACCCGGGAAGCAGCTAGCAGAGGCTCTGGCAGGGCTTATTTGCTTTCAGACAACCTACGATCCCTAAAGAGAGGGTCTTTGCATATGAGTGGGCATCAGGCACATCCTGAGATGAGGCAGTGCATATTTGGGAAGGATGGGTGTAGGGTGGAGCAGGGCAGAGCGTGAGAAGATTTCCTGAGCAGTTGGGGAAACAAGGGATGGTAGTCCAGCAGGTGCAAATGAGGAGGCTGGGAAGGGAGATGGTGGCTGGACAGCAAGATAGATGTGCTGTGCAGGGTGAAGCCTGGCAGACTGGCTGGAACCCCAGCAACACCCACTAATTGATCAGCCATATGACCCCAGGCAGATAACCTGTCTTTTTGAAGCCTATTTTACATCTAGAAATAGAGGGGATAAACTACTTATTTAAATAGCTTAGAAAGACTTGGTGCCATCAAAATAATTTTTGCCATCTTTATTTGTTGAGTTAGAGTCAAGCATGTAGAACAGAGAAGAAAAGATCCTAAGTGTTCTTTGAGGAAGAGGACCACATGGTGAGTGACTTCCAAACTTGAGTCTTAGTTTTAGTTTTTTAATGAGCTGATCAC
This sequence comes from Marmota flaviventris, assembly GCF_047511675.1. Lineage (NCBI taxonomy): Eukaryota > Metazoa > Chordata > Mammalia > Rodentia > Sciuridae > Marmota > Marmota flaviventris. The sequence goes on from NC_092502.1 coordinate 116,852,286, forward strand.
CAACATATTAGTCCAGAGTGAGGAGTCCCAAGTCAGAGGAGATCAGTTCCTTGTGCTCTACAATGCACACTTTCTCAGGAGATGGGCTCCAGGGTGAATGCAGATTAGAGGGGAGTCACTTGAATGGTTAATGTTTAATATCATCAGGTCATGAGAGTCCAGCTGAGTCATGAGCAGACAGGGGAGGGGAAAAGGAAGAAGTGGCAAAAGAAAGAGAAGTAGGAGAAATATCAATATCCCAACTCTCCAGGAGTGGCACTAGTTTTAGACCACTCACAGCCAGTAGCTGAGAATAAAATTCACAAAGTTTCTAGTCTTTCCTGGGAGTCTTGTGGTAAAACCAATTATATCTCTATTTTATACCACATGGGTTGTTAACTAAGTGTCACCTGAAGTGGTTCTCTGGGAAAGTGCAATCTTAATGAAAGAACAGGTATTGCTTGTATTTCAGGACTCTAGAAGGAATGTAGAAGAAGTATATCTTTTATTTCTTAACAGTGGGAAATTGCAACTTCTGATAATTAAAAGGCATTTTTGATGGTAAAAAGACTGAATGGTTTCTACCTATCAGATCTGCATTGCCAGACCCCTAAGGTTGCTCCCCTGCACATAGACCCAGAGGTTCTGGAACAATGAATCGAGCCAGCAGAACCTCAGGACACTATTTCTAGAACTCCAACCACCTGAAAAGACTGTCCCTCATCAGTGCAAAGGCTCTAGCACAACATGAGTGCTGAGACAAAGCACTCCCTTAGGTCAGGATTTGTACAGATAGGTGGCAAGGATAAACAGAAGCCTTGGATCATGGTGAGCCTATGTCCCATGGCTCAGAAAGCTACCCAGGACAAACTACCACAGGCGAGAGACTCCAAAAGCACTCCTTGCTGGTGCCACTTGGTTTCTGCATACAAGCACTGCAGAACATCCTGATCTGGGAGGCACAAGGACATAACCCAGTGGTTCCAGACACTTGCTCCTTATCTTAAGATGTTACATCCTCCATATAGACTGAGCACTGCCAGTGAGAGGGGGAAGAGCTGAGTGAGCCAGGGACATCTGGGGACCTGACCTCCTCAACACCAGCCCTTGAAGTAAGCGTGCAGCGCTCCCAAGCCTCTGGTGGATACAGCAGGGAGGTCTCTGTAGGCCTCCTCCTGATTGGGACTAAGTCTCAGCTCATTCTGCACTTCATGGGTAAGGTGGAGCACCTAGAAGGTGGCCCAATGCACCTGCATCCCATCCTTGCTGCCTAGACAAAGGAGCCACAAACACCTCAAAGCTATGTGTGGCAACTGCCAGGCCTGTCTCATTACCTTCCTCACCTACAGATCTTCTGCCCTTGTGGGTACCCAGCTTCCCAGTCTCCATTTTAGCTCCTGTCCTCAGCCCTTTACTGTCTGCTTGGACTTGGAGATCTTGAGTAAGAGTCGGTAACTGCCTGGAGCTCACACCTCTGAATTTCCTGCCCTAGGCTCCCTGGAGAGTAGCCATTCTACTTTTGGTTCTCGAATGTAACTGCTCTGCATCATGACCACCTGCAAGCATGGCTGGGCTGCCCTAACTGAAGTTGCTGAGCTTTCCCTTGATGCTTCATCTGTGGAGGAAGGATGCAGACACTCCTGGAACAGACGAAATGTTCCAGAAACTTGTCTGTTTTCTGATAATTGTAATAAGATCCCTCTTATTAAGGAGAAAACAGCCAAGAGCTTTCCTGGCTAGATTCCACTGTCAAAGAGTTGTCTGAGATTCACTTCTATGTGAAGCAGTTGGGGATGAGTCCTAAGAAAAAAGAAACTAATCAAGTGCACACGAGAAAGCCAGAATGGGAATTTGGCAGTTACAATCAGTGAGAACCTGTCTCTGCTGTCCTTTGATGTTCCTTCCTTTATGCATCTTTCAAAAAATGCAGTAATTAGTAATACTTATGATAGCTGTTTTCTTTAAAGAAAATGGTATTAGTTGAAAATTTTACAATTCTGACCTGCATCTCATATTATGCATTTCTAAGCATTTATTCCAGTGGTTATCAACCCTTGAAATAACTGGAAGCACAAAAAATTTAGAAGTTAGAGGCCCCTACCTCTAACTCCTGGCCCAGACATCAGTTTGGCTAGCTCTCTTATGTTGGCGAGTGTCTAGCCCAGTGTTTCTCAAAATTTACATGCATATGAATCACCTGGGGACCTTGCTAAAAAACAGATTCTGAGTCAGTTGGTTTAAGGTGAGACCTGAATTCAGCAATTCTAACTAGCTCCCAGTGGGGGCGGGGCAGGGGAGAGCTGATGCACACTGCACTGAATAGCTGGATGGACCAAGACCTGCTGCAGCCACCTCACCTACCTGATGGCAGCTGGATCCAAACTGGAGGCCAGTCACCAGAAGAGTTGGGAGGACAATCAGACTCCTGAGGCCTGAACTTCTAACAGTAACTCATGAAGTGGTTAACAAGGGGCTTTACATACATCAAGTGTGTGAATCCACACATACACTCAGCAGTCAATATTATTATATTTACTTTTTATGGATGAGAAAAACCAAGAGTCAGCAAGTCATACAGCAAGTAAGTAGGCATACTGGTCACCTTAACAAATGACTACAAACTTGGGGGATTAAAACAAGAAAACATCATCTAATAATTCTGCAGGTGAGATGTTCCAAAAACAAGACACCAACAGGGCTGCAATTCTTCTGGGTTTCTGGGAGGGAATTTGTTTTCCTGCCTTTTCAGCTTCTCAAAGCCACCTTCATTCCTGGGCTGGTGGTCTATTTTAGTCAGCTTTTTTTGCTGCTGTTACTAAAAGATCTGACCAGAACAACTGTAGAGGAGGAAAGGTTTATTTAGGGGCTCATGGTTTCAGAGGTCTCCAGCCCTACGAGGCCAGCTCCAATCCTTGGGGCTCAAGGTAAGGCAGGACATCATGGTGGCAGAGTGTGGCAGAGGGAAACAATTCACACGGTGATCAGGAAGCAGAGAGAGAGGTCTCCACTTGCCTGATACAAATGCATACCTCAAAGCCACGCCCTCAATGCCCCACCTCCTCCAGCCACCCCATAACACTTCAGTTACCACTCAGTTGATCCCTGTCAGGGGATTAATTTACTGATTGGGTTAAGACTCTCACGACCCAATCATTTTTCTTCTGCACCGTCTTGCATTGCTTCACACATGAGCCTTTGGGGGGACACCTCACATCCAAACCATATCATGGTCCCTTTATCCATCTTCAAATCAGCAACATCCCATCTCTCTAGCAATTTTTCCTTCATTATGTCTCTTTCTAACCATAGCTAGGAAAGGCTCCCTGCTTTTAAGCACTTGTGTAATAAGACAGGACTACGTGGATAACACAGAATACTCTCCCCATCTCAGAGTCTGTACCTTATTCCAATCTGCAAAGTCCCTTTTGCCATGGATATCAACATATTCACAGTTTCTGGGAATTAGGACAGAGCCTTCCTGTGTCTGTGTTGTGGGGGTGGTGGTGGTGAGGGCATTATCTGCTTACCAGAGTGGGGAAACCAGGATTTGGAGCCTAGAATAAAATTCAAGTCGGTCTGATTCCAGAGTCCATGCTCCTTCCAGTACATAACTCAAAATAGCAGCTAAATTCAATGTTGTTTTCTGAAGCCAAACCATGAATGGAGTAAGAATTAGTGCAGCTGTAGGCAGCCTGAATTCCATTATTATTTTAAATTGAACTAAACGATGCTGACGTGGATTTTGCTTATTGCAATTCATTTTGCATTCTCCTTAGACAGCAAAATCCAGTCCCTGTGTGGACTGCAATGCCTGTGATAATGCATGAATATCCAATTATGGTTCCTGGTCATTATTCCAGAACTGAAAAATAATACACACATCAAGGAACATCTTTTCAATTTGGCAGTGAATTATACGTTTGAGCCACTACACTGAAGCAAGATTAGTAAGTGAGCCTGAATGTTGAACTCCCTTGCTGGAAGCTTGATGACCACCAAGATGTTATATACAGCAACTCACTTATTCTCTAGCCAGGTGCGCCTGTTTCCAGAGGTGTAGTCCCCAAAGCAAAACTAACCCCACACTTTCCAAGTACATGTGTAACTAACTATACTTTATATTTTTTGGATCACCATTTGCAATCCATAGCACTGAGGCTTCTAGTTATCAGACATACTTTCATCAGAAAAATGTAAACAAAGAAGTGTTTAGTTAGGTTCTTTTAAGCCTATTGTTATGTATTGAATTGTGCCACCTCTGATCACCAGCTCCACCCCCCTCCAAAAGTCCAAGTACTAATTCCATTCAGTACTTTGAAATGTAATCTTATTTGGAAGTGGGATCCTTGCAGACATAATTATTTATGATAAGGTGATACCAGAGTAGGGTGGACCCTGAATCCAATATGACTGGTGTCCTCACAAAGAGGAGAGAAACACAGAAGATGACCATAGGACAGTGGGGGCAGAGACTGGAGTGATAATCAACAAGCCAAGGAATACCAAACAGGTGGAAGAGGCAAGGAAGGATCCTCCCCTACAGGATTCAGAAGGAACCAGCCCTGCTGACACCCAGCCTCCACAATGTGGGAGAACACGTTGCTATTGGTTAAGCCATGGAGTTACCTGCCAAGTCTGTGGTGCTTTGTTACCACTGCCCTAGGAAACTGAGATAGCATCAGAGAATACTCTCCCCATCTCAGAGTCTGTACCTTATTCCAATCTGCAAAGTCCCTTTTGCCATGGATATCAACATATTCACAGTTTCTGGGAATTAGGACAGAGCCGTCCTGTGTGTGTGGTGGGGGTGGGGAGGACATTATCCTGCTTATAGGATATTGTTATGACTTAACATTTCTCACTTTACAGAATGGATGTATTTCTGTCCAGTTGGATGAATATAGAGCAATGATCAGAATGTGGCTTATACATTGGACATACAGTCTCAGAATTAGTGATTTTGACTATGAGATGTTATTTAAACTACATCACAAGACACTTTGACAAAGACTACCCATTATGAAGTTTAATTCAGCATGTCAGGCACTTCCTAGTCCCTAAAAAAGTCTGGCTTCAGAAAGAAGATGTAAAATAACTGTATGGGGCAGGACCCAGGAGAAGGTTTAGGAATTCAAGGAACTTCTTGCTCACAGGGCTCCTCCTTTGGGTCAGGCATTGTTAGGTGCTTTGCAAATCTATTTTTAAGACTATTTCTTCTCTTTTTTGTAAAACAAAACCACCACCACCAACAACAACAAAAAAGCCTTTTCCACTGGGCAGTGACCTTCTGCACAGGGTGGGAGGAGAGGGACAAATAATATTACCAAATAGAACTCTCCTCCTGCCCCAGTCACACACTGACTGGTCCACCTTGTGGAGTAATCATCCTACCCTCCTCTCCAGCACCACCTGCCAGTCCTTCCAAGCTGCCCATCAACCATGCCCTCCCCCACTGCTCTAACCAGGATCTCTGACCCCTGTATTTGCCCCATCCTTTCATTCCCCCATCTTTACATTTTAGCTTAGAATCCATGGTCCATTATCTTCCCTAAATCCCTGTGTCATGAATTAATTTCAATAGCATCATCTGCCCACATCTAGCCTCTGTGGGTGCAGCTGAGCACCACCAAGCTGCTGCACAAAGTCATATATGAGAGAGATTCATCCCACTCTGCATTCACTAATTCCTATTGATGACATCTCTTGAATACTTCTCAAATTACTCATTTCTCTCCATTCTGATTGTGATGCCTCAGTTTATGACAGCTTCCAAATGGGTCAGCCTGAAGTCACTCTCCATCTCCATTTTTGTTACCTTTTCCCTCTCTCTCTGTTTCTCGTGGTTCTTAGGGTAGTAACACAGACTTAAGTACAAGACCAGAAGGCAGGAAGTCTGGCACCATCCTTCCTTTGTGCTGTCTGTTCCAGCTGCATGAGCCCCCTCAGCCCTTTATGATCTCTCCTGCATGAAGCCTTTTCCTATGTAGTTCTAATAGACCTTCAGTCTACCCGAGGTTACCTCCCATCCTTCACCTCTCCCTTCACCACCACTCAGAGGAGTCTATCCATCTCCACCCTGAAGCTGGATATGCCCAGCCGTCACTCATAGAGGTCCAGGTCACCATCCCAATTTTGCTTATTATTTGATGGGTGTCTTTTCCAGTAACAGAAAGCTCAAAGCAAAGCAGTCTTGTCTGCTTTTGTTTACTATTGTATCCTAACACCCATCCTAGGGCCTGTCTTATCGGGCACTCAGTGATGTTTGTTCAATGAAAGGTGAATGAATGATTTTTGATTTTCACAGCCACCTGGAAGCTATTGTTCCCATTTTACCAATGAGAAAATTGAAGCAACTCAAGAAAGTTAATTTAAACTGTAGGAAATCAGACTCACTCAGTGTCTTAGTCTTTTCATAAACTATCATAAATTAATTGTGTGGCTTAAAAACAACAAAAAGTTCTTCCTCACAATTCTGGGGGCTGAGCAGTCCAATATCAAGGCACTGGCAGACTCAGTGTCTGGTAAGAGCCCCCTTCCTCTTATGTGGCAGTTTTTTACTATGTCCTCATATGGCAGAAGGGACAAGTCAGCTCTTTGGGGTCTCCTTTATAGGGGAACTAGTCCTATTCATGAGGACCTGTTCCTATGATTTAGTCACCTCCCAGGAGGCCCAAGTCCTAGTATCATCTACTTGGAGATGAGAATTTCAACATATAAATATCAAATGTCACAAAATATTCTACGCCAAACAAAAGGCAAGAACAGGGGTAGACTTCATGGTGCTGACTGTTGGTACGAGGAAGATGAATCCTATGGGATGCCTGGCTCTAGGACATTCCTATAAACCACCCTTTAACACCCAAAAAACACTTGGCCTATATAAAAAACATATTAATATTTTCTTAATATAACTTTGTACCTAATAATTTTATTTCTAGCAATTTTTAAAAATATATTTTTAGATGTAGATGGACAAAATACCTTTATTTATTTTCATGTGTTGCTGAGGATGGAACCCAGTGCCTCACTTGTGCTAGGTAAGCCTCGCTCTACCACTGAGCCACAACCCCAGATCCTGTTTCTAGAAACTGTAAGAAAATTCTAAGAGATGTATCCCAGAATTTTTGCAAAAGTACATTTCAAGTGGTACTATGTTCAAAAAGATAGCACTTAAATTATGATAATTTTTTTTATATCAAGGATTGAACCCAGGGGTACTTAACCACTGGGCCACATTACCAGCTCTTTTTATTTTTATTTTCAGACAGGGTCTCATTGAATTGCTAAGCTGGCTTTGAACTTGAGATCCTTCTCCTCAGCCTCTCAAGTTGCTTGGATTATAGGCGTATGCCACCATGCCTGGCTCTATGACACATCTTTATGATTTTTTATGCTCAGTACATATTTGTAAAGAATATGTAAATGACACAGGAAAATGGGTAAGTATAATACTCAGTATTAAAAAAAAAGTACAGTGGACTAATAGAAGGACATGAGTATTATCCCAATTTTGGTGGCATGTGTATATAGAGAAGAAAAATAAAAGTACAGCAAAATGTCAACTGGTTACCTCTGAGCTGTGAGATTATAGGCAATTTATATTTCCTTCTACTACCTCACTGTATTTTTTTCACCTGTTTACCATGACCATGTGTTAGCAATTGATCATGTAATAAGTTCAGAGGTTTTTCTTATGTTTTTAAACTGGTGTTTCCAAATTATTTGAGAAACAAATAACTTCAAGTAATTTTCCTCTACTCATATGCATGTTAGATTATTTATATAACAGAAGGCCATATAGAGACACTAGACTTCATGGTTCAGCTCCATCATATAAGGATCTTCCTATCCTTACCAGAAAAAGCTGGACAAACTGGAACCCGTGACTTGTCTGCAAGACAAACTGTCTCCCTGAACACGGAAAGATGGCAAATCTAGAGTCATAGACAAGATCTACTTACGTGGAGCAGAAGTGCCTGACTTAACCTGGTAGGTCACTTCTAAGGACCACAGTCTCAGGGGAAGCCTCTTGCTTTTGTTCGCTTTAACTAATAGGAACCCCACCAGTTTCTCACTCTCAGCGAAGATTCCCTTCAAGGCTCTGGCAGGGAGAGGGGAAGAGTAGTCTTTGTGAAATATTTATTCTTCTCAGCCTAGGCCTTCTCCCCTTCCTCTCTCACCCAAGAGGGACAGGGAAGCTTTCCAAGAGGAAACATACAGGTCCACTAAGAGACTTGAGATTTTTTTTTTTTTGGTACTGGGGATTGAATCCAGGGGCACTCAACCACTGAGCCACATCCCCAGCCCTTTCTTTTTGTATTTTATTTAGAGAAAGGGTCTCACTGAGTTGCTTATGGCCTCACTAAGTTGCTGACACTGGCTTTGAACTTGTGATCCTCCTGCCTCAGCCTCCCAAGCCACTGAGATTACAAGTATATGCCACTGCACCCAGCTAGATTTGAGATTTAACCATAAGATTGGAGAACACTCTCCACCTCCCACAGGCCTCACTATACTAACAGGGCTCCAGAAAGAGCTGTAGACACAGACTCTCACTGAGGAGTACTTAAGAGAACCCAAAGAGGGGAAACAGAAACAAAGACACTGGAGGAATATGAAGTCTCTGGAACTAGCTACAACAAATATTAAATAAAGCCCATCTCTTGGTCAGATTAACTTAAATGCTCACACAAGATGCCTGCTTGTCTCAGTTCCTATTACTTGATACAGCATGTTCTGCTTTCAACAAATATTAAAGGCCTGCTGAGAGGCAAGCAAATGCACAATCAGAAGGCAAGCAAGCATCAGAACCAGACCCAGATATGACACAGTTAGATGGACCTGACTGGGAATTGAAAATATCCACCATTAATATATAAAGAGCTCAAATGGAAAAAGCAAGCAACATGCAAAGAACAGATGGGTAATGTAAACAGAGAGACTGAAATTTTAGGAAATAATTTAATGTAAATACTAGAAAGCAAACACTGTAACAGAATTAAAAAAATAGTTATATCATATATAAGTTGCAGAAAACCAAAGACAAAGACAAATGCTTTAAAGAAGCTGGAGGGGGGAAATATTTGCTGGTAGAGGAAGGATAAGAACTATAGTGGACTTGAAACCATGCAAGCAAGAAAAGTATCAAGTGAAATATTTAAAGTTGAAAGAAGGAAAATCTAGACTAATTCTATATCCAGCAAAGGTATCTTGTTTCAAAAGCAAAGGATAAAGACTTTCTCAAAAATAGGATATTTATAGCCAACAGAACTGCTCTGCTAGAAATGTAAAAGTGAAAATGATATAGGTCAGAAACTTGGATAAACATTAAGAATGAACATCAGAGAAGGAACAAATGAAGGTAAAATCAAGTCTTTGATCTTTTAGATCTGAAAGATATTTTATTTTGAAAGAGCATTGTTTAGATTAATAAAAGCAACAATGTTTTCACACCAGATAAGTGAAATGAGTGACATCAACTTCCTTTTTTCTTTTTTCTTCTGATACTGGGGATTGAACACAGGCATGCTCTATCACTCAGATGTAGCCCTTTTCATTTTGGATTTTTGAGACAAGGTCTCACTAACTTGCCCAGGCTGGCCTTGAACTTATGATACTCCTGCCTCAGCCTCCTGAGTGATAGAAGAATAGGGTTTTTATTTTAGACTACTGTTATTTAAAAGCACTTTAAAGGGGCTGGGATTGTGGCTCAGCGATAGAGCGCTCCCCTAGCACGGGCGGGACCTGGGTTCGATTCTCAGCACCACATAAAAATAAAGGCATTGTGTTGTGTCCATCTACACCTAAAAAATAAATACTTCAAAATAAATAAATAAATAAAAGCAGTTTAAAAATATACATTGCAAACATAGGCAACCGTTAACATAAGAAAATAAATGAAAGCATATTAGGGACTGTCTAATATGGCTCAGTGGTAAAGGCCTTGCCTAGCAAATGTAAGGCACTGGGTTCAATTCTTAGCACTGCATATAAATAAATAAAATAAAGGTCCATTGACCACCAAAAAACATATTTTAAAAAAAGAAAGATATTAGATAAGCTTCTAGTCCCAGGGTTATAGGTCTCATCCTTCTGGGCCTGTTTCTTCCTCTGTGAAATGATAGAATAAATTATCTATCTTTGATCTCCTTCCTATTCTGCAATTCTATTATTAAAACAATAATAAATCAATTAAAAAGTCTACATACTTCCTTTAGTCAAAATGGAATATACAAGGAAGAACTTTTATAAAGGTATAAAGACACTCTTAAAATAATCAGTTCCCTAATGTATTATGTTAGTAAGTTTAGGTTTTCATACATCCAAACTGGGAGTGGCTTTGATCAGCTTTTTTTTAATTACATGTAATATTGGATTTGCTCACCGGGTTCAGCATTCCTCAATGTACTGTGCAGTATGCAAATTAAGAAGCCATTTTACAGTATTGATTTCATTGCCAGAGATGGTACATAACATATATATGCCTTTCAATCCAAAAAAAATAAAGAAATCAAGCTGCACTCCTTGACTAATAAAGCTCATAATTAGTTTGTGATTACCCCCAGATCTGTCCATAGAATTCCTTCCCTGGCTGGCTGTCAATACACTTCTGAACTCTGTGAATACTCTTATGAGCTATAACTTCCCTGTCAATCAAAAAGTTTTGCTCTTCTAGATTATTGCTTATGTTGCAGTATTCATTTAAAAAAGGAAAACAAGGCACTTCCGGGCTAGCTGAGAGCACTGAGGAAATGACCTGGACTTTTTGAAATGAGAAGCTGATCTCGCTTCAGGTGAAAGCTGTTGAAAAATAACTAAAAGCTCACTGGTAGCTCCACACAGTCTGGTCTCTAGTTCCTGCTCTAACCCTGGCAATAAAACTCCCGAAGCACAATTCTAGCCAAAAGGCCTATTTTCCACTTTATTACCACCTGCCCAGTGGCAGACAAAATAAATATGGTTTAAGCCTCCCAGGACTCACCAGTTCTAGCAGTTCCTTACATCCTATTTTTGCCCTACTGGGAAATTAAAGTGGCATAAAAATCAATGTTTCACTTTGAAGGAAAAAGGGCTGCTGACCAGACATCCATACGTTTCTTCCTGGATCAGACAGTTCTTGGAAGCACACCTAGCTAAATAAATTCTAACCAATAGGCCCACATGAGTTTGATGCTGGCATTAGCTGAAGCAGAGAGCAAAATCTTGCTTTGGCTAGTCAGGGACTCTCCACTTCTTATGGTAGGGAAGAATTCATGAGAAAATGCAAGCAAAGATTCTGAGGTTTGAATTTTATCCAACTGCTTCAGACCTTAAGTCCCTCAGGCCAAAAGTAAAAACAGAAACTCAGACTGAGAACTTTTCAGGATATTAGGGTATGCACCCCAAGGGCTCTGAAGCTCAACTTGAGACAAGCAGCTCAGAGTTATGGAAGAACTAAAGTTTTGTAGCCACATGAACTGTGTGTCACCACTTCATGGGACACAAAATTTGATATAATTGGATGTTTGGAACAGAATGCAGTTTCTTCTGAAGGGGTAAAAAGTAACTTTAAACTGACTTCAGCAGATGTTACAGTCCTACTGAGATACCAAGATCAAAGCTTTACGTTTAAGGAAATGATTATTTTATCTTCACATTTTGCCAGCTGATAACATACTGCCTCTCATTTTTAATGACCCTAAAATAAAATATGCTGGTCTGCTTTCTAAGCTTGGCCCAAGCACGAGTCTCACTAAAATGATTAGCATTGCTATGTATTTGCCTCTTTGCCAACAGTTCCCAAATCCAAAAAGTGTGATTTGGTAATGAGAAAGGCAGTATTTAGTTTCATTTTTAGTGATGTGTGAGAGTTCTGGTCACAATGTATTCACAAAGATGTAAAAAGAAAGAAAGAAAAGAAAAAAATTAAGGGGTGGGGGAAGATGGGGGAAAAGGAAGGATGACTATAGGCCACAAGAAGAAAGTTCTGAGATTTAAGGATGATTACACTTGTACCAGGTATATATTTGCCCCTTTGCCAACAGTTCCCAAATCCAAAAAGTGTGATTTGGTAATGAGAAAGGCAGTATTTAGTTTCATTTTTAGTGATGTGTGAGAGTTCTGGTCACAATGTATTCACAAAGATGTAAAAAGAAAGAAAGAAAAGAAAAAAATTAAGGGGTGGGGGAAGATGGGGGAAAAGGAAGGATGACTATAGGCCACAAGAAGAAAGTTCTGAGATTTAAGGATGATTACACTTGTACCAGGTCTCATATACCTTTTCCACAGCTCAGTCATGCTATTTTTCTAAGTTTAAATAAAACTGCATTACTTTTGTAAATCAAGACATAGGTAAGCTGGTGGTGGTAAGAGCTGACTCAAGTGAAAAATTAAACAAAAAGGACTGGATGGACGGGTGCAGTGGAGCACTGCCTGTAATCCCAGTGGCTTGGGAGGCAAAGGCAGGAGGATCTCAAGTTCAAAGCCAGCCTGAGCAATTTATCAAGGTGGTAAGCAACTCAGTGAGACCCTGTCTCTAAACAAAATACAAAATAGGGCTGGGGATATGGCTCAGTGGTGGAGTGCCCCTGAATTCAATCCCTGGTACTTCCCCACCCCTGCGGGGGGTGGGGGGAAGTGCTGGAAATTTCCAAGGCTGTAATGTTGTCTGAAAACTAATCTTTACAATAGAGAGGACTGGAACTCACCACCTTAACCCCTGAACAATCAATAGAAACCACCTAACATTATGTGACTATGGAACAGAATTGAGTAAACAGATAATTACACTAAAGGAATATTCCACACTGCCTTGAATTCTTCACAAAGGTCAATGACATGAAAAAAGGACAATTGTAGATTTAAAAATCAAACCATCAAATGCAACATATTAAATGGATTTTGGATCAAATGACATATGGGTATCATACAAAGACATCTTTTTAGGGCAGTTGAGAAAATTGGAATATGAACTGGTTTTTAAGTGTTAATTGCACTAATGTTAATTTTCTTAGGTACTGATATTAGTGAATTTGCAGACCCATTCTTAAATGCATGCTGGAGTACTAGGAGATGAAGTGCTACAATTCTGTAGTATCTTTCAATTGTTCAATAAAAGAAAAGACATCTGTGTATGTGTGTGTGCATGTGTGTATTTATGTATGTATATGGAGACAGAAATGTGGCAAAATGTTAGTAGTTTGATGAATCTAGATAAAAGGGATACTGGGGTTCACTATACTATTCTTTCAATGCTGCTGTAAAACCTTTTCTAAAGTTAGGGGGAATATTTATTTTTCATGACATACTTCTAGTCACTTGGAGCTTATGTTTGTAGGAGAAGATAACAACACTTTGTTGGTAAGCTATGTTTTATTTCATGGAATTAGGAATTATTTGTAAGGCTACAGAAAGCCAACTTTTTAAAAAACTCAATGATGATTTTATATGTTTATGATTTCAAGTAGCTGTCTGGAGTCAGAGAGTTGACCAGTTCCAGTACACTGCCATTTATTTACTTTTAAAATAAACTCAGTAAACTACGCTGTTTGAGTGTAGGCTTTAGATTGCTATGGAATGAACCAGTGATGGCCTCATATTTCCTTTGTACTGATCTCCTTCTCCTTTCCCTTCCACCAGATTCCCTATTTTCTTACATCATGGTGGCGAGTTTGTGTTCCTACTGAATTGCACAACTGCATGGAGATAGGTATTCCCTGTCCTAACCATACAAGGCAGCAAACACTATGGCAAAAATAGCAACTCAACAAATACTAGTTGAATAAAGAACAGATAGAGATCTAAAAAATATTTTCCAAGAGAAATTGTATAAATAAGTGTTTCAGCATGTAATGATGTGGCTTCTCTAATATGACTAGTAGAAGAGGGAGAAAGGACCAATTCATATTGAAAAGTCAAAATGCTACTACACATGGGCCTTTGTCAGAGGACTAGATAAAGTCATGAAATTGGATTATCATTACCTGGTGTCAGGAGCCACACACAGTTCAGTCAGAGGTCCAGCTGAACTCTTGACCCAAACTTAAAATGCTTCTATAAATTTGTGTTATTGAATTCTGTAATTCAACATTTTATGTCATAATAAAGCACATAAAAATGCAAGATACATGTTTTTTTTTCCCCCCCGGAGGTGTGCTGGGGGATCAACTGCTCTACCACTGGAGCTACATCCCCAGTCCCATGAAATTTTTTTCCCCCTAGGATTTTTACAAAGCCTATTTTGACCTATGAGTTAAAAAATGAACCAAATTCATTCTCTGAGATAAGTTTCTCGGGGTTTTGTTTTGGTAATATCTGGCTATAGTATGATATTAAAATGTCAGGAACTGGAAAGATGGATATTTCACTATAACTGAAGAACTAAAGCATGTTTGAGAATTTCTAACAACACTGATGGGGACAGTGTTTCAAATTAAATAATTAAGGCAAAAGAAAGACATTATTAAACTTAGGTCAGTCTTGTAGGCTAATAGTGGTAAGGAAATACCCTTTTTCTTCTGGTACCGTGGATTGAACTCAGGAGCATTTAACCGCTACGCCACATCCCTAGCGCCCCCCCCCCCCCCCCCCCCCCGCTTTTTTTAAATCTAGAGACAGGGTCTTGTTAAGGCTGGCTTTGAACTAGTGATCCTCCTGCCTCAGCCCCCTGAGCCACTGGGATTAAAGGAGTGTTCAGTCTTTTTTTTTTTTTTTTTTGAGAGAGAGAGAGACAGAGAAAGAGAATTTTAATATTTATTTTTTTTAGTTTTCAGCAGAAATAACATCTTTGTTTGTATGTGGTGCTGAGGATCGAACCCGGGCCGCACGCATGCCAGGCGAGCGCGCTACCGCTTGAGCCACATCCCCAGTCTTAAAATAGAACTTAACCAGGTAACTAAGATTTGCTTCCTGTAGTACTGCCATTAACTCATGCAGATCAGAACCAGAGTATAAAAGAAAATATCCCTTTATAATCACTGGGCAATTTTTATGAATTCATTTTTTGGTATGAGAGGCAAGAAAACTAATCAGACAAATCAGTCAAGGTGAGGTATCTTTGGAAAATTTAATTTGGACTGTATTTTCTTTCTCTTGCTGAAAACATCAAATATCCCAGACATTTTGGGTTCCACAGCTTACAAAGGGGCAGTGGGTTTCCCGCAGTTACATACTGTACCCAACTTTCTATAGAAAGATAAGACACTTTCCAACCTTGCTTTTGAGTATTTCCTAAAAAAAAATGCTTTAAAGGTTTGTTGTTGTTGTTGTTTACAATAAATGACAAGTAAAACAAAGTAAGGCTTTATTTTCTCCTTTTCCCCTTTGTAAGTACTGCATGATGGAGGAACAAGGAAGGAAGACTGGTTATGTCAGTGTTGATGCCCTGGGGCTTACTGCTGGGTCCTCTGAGGTGCACCCACATCACCAAGGCCCCGATGTACCCATGCACTAAGGAACCTGAGACGCCTGGGTAAGTGTGGAACAGCCCGTCGTGGCTTTGTAGGACTGCACAACACTTGGGGACTGGGAGCTGCCTGGTTTTTCTTGGCATTTGCAGGGCTGCTGGCCTTCATGAGTAACAAAGAAACTAGGAACAAACCACGACCAAAGGTCTCCCACCTGCTACTGCAGTACCACAGGTTCACTTCTGTGGGCCTTACAATGTACATTTACAAACTAAGT
Organism: Marmota flaviventris; assembly: GCF_047511675.1. Lineage (NCBI taxonomy): Eukaryota > Metazoa > Chordata > Mammalia > Rodentia > Sciuridae > Marmota > Marmota flaviventris. The sequence continues at coordinate 116,867,925 of NC_092502.1, forward strand.
GTATTTACTAAAAATCAAATGAGAAAAAAAAAATGCTTTTACTAATTCCTGCATTGAATTACCAAGATGAAAATAAAAGCATGTGTCTGATAAAACACATTTTCTATGTCAGATGAAAACAACTCCTTGCAAGGTAATCTTAGTAATGTACATTTGTCACTATTTATATACTTTTGCCTGGTATATAGATTTCTTTAATTGCATCATCTGAACAGCTCTGTCATTTTCCAAACTTGTTTCATTAGCTTAAAAAAGGGATAAGGCAGCCAAATTTAACTAATTTTGGTTGCAGAAAAACATCTTAGACATCAACCTTCATCTTCTCAAGTGTTAAGAGTACATGATTAAAAGACAATCAAAGTTTCTTCTCTTAGTTTCTTAGAAAACTAAGCAGCTATTGTCAGTAAATGTACCTCTAGCAAACACATGGGGCCCCTTCATAAATATAAAATTAAATTCTTTTGAGGAATAGGTTTGTGATTTTAGTTATGTGGGATTTATATTTATTCTTTATATTTTGTAGTAAAAAATGTGTGGTCTTTGTTTCTTGAACTTCATACACAAGTGACTTTGTCACCTCAGCAGGCTCTCACATACAGGTGGAAGGCTGGGTTATTCGGCTTGCTTCAAGAAAAGGGTGGCAGCCATGTGGCATATGCTCTTAGAATCCTTGCAAGAACTCCTGCAGTTGGGTGACGATCTCTGTGTCCACCGTTTCCATGAGAGACTGGAAGCCTTGTTCTCCCAGAATCTCCTGCTGTGCTTTGAGCTTCTCATAGATGAACTGCTGCAGCGACACCGTGTGCACAGGGTCCTTCAGGGCCAGCTGCGGGACACAGAGAGGAGCCATATTGTGTTAGAAAAACATAACGAATTCTTTTGCATACAACTTACTACAATTCTTCACAATCTCTTCCCCAATTACAAAACTGCTAATGATTCCCCCTTTTTGAAAAAATATTTTAGTTGTAGATGGACACAATACCTTCATCTTATTTATTTTTATGTGGTGCTGAGGATAGAACCCAGTGCCTCATACACACTAGGCAAGTGCTTTACCACTAAGCTACAACCCCAACCCTCTGATTCCTTTTGGGATTCTAAAACAGTTTCATGGTAGAAAGCTTCATTCAATTTGTCTAACCCCAACTTTCTAGGGCCCTCTGAACATAAATTACTCTGATTAGCTCAGTTTCTCAAGAGCTGAGGATTCATCCATTTAAGGCATCAAAATCTAGTAGAAAGTCTCCCTAAAAGAAAAGGAGCACGTTAAAGACCATTTCAACACACGTGCATGGAAATCACCTGGGGAGGATGAGGTGTTCTCAGTAACTTAGTGATGTCCTTGGGATGAGAGAGGAGACATTATTTCTCCTACCCTGGACCTCTGTGCTCTTTAAATTAACAAATATGTTTTCAGTTGGAAAAAAAAAGAAAAAAATTAAATATTTTTATTCTTTCTCCTCCAGTGGGATATTTGGGGCAGGAGAAATAAGTACAATTAAATAGAAAATAAGACATTATTCTACTCCTTAAAGATAAAAATGGAAAATATTTTTGGTTTCTTTTCTATGCACGCTGTACATACACATGAATCACACAATTAGTACTGCTCTGTGCATTTACAATACCACAAAAAACTCTGAGAATTCTAAATCTATATATCTATTTTTTTCTGCTATAGACATATTAAAGTGATCATAGTATAAATACAGTTTTAACTATTATTTTGCTGAGTAGCCTACCACAAACACTGTCTCATTATATCTATAGCTATTCCTCTACTTTTCAACTTATTTTCTTGTGATATCTGTTTCAGAAGAATAGGGCATCAACAATTTTATGACTCCTGATACATATTATCAAGTTGTTTTCTCTACTGTCTGTACCAATTTAAAAGGTATAATAAAGGTTTTTAGCTTCTGACAGTGTTCTTACCACTGGTATTATTTAAATGCTTTATGATTTAATAACTGAAAAAATAACATACCACTGCTGTAAGCTTCACACTTATCTCATTATCCAATTATAGTGCAAATCTAAAAGGATTTATTTAAGTGAAGTATATAAGATTCTGTGGCTGATAAAGTTGAATTATAGTCAGAACTGCTATTTGAACAATGTAAATAGATTTTAAAGTAATGACCACAAATGAAAAATTCAACTGAAAGGCAGGACATAGGGCATGAAATTGAAATTAAACCCCATATATAAGTGAGGCTGGAGTACATGATAAATCCAGACAAGAAGTAATAATTTCAAAACTCATTTCCCTGGAAGACAGGTAGGCGAAACAACACCAAGAAAGGTGGGCACAAAGGCCTATGTCCACAAGCCTAAAGACAACATTCCATAAAAGGTACAGAAATTGAAAAATTGAAGATGAACATTTAAAAATATTTGCTCAAGAAATATGAAGTGATGATCAATATTATTATAAATACTAAAATCAACTTCTTACTAAAGAGGATGTACATTTTTTGGAAACATGATGAATTATCTGTAACTACAACTATCTATTATCACATGAGAAAAATAGCAGCTGAGCTTAAAACTGATGTTTACCAGTCCTTCCACAGAGAACAGTAGTTTTAACAATACCTTCAGTTGCCAGAATTGAAACACACTCAAGTGACTAATAGCATTTTCAAAGAAATTAACTGTTACCTTCATATAAATAATGACTACATGGCTTACAATAAAATTTATCTGATTTAGTGTAAAAAATTACAGAATGCCTACTAGGTTTACCAGGTGGTATGCTCTTGAGAAAGTAGCTTTCTAGGTAAAAAATAGGGACAAAGAAACTGGTATATAAACACAATGGCATATTACTCAGCCTTAAAAGAGAATAAAATTATGGCATTTGCAGGTAAATGATGGAGCTGGAGAATACCATGCTAAGTGAAGTAAGCCAATCCCCAAAACCAAAGGCCAAATGTTCTCTCTGATAAGTGGATGCTGATCCATAACAGAGAAGGAGGAGGCATGGGAAAAAATGGGGAAACTTTGGGCAAAGAAAGGAGGGGAAAGATGATGGAATAGATGGGCATCATTTCCCTATGTACATGTATGACTGCACACATGAAGTGATGCTATATCGTGCACAACCACAGAAATGTAAAGTTGTGCTGCAATTGTGTACAATGAAATCAAAATGCATTCTGCTCTCATATATACCTAATTAAAATAAATAAATAAAAATTTAAAAAGTAGATACTACATCTGCTGTTGAAACAAACACACTGCAAATAATAAATTATTTTTTCAAATTCTTATTATAATAGCTGACAACTAAGAACCCTGGTTTTTTTTTTTTTTTTTAATACAACAAACATAAGAGGCTCCAAAATGTGGGGGAAACAGGGTCAAACAGCAGAGACTTCACACTTAAGAACAATACAGTTGTGAGTTCCATGGCTTTCTCCTTGCCTTATATATCCCAAACTTCAATTTCAAGAAGTCAGCAACCTAGAAAGAAAACCAACAAAAAACTTTGAAAAAAGCCTGCTGTTTTGAACCAGAGGACCAAGAAAGAGATAGCCTTCCAAGACAGAAATCTTAGACAATGTATTAGTTAGTTTTGTGTCACTGTGGCTAAAATACCTGATCAGAACAACTTAAGAGGAAGAAAAGTTTATTTAGATTCTAGGTTCCAGAGTTTTAGTCATTCAAGCTGATTCCACAGCTCTGAGCCCAAGGTAAGGCACCTCATGGCAGAAGGAAGGGTAGAGGGAAATTACTCCATTCATGGCAGAGAGGAAGGGACCACAAGGAAGATGTACTCTTTCATGGCACAACCCCAATGAACAACCTCCTCCAGTCACCACCCACTTAGCCCATTTAAACTAGGATAGACTGAACAGGTTACATCTCATCATCCAATCATTTCATCTCTGAACATTCAATCAGCATTAACACAGAAGATGGGGGAGGGGCACCTCATATTCAAACAATAACAACATTTGCGGGTGCGTATGTGTGTGTGTGTGTGTATGTACATGCATATATATATAATCTTTTTTTCTTTTTGGGGGGGAACAAGGATTGAACCCAGGAACACTTAACCACTGAGCCACATCCCTAGCCCATTTTTGTATTTTATTTAGAGACAGGGTCTCAATGTGTTGCTTAGGGCCTCACTAAGTTACTGAGATTGGCTTTGAATTTGTGATCCTCCTGCTTCAGCTTCCCAGGCCGCTAGGATTATAGGTGTGTACCACCGTGCCTGGCTCAATCATCTTAAATTCAGCTAAATATATAGAGTCACAAGGCTACCATAGGGTAACCTTAACATCAGTTTGCTCAGACAGTTGTGGGGATTATGTAATATAATAAAAAGGATATGTGATAAATTGTGCATGAGTAAAATTGTTGGGATTATAAGTGGATTTTTAGAATCCTATAAAAATATGCTGCCTTTTGTGATGACCCATTACATGTTTCTTGGAAGTATTTTTAATATAAACCAGTTTTAGCAGTAAATTAAGAATTACTTCTATTCAGTTTCTAGCAATGGGGTAACCTCTTCACATTAAAATAAAAATCAACCTGAATACACAACTAAATTAGTAAATAAATGTTCTCCTTCAATTCATCTTATTGTTTAAGCAAAATGAGTATAAAACAATATATGATAAGGTATTTAGAGATGTACTTTGTACATTAATGTTCCTAAATTAGAAAATAACAGTCTTCCGGGTAAAGTATTATTACCCAGATATGCCTTTGATTCTACTACTGCTTTTCAGAAATATATTCATTTTTGTCCATTCTGTGTGAGAATATACCATAAAATCAAATCTAAGCCACAATATATTGATCTTACTATACACGAGTATCAGGTGATACAGAGAATGGAAAGAGAAAAAGGAAAACAGTGAGAAAAAAAAATCAGATGAGATTTGCAATTATATTTGCAATCTAAATGTCATCTTTAGGTATACTCAGAGTAAATATATTTCTGTTTATATGCTTATTGAAGGGACTGAGAAATATGAACATTACTAATAGGAAACATTACTATAGGAAAACTGGCCTCTATGGTTCTAAGAAGTGAGATCACGGAGTAAATTTTATGAGAATCTCAAATCTCTTAGTAAAATGCTCCACAAAGTCAGACAACCAGGTAAAGGAATGGAAACTCCAAGTGCTATCAATAAGATGCTGAATGGGAATCCATACAAACAAGAAAGTTTAATGAACCAATCAAGTCTTCAATCTCTTTCAAATACTGGGACTATCATTTCATCAAATTATAAATCAATAACTTATAATGATAGAATGTAATGGAGATCAATAGGGGAATGAAAGCTTTCCATCTTAACTATTTGCTAATATAGCAAACCTACTAAAGAAATTGTGATATTTTAAGACCTGTATTAACTCACTGTTCCTGGGAAGGGAAGTAGCAATACTATGGCTATTTAACCTAAGCTTGTTGGAGAGCTTGGGTAAATGGCAAACACTTTTTAAAATGCCATATATTTTAAAAAATAAAATGTATATTTATTTTGGTAGGCAGGCTTGGCACAAAACAAAGGACCAGTTCCACAGTACTGCTTCCATTATTGAATAATCTGTGTAAGTCAAACTGAAGATTCAAAACAATCATCTCTTTGATGAACAAAATTGTGAACTATGACAATTATTTAGAAAACACCACCATTTAAGCATTTAAAAGGCTGTTCAAAGTCAGTCTCAGGAAAAGCGAGGTGCTAAGCAACTCAGTGAGACCCTGTCTCTAAATAAAATACAAAATAGGGCTAGGGATGTGGCTCAGTGGTCAAGTACCCCTGAGTACACCCGCCCCCCAAAAATTTGCCATATTATTTATCTTTTATCACTGCAGTTGACTTAAATTTCAGAGAACTAAACCTATCAACATTTAGTTCACATAACAATGTAGTAACCACAGTCAGACTATCTACAGAACCCTTGGGATTTACAAATATAAATGAATTTGTACCAATCTCTTGACAGTCAGGCTTGCTTTTGCTCAAGGAATAAATAAATAGTGAAATAAGAATAAGCAGTCTCAGAAACAATTACAAAGCAATATTAGTCAACTGGTACACTTAACTACAAAAGTCACATTCCTGACAAAGGCCACCATCTCCAGTTCTTGGTAGAGAGCGCGCATTACTGTAGACATAAGGATTTAAGAATTTGCTACCACTGGCATCCAATTCAATGAATAGTTCCTGAAGATTTATTTTGTACAATTTTAAGTGCAGGGGTTCAGAGATAAAATAAATGATGGTCCCTGTATATAACGTGTGTTTTAAAAGGGAGGGGGTGAAAGATAACATGAAAAATTAGTGATCCAATCAGAATATTTACATTAAATGGCAAAAAGCAGCTGCAGGAACAACGTCTGGACTGAGGCAGCTAGTAAGTGTGAGAGAGCATGTGCGGAGTGTGGGGTTTGAGGGGGCAGAAAAGACAACAAAGAGAAGAGAGTTCTTAGTTACTGAATTCTAAGGTAAGCTAGCTGGACATGTGGACACATCCAATGGCATCATTATCCTCTGGGCTGAAGCAGTTAATCTAATGATGAAGAGGGGTGATGGTCATGGCTGAGATCCTGGAGCAGAAAAACACCATGAAGCTCTCCTAGCAAACATAAGGAGACTACAGGAAGCCTCTTCCTCACAGGGTACAGTGTAGCTACATATAACATACAACCTTTTCTTGCCATATCTTCTACTTTGCTTTGCAAATTTTTCTCAACAAATAAAAAAACCAATCAAACCAAACTTGTCTTTAAATGCATGCATCTCTTGTGCTGTATATGTGTAATAAGAATTGTAATGCATTCCGCCGTCATTTATTTTTTAAAAATCAATTAAAAAAATCAATGAGTGAATAGGATCTGCATTAGGAAAATTTGATTTATAGAGAATCTTTGTTAGAATATAGTTATTCTGCAAAATAACGAAACAAGTGATCCCTCTCCCCAAAACCTGAGTTTAAGACAGGAATAAAGAACAATGACAAAGTAAAAACATTCCTCTTCATTTAGAGAAATTCTGACAAGATGCATTATGCTTTTCTGAATAAAATACAATTTTGTTTACTAAAAAGTCAAAAACATTTGTAACATGTATCTACAGCTATTCAATTAAAAAATTAAAGAAATTTTGGTGCAGTGGCCCCCAGGTGACAGCCTGTTAGGGATGACAAACACTGAGGACTAATGGAGAGGCTGAGGAAATGTATAAAAGAAATAGAAAAGTGCCTATAGGGTAACAGTCATGTTATTTAGTAGCCATTTTCTTAAGAAAAAAGAAGGAAAAATGACTTCTATAAAATCCATATGTAAATATGTTACAGAATTATGGGCCAGAGATCTTCTGTACAAATAACTAGTATAAAGTGGAAAGAGAAAGAGCAAGCATAAAATCTTGTAGACAAAACACCATGCATATAATTATGAAAATGTGGATATTACATTTCACACAAAATCTAGTTTCAAATGGTATCTGATGATTCATAGTCATTGCTATTAAGGCAGTCATAAGTGATTAAGCAAATTCATGGTGGAATATGATTTAACTTTTTCTATAAATCGACACATATCATTCCCTTAATAACTTTTTGATGGCTCCCTATTCCTATCAAATAATGCCCAAATTCATCAGTATATTAGTTTCCTGTGCTTCTGTAACTCATTATCACAAATTTAGTGGCTTAAAACAATACAAATTTATTACTGTACAGTTCTTGGGGGTTTTTTTTGGGGGGGAGGGTTACCAGGGATTGAACTCAGGGGCACTCGACCACTGAGCCACATCCCCAGCCCAAATATTTTTTATTTATTTATTTTTATTTATTTTATTTAGAGACAGGGTCTCACTGAGTTGCTTACCACCTTGATAAATTGCTCAGGCTGGCTTTGAACTTGCAATCCTCCTGCCTCAGCCTCCCAAGCTGCTGGGACTACAGGCATGTACCACCATGCCCCGCCTACCATACAGTTCTGACAATCAATAGTCCAAAACAAGACTCACAGGACTGAAGTCAAAGTGCTGCAGGGCTGCTCTCCTCCTAGAGGCTCTATAGTGGTATCTGTTTCCTTGCCTTTTCCAGCCTTAAAAGACCACTGGCCTTGCTTGGTTTGTGGCTGCCTCTATCCACTTTCAAAAGCAGTAATACCAGGATACTGCATCATTGTGACCCTCTTTTCTGCCTTCCTCTTCTACTTTTAAAGACTCTTGTGATAACATATTTACCCACTCCAGGATAATGTCCTTTACAATCAACTGATCAGCAACTTTAAATCCATTTAACTAAAATTTAAATAAAATTTACAGGAAACAACTGTTTTGGAAGGAGCTCCTGGACTAGTCCCAACAACCAGATCAAACTGGTATGGAGTCACATATGAACTTAATAGCCAGTTTAAAAAAAAAAAAAAGCATGAGAGACAGACCAACAGTGGGGTGGGGGGTGGGAGATGCAGAGAGAGAAAAAAAGAGATTTTCATAGCAACCAGTCAAAAGGGGCCAGTGAACCTGGGATGACATGAAATATGATAAAAAATCTGCTCTCCTTAACCCGTACAGGGAAAGTAACCCAATGTTAACCAATCTGCTCTGTGTATTTTGCTATTTCCTTGTTCCTGCTAAGCTGCTTTATAATAACAAACAGTTCTGCCAACCCCAAAGGCACTCCTATTTTGTAGACTAAATGCTACCTGGTTTATGACTAACTAATAAATCTAATTAGATCTTTAAAGCTCAATTTGTTGAAGTTTTGTTTGTTGTACGTAATATAACATATTCACAGGACATGGACATCTTTGGGGGAAATGAGGGATTATTCTACCTACTACACTTATCATATTGTATACAAGGTTCTCTATAATCTGGCTGCCTTTTGGCACACAGTAGGCACTTCATAGATATTTCTTGAATGATACTCTTGCAACTACCTACTGCTTAATGAAACAAAACAAAATATACTTGTAATATCTAACTGCAAACAAAATATGACTGCTTTAATTCCAGGTTTTTCAAAGTTGGCACTATTTTGGGTGGACAATTCATTATTGGGAAGGGGGCTGTTCTAAGGGCATAGCATGTTTAGAAGCATCCTTGTCTCCTATGCATTCATGCCAGCAGCACTAACTTGCCCTATATGGCAAGAGAGAGAGAAAAAAAATAACGTCAATGCCATTAAGTCCCCAGGAGAACAAAATAAACACTCCACTAAGAACCACATTAAATAAAGATCTTTCGTTTTCATATTATTTATATATAACATACTTTATTCACATAATGACATAAAACATTTTCAGTTTCTTTCTGTGGGGGAAAAATTAACTCCAATTTAAGTTCAAGAAAGGTTATAAATAACACCTGAATAGTTTCTATAACAAAAGCCTTCCTCTTTTACATCTGCTTTATTTTAAAGTATTTGATTTTAAGGTAACATTTCTAGAAAACTAGATGACTTACTATCCTTGCATACACTGCACATGTGGAATAGGAAATAAAGACAGAACTATGCAAAGCTGTTTTAAAGTCTGTCATAGATAATTTTACCTTGCTAGAGTTCACATAAAAATGAGTTAAAGTGGTTAGGATATAATGAAATCTAAACCATTTAATTTGTAAATTCTTTAGCTAATAAATATCCTTTCAACAGAAATGATAATCTGTGAACATATCATTACTGAATTCAATGGACATATTCTTTCTCATATTTTCTTTATCTAATTCTGATTAATGGCAGCATACCTTAGCTTTTGATATATTATGTCTTTATTCCTATTATATAGTTAGGATACCATTAAGAAGCAATTACTTTTAATGTACTGCTTAAAAGAAAAAGTTGCTGTATTACTTGATCAATTTGATTATTTAAGAAATATTCTAAAATGAAGACACAAGTATAAATATTAATAAAAATATAATTCTTAGTATTTAAATTGCTTAAGATCTTATGCCTGCCTTTCAAATAATAGTATATGAATTTTGTTTTCCATAAAGCATCCTCCCTCCAGCCCCTCCCAGAGACATTCTACCATTGAGGTACAGCCCCAGTATTCCACCTACGATTTTGAATTTTGAGACAGGATTGCTGGGGTTGGCCTCAAATTTTCAATTCTCCTGCCTCACCTTCCTGAGTAGCTGGGATTACAGGAATATACCACTGTGCCTGGCCTTTTACATTTTACTAAGATTTTTTAACAATTCTTTATTTTATATGAAGCTAAATTTTCTGGTAAAACATCCTCAGGTCGGATTGGGCCCCAACTTCCTTAATAAGACTCCTATGGCACAAGCATTATTATCAAGAATCAATAAATGGGATGGATTCAAACTAAAAGGCTTCTTCTTGATAAAAGAAACAATCAGTAGGGTGAATAGAGAGCCTACTAATTGGGAACAAATTCTTATCACAAGCATGTCAGATAGAGCATTAATCTCTAAAAAAATATAAAGAACTCAAAAATCTTAACACCAAAGAAACAAATAACCCAATCAATAAATGGGCCAAGGAACTGAACAGATATTTCTAAGATACATAATCAATCGACAAATATATGAAAAAATGTTCAACATCTCTAGCAATTAGAGAAATGCAAATCAAAACTAAGATTTCATCTCACTCCACTCAGAATGGCAGCTATTACGTATACAAACAACCATAAGTGTTAGCGAGGATGTGGGGAAAAAGCAACTCATACATTGCTGGTGGGTTTGCAAATTGGTGCAGCCAATATGGAAAGCAGTATGGAGAATCCTTGGAAAACTTAGAATGGAACCACTATTTGACCCAGCTATCCCACTCCTTGGTCTATACCCAAAGGACTTAAAAATAGCATTTTACAGGGACATAGCCACATTAATGTTTTATAGCAGCACAATTCACAGTAGCTACACTGTGGAACCAACCTAGATGCCCTTTAGTAGATGAATGGATAGAGAAAATGTGGTATGTACACATAAGGGAATATTACTCAGTATTAAAAGAGAATAAAATCATGGCACTTGCAGGTAAGTGGATGGAGCTGGAGAATATAACGCTAAGTGAAATTAGCCAATCCCCAAAAAACAAATGCCAAATGATTTCTCATTTAAGGATGATTTAAGGATACTGATTCACAATATGCTGTAGGGGGTGGGGGATGGGAGGATTAAATAAATTCTAGATAGGGCAAAGGGGAAAAGGGGAGGGAGAAAAATGGAGGGGGCACGGAGGTAGGAAAGACTGTGGAATACATGGTCATCATTACCCTAAGTACATGTATGAAGATACAAAGGATGTGACTCTGCTTTGTGTACAACCAGAGATATGAAAAATTGTGCTCATGATGTGTAATATGAATTGTAATGCATTCTGTTGTCATATATAACGAATTAAAATTTTAAAAAAGTTGAGACTACATTATCAGTTGACCTGATTATAAGCAGAAGTTAAAACAAAAACAAAAACAAAAGTCCTCAGAAACATCCACTACTGGGTATTAACAGGCATTGCTAGGCTACAATAATTCAAATAGTGGTCAACAGGTTGTAATTTGCAACTTCTGAAATACAACAGACTATTAATTAATTTTGGACACGATGGTAGCTATAAAAAAGAAAATAGGGAGGGAAAAAATAGCTGGCACTCTACCACATTACTTTATCAAATTTTCCAGATGGATTAAAGACTTACACAAGTAAATCTTTTAAAACACGAAAATTATGTTCTTGAGAGTGGGGTGGTAATTTTAAGTATGCAGACACCACACAAGTAAAGTATGCTGGAGGCAACACGGATTTCTTTAATCTATAAAAAGCTTGTTCTGGTTATTGGTGCTGTGTAATAACTACTCCTAGGAAGTATAAAATAAAAGAACTGGGAAGCATAAAATCACAACTATTTTTTAATGTTCATAAATTCTGTAGATGGGGAATTTGTGAGGGCAGAGCAAGATGAACCATCTCTGCTCCATGATCTCCAGGGCTTTATTTGGAAAGACTTGAAGGCTAATGGTGACTCAAGTATTCTGGTTGCTGGAATTATCGGAAGTGTCACGAACTGGTAAGTCCAACACTTAATGTTGGTTGTTAACTGAGACCTTGATGGGGGAAAGTAGGACTTTCTTACAACATGGTAGCTGGGAGAACAAATATTCCTAGAAAAGTAGATGGAAACTATATTTTATACTTTATACTTGAAAATCATAAAATATCAGCAAGTTCAAGAAGATTCAAGGGGAAGAAATATGAACCCAACTTGTCAAGTGGAGAGAGTGAAAAAAAATCATACTTTACAAAGAGCATGTTGCTGGGTATAGTGATGCATGCCTATAATCTCAGCAGCTCAGGAGGTTGAGGCAAGAGGACTACAAGTTCAAAGCCAGCCTCAGCAAATTAGTGAGGCCCTAAGCAACTCACTAAGACCCAATTTCTAAATAAAATACAAAAAGGGCTGGGAATGCAGCTCAGTGGTTAAGTGCCCCTGGGTTCAATCCCTGGTACCCCCTACCCCTGCAAAAAAAAGAAGAGGCTCATGCATGTGAATGATATTATAATGGAAAATAAAATCTGCCACAGAATTCATACTTCAAAGAAAAACACATAAATAAAACCCACAAATTTCCAATGGGAAAATGGGGGTGCAGGGAGACATAAGCAAACCATTTATCAAAGGAATATAAATGAACTGAAAAATGCTTGGCTTCCTTCATAATTAAAAGAGTACATTAAACAATAAGACACTACTTTCTACTCATCCTAGTGACTAGAATGTGGGCTAACACATGGGGACTGCTGGACACACTCATCAACAATTCAATAGTATCATCACTATTGCCGAAACATGTATTCTTCTATCCAGCATATACACTTGTAGGGATTTTCTTGACAAATTTTGAAGTATACAAAGACAGGTGAGAAATTATGTTTACTGAAGCACTCATTGCTTACAAATAACCCCGAAGTGGAAACAATCTCAATCTCTCTCAAGAGCAGAGATTCTCAAATATTTTTACCACAGGGCCTTTAAAAATTTTACAACAAAATTTGTTTATAAGTATTATATATCTACCAATACTCACTGAATTAGAAATGAGAAAAATTTAAAATTATTTGTTAACTCATTTAAAATAACAATAAACCAATTACATGTTAAACGTAAACAATACACTCTTAGGAAAAACAATTTTTTCAAAACAAAAATACCCCTTTAGGGAGGAAAGTGACATTGTTCATTTTTTTATTTTTTGAATCTCTGTAATATTTGGCTTAATAGAAGACAGCTAAATTTTCATATTTATTTCTGTACTTAATCTGTTGTGTTTTGGATGAAGAAAAATCAGCCTTTTCCAGATATATGGTTGGAAAATGGTGGAGTATTTAAGAGGGTCTGCAGATCATATACTTTTCTTTGAAACTATTCTAAAACTCACAAAAAGTATTTTCTTAAAGGTCAGTTACAACAAGAAATCTGAAACCATATCACAGACTTTTCTTTCTCTGTTACATTAAAATCCACTGGTCTACCCATTTTGCCCTTTTAATAAATCTTTTACCCTTGAAAGATTTTTTTTAAAAACATGAATTCAATGCTGGTCGTTTGGAAAATATTGGTTCAGTGAGTTCTTCCAAATGTTGAAACATTTCATTATCAAAACAAAAATTACAATCTTAACACCACTGCTAATTGCATGAAAAAAACACTAGGAAACTATCAAACTCATGGAGATACAAGATGAAACTTTTCCAAAACTTTCATTTTTGCTTGAAGGTGCAAGGTTTAGCACTGGCAACAATTATTGTTTGTTGTTTTTCTTAAAGTAACAAGCTTTCTTTTCAAGAAAATGTATTCCAAATATCCAAGTGTGAATAACCATGTTTTTTTTTTTTTTTGTCAGTTCTTTCACATTCAAATGATGCTGCTTGAAAAAAGTAGTAATTCAAATGCACTAAACTTCAAGACAACCACTGTTACAGAGAATATTCCCAATTTGACAAAAACAATATTTAAAATATATATATTCAAAAGTAGAGACAATAAAATTAATAACTTATACCATTTTATTAAATACATTCTGAAATAAAAATGCTCTTAATAGAACTGTCAGGGAAGAATATATACTATAAATAATTAGTATAATATGCTTCCTTTGCCTTTATGCCAGAGTCACATACAACAATTTTTTGAACCCACAATGCTTTTGCAGTACTGGTGCACAGTTCACACAATAAAAGGGGTACATAATATCTTACCATTATTTCATATTTCAAGAGTATAACTTAATACTCTTGAAGGGGTTGTGAGGACCCTCAGTTGTCTGTGGACACCATTTTAAGAACTGCTTAAGAGAGGCATGAGATGAAAATCCATTCAACAGAATGCCATCATATGTAGCCATTAAGTGAAATGATGTGAATCTAAATTGTTGTTCATGTAAATATTACATTTAAGAAAAATGAGCATCTATGATCCCTCCTTGGGGAGGCTAAGGCAGAAGAATCACATTTGAGGCTAACCTAGGCAGTCTAGTGAGATCCTGTCTCAAAAAAAAAAAAAAAAGAAAATAAAAGAAAAGAAAAAAGAAAAAGAAAAAAAAAAATGGTGCAGTCTGGCAGACTGGGATGTAGCTCAGTGGGAAAGCACTAGCAAGCATTAAACCCTGAATTCAATCCCTAGTCCCACAAAACAAGCAGATGTGCAGCAGTTGTAATTTATAAAATACATACAGATCATACATTTATATATGCAAATAAATTATTGGGAAAGATATATATCATATATCATAGCATTAGTAAAGGTTTCTTGAGGAAAGGATATTTCATATCATATGTTTCTTTTATAGTTTTTAGATTAGTATAGGTTACTGATGTAATTTTTAAAAAAAATCTCTTCAAACTGGCAACTTCCATATGTAGAACAATCCTTTAAAAAGAATTCTTAATTTTCCTCCACTGAAAGATAGGTTCCTTATAAAAAATACAACATTACTAATAATTGAGAAAAAGCAGAAGGGAAAAGCAGAAATGAAAACAGGAAAAAGGGCCATGAAGGTAATTCAGTGTTCATGGGCACGCTACCTAAATTACTGCAAGTTAAGTTATCCCAAATTAGACCAACTTCTTCACTTACAGACCTTAAGCTTTTATTTACATTAAGCCAACACCACATTTCCAAAGTTTCTAAATAAACAGAGGCAAATTTATTAAATTCTCTTTGATTAAGGTTTGTGGTAACAATTCAAGTAAATAAGAGGGAAAGAGTGAGTGCCCTGCAGCACTCAAGAACAATACTGACATCATCAGTCAATTAATTAATCAACAAAAACAAAATCAAAAACAACACCACCGCCCTTCAGAAGACATGGTTCCAAAGGCATTTTCAATAGAGTTTTCTTTTCCTATGTCTTTTGATGACTATTATGTAGCCTACTGTGAAGGATCATAACTCCTGTGATCTCAAACTACTATCACAGGAAGAACTGTTATCTCAGGAGAATGCCTGATTATCAATTTGTGTCTTTATTACATCTCAGCTAGGTTATTTCAATTCATTATTTCCCGTCCTCTTAGACTGCTTTAATGTCACTTGCAACCCTGCAGTTTTTAAGAGCTCAATTGCCTACTGCAACAGTGTTTTTCAAACATTTGGAGTAAATTTAACTCTGGTTTTGGGGGTTTTACTTGTAAGGAAAGCTATGTTCAGACTACAAGTTTGAAATATTTACTATTTTTATACAGTCAGTCTTAGATAACTTTATGCAAAGATGACTCTTTGCATGTTTCAATATCATCTGGAAATGAAGATAAGGATGTATTAACAGTAGTGTAACAATCAGGTAATAAAAATTAAAAAAAAAAAAGGTACATTCTGTGCAAAGCATAAATAAATCCTTGCATTTCAAGAACCTGGCCTGGTAATAAGCTAATAGTATTAAATATTTTAAAAACAATAATATATGCTCTATTGATCAAAATACACCAGAAGACAGGTTCTGTGGGCAGTAATATTCCTTAGAAGAAAAAAGGCTTTAATAAAGATCAAGGCTTTGCACATGGTAAGTGTTTGTATGTGGAATGACTACAAAGGAAAAATAATTCATTTTCAAGATGTTCCTTGACTGTGATTGTAGAGAGGTCATGAAAAGTAGTTACACAACCACGGCAGGAAGTACTGTTGGGTACTTGTCAAAGTAAACAAACTGCTTTTAAGGGAATGTTGAAATGTGAGGATTTATACACATTTTTAATAAATTGGACCTAAAGATAATCAGATTTGGTAGAAAAATCTGTAACAAGTGGCAACCAACATATACGTGATAACAAATAAGTAGCAACCAAAACATATAGATAAAAGTTAATGGTAAAACTCTTTTCTTTGCAAAATGAGACACAATAATTTGTATTCATTATTTTTTAAAAAATTTCTAAGAGGTGGAGAAAGGAAGATAGATTTTACTTGTTAATAATGTTATCACATCAACAAAAACACTCAAAATGAGAATTTGGGGTTGATTCAATTTTATTAACAAACCAGTTTCTGAATACAGCTCCCCCCGCCATCTATCTACAAATTTTATGAAGTTGCTATGTGCCAAAGGCTAAAGAAAAAATGAAAACATTTTAGCAATTTTGAAAGGGAAAAGAATCATATACCAAGTCACCAGGCAGCAAGCATGAGTACTTTTATATCATTAAAAAAAAAAAAAAAAACCAATAATGTAATTAAAATAAACCTGACAATTAGTTTAAAATACAGTGGTTTTCAGAAATTATCTTTGACACCGTCATGCATTATGTGAGCAGACTATAAATAATTCACATCAATGACTAAAGAAAAATCTATAAGACAGGGTGATGACTCCCTCCGTCATCAAAATAAAACTTAATGTTTATAGCAGCACAATTCACAGTAGCCAAACTATGGAAACAGCCTAGGTGTCCATCAACAGATGAATGGGTAAAGAAAATGTGGTATATTTACACAATGGAATTTTATTCAGCCATAAAGAAAAAATGAAATTATGGCATCTAAAGAAAAATGGATAGAACTAGAGGCCATTATGTGAAGTAAGTCAAATCAGAAGATTAAGTGTTGTATGTTTTCTCTTATATGCAGAAGCTAGAGAAGAAAAATGAAAAGATAGGGGTAGATCTCATGAAAATCAAAGGGAGATTAGTAGAGGAAAGGACCCAGAGGGTGGGAAGTGGGGAGGGAAGGGAGTGATACTGGCCCAATTATATTGTTATATTGTTTATTGTGTACATACATTAATACATTAATATGAAACAACAAATCTTATCAGTATATACAACTAACTATATAAAACACCAATAAAAAAGTAGGAAAAAACAAAAATTGAAAATTTTATAAATTGAGGAGAGATTAAATAATTTTTATCTACAATAGTAAAATTGTCTTCAAAAGAATTTAGTAATATAATAATAAGCAAAAGTTCTTCTTTCATTATGTGTTACAAAGTTGTCAACTTGATTGCATTGTTTCTAATAAGAAGTTTGCTATCATTCCCATCTGTTCCCCTTATCTGCAGTTTTACTTTTGTTTCAGTAATGGATCACAGTCCAAAAATATTAAAAGAAAAATTCCAGAAATAAACAATTCAAGAATTTTAAACTCCATGCCATTCTGAGTAGCATGATAAATCTCAAGCAGCCCTTCTCATTCCTGCCAGGGACATGAATCATTTCTGTGCAATGTTTTGACAACATATATGTAACCTCCCTGCTAAGTTATTTAGTAGACATCTGTGTTATTGGATTAAATGTGGTTGTTATCAGTATAGTAGGGACTTGTGTTCCAGAAACCTTTACACAGTAATCTAACACTACATTACAAGGCCCACATTATTTACATCACTTCAGATCACCATGTAAGGCCTATCTCATCTCATATCATCACAAAGAAGGGTGACAGCAGTATAGTAATATATTTACAGAGAAAGGGAGAGAGAAAACAGAGAACTTCACATAACTTTTATTACTGTAATAATTGGTCTACTTTATTACTAGTTATTTCTTCCTATGGCTAATTTATAAAGTAAACATAGTTTTAAAACATAGTATACGTTCAGTACTATTCATGATTTTAGACACAGGAGGTCTTGGGATATATTCCCTGCAGATATGAAGGAAATACTGTATAATGCACCTTTTCCATCCAACTGCTTTTATAATGTTCTCCTTAGCTCTTTTAGAGCCCATTCCAGGGGCTGAGGATGGGCTGGGTTGCTACTGCCTACAAAAGCAACAACATTTTTGGATCCGACATATTTAGGAACCACCTTAAGATGATGACTAAGTAAATCAAAATTTTCTATTATGTAACCTTTGAACTAAGCACTTACACTTTTCTTCTTAGTAAATAATCTCATTTGGGTTGAGGCTGTGGCTCAGTGGCAGAGTGCTTGCCTAGCATGTGCAAGGAACTGGGTTCAATCCTTAGCACCACATAAAAATGAAACAAATAAAATAAAGGCATGCTGTTCATCTATAACTACAAATCTTTTTAAGAAAATTTCATTTTAAAATAAAAACAAAACCTTTACTGTTGGACATATTTTTAAAAACAATAGTTAATTATCTAGAAGCAATTGCTTCCCCTTTTCCTTCAAAAAATGTCTAATGTTAAAGACATAAGAGTAAAAAATGATATAATTCCTTGAAAAGACACAATTTATACTTGTAACCTTGAAGAGATGAGTAAAATCAATTGTTTGTTTCAAGTTATTGGAACATTAGTGTTGTATTATAATTAGATATATTCAAGGTTAAGACACATGATTCTGTCTTAAACCATAAATAGCTGTGGTGGGAAGGGGTATATATTCCCCAAAGATAAACTTAAAATAACCCTTTTTAATGAACCATGGGCTACACCTTTGTATGGTCTTAACGTATGCCCTAACTGTTCTTGATTTTACTGAGATGCCTCCTTCCTCTAGCACTTTACTTAACGCCCTTTCGGTTTGGTTCTTACTAATTTTTAATTCCATATTTCCATGACAAAGATACCCCTCACTAAGATAATGCAAAACAAAACAGAGACAAAATGAAACAAAAATGGAACAAAAATTCATTATGACAGCCTTTCTATCCTCCTGAAATGTACATCCATCCTTTCTCCCTATCTGTTCCTCAGATGCAAATAGTTTTTCCTCAGATGTGAGTGGTTTTTCTTCCATCTCACCCATCTCCAGGGACAGCCAACTTAAAACAAAAGCAAAACAAAAGAAAGAAGAATCTTAAAATGGCTACCCATCCTCTCACCCTGCCCTCAGGGGCGAGCAGTTTACCTTATCACTTACCCTCAGGTTTCCCCCATACGGGCCACCAAATGCCGCAGTCTAGTTGGGCACAATTCACAAGCCACTTGTCAAGCAGAAACGAACTTTATTTTTAGAACACCCAGGCCACACCACATGAGCTCTTCAGGAATTCCCTCAGAGCCCAACTGCCACCACTGGCTTCCGGTGAGCCTCTCAACCACCACTCCTCCCACTTTTGAGGCCGGTTGGCTGGGTCGCATGGGCGGAGCCAAAAGAGTCCCCCAATGAGCAGCTCCGTGGTCTGAAAGGGCGGGGAAACAGCCCAATGAGCATCACCACAGAGGAGCCAATCAGCTGGCAGCTGGAAGTTTGCTGGGGCCGTGGTGAGCCAATCAGCTGGAAGTTTGTGGGGGCTGCTTTGGCTGTGGCTCTCAACACTGTGGCATTTTTAACATTTTTTTAAAACTAAGAAAATCTTAGTAGAGATGACAATATAAATCTACTTCAAATAGCTACTGAAATGAATAAACTTCAAATTAAATCAGCCACTTTAAAAGGTAATGGCTGAACCCACTTGAATCAAAGTGTGGAATATGATATGTCAAGAAATTTGTAATGTTTTGAACAACCCACAATAAAAAATTAAAAAAAAAAAAAAAAAGGTAATGGCTGTTCTATATAAATCAATTCTACATAAAATTAGAACAATATTGATAAAATAATCAGGCTTCAAGTAAAATTCAGGATCACAAAATGGAATCAAGAAACTCTAAGTGTTAGTTTCAAAACGATGTTCTTGCAGTACTCTTTGAGACAATATTTTGCTCACTTTGAAAATACAGTTGAATTGAGAATGAACTCTTATATGATGTTACTAATGAGGATTGCATACAGAATGAAGAACAGACTTGGGTAGATTAATTTGCTAAAGATCGATATACCAGATTAACAAAAATTAATAAATAAAGTTTAAACAAAAGCTGAATGATTGAGTGCTTATTATTCATTGACAAATTCAGAATATTGTGAAGAAAATTATAATATTTTTCCATAGTACCAGTGATATTAATGCTTAAAAAGATGGGGATGAGAGTGGGGAAAAGACAAATTATTAGAGTATGCCAAGAGCTATCACCATTCTAAGTGAAGAAAATACAGTTTCCATGAATTTGGATACTATACAACAGGTTCCTTTCAAGTGAAAAGACTTCTGCAAGTATATTCATGGGTACTCTGTACTGAGCAAGAAAAGAAATGGTATTAAGCACTTAGTTAAAAAAAAAGAATATAATATTTTTTTGGCAGCTCACAGGTTCTAAAATCTACTAATACATTTTTCCCCTCATTTCACAGATGAGACAAAACAGCTCGAGAATGTCAAGACAGCTTGTTCAAGGTCACAAGCAACAGAAAAAACACCACTAAAATTCTAGTCTTAATACCCATTAGATGTTGTCCTTCTCTCTATACTAGTTGCTAGATCTGACATAAAAGTAGAGTAAAATGAATTAAATGTAGTTTAAAGAAAGGCAGTCAGTGCAGTATTAGCCATAGGCTGGGGATGAAGCCTTTGAGATTTGACAGGAATAACTCAATGAATATACTGAATAGACAAAAATAACCATGAAAGCAAACATTAAGGACTAGATGCCCAGTTTCTCCCCAAATAATTTTATATGTTCATTTATGTGTATATCTATGAGGAAGATACTATTGCTGTTTTTGCTTTGCAAACGAGGAAAAAAGGCAATATAAAGTGGTGAAGCCAGGAAACAATTCCAAAAGTAGAACTTATTATGTGTCTCAGTCAAAAATGTATTTAAAATTTAGAGATTGATTTTTAAAGGCAAGATATTTTAGATGTTTCCTACTATTTTGTCCTTGTTTTTTCCTTATCAGATTCCTCTTGTGAGTTGCTTAGCATCTCGATGTTGCTGAGCTGGCTTGGAATTCCTCCTGTCTCAGCCTCCTGAAGCTGCTGGGATTACAGGTGTGTGCCACCAAGCCCAGCATTAAGGGCATTTTTATACTGACCTGTGATGCGGATCAGAAAAAGTTCATTGTGGGAATTCATAATAGGGAATGAAAGTGATTTCATTGTTTCTGTCCCCAAACAGAAAGGTTTGAGAGTCACAAGTATTTTATAAGTAAAAGATTAAAACCCCTGGGGGGATGGATAGGGAAGAATGAAAAAACTTTGGATTGTGCAGAGGAAAGAGGGGAGAAGAGGGTGTGTGGGAATGTAGGGTGGAATGAGATGGACACTGTTACATGTATGATTATACTACTGGTGTGACTCTGTACCATGTTCAACCACAGAAAGGAGAAGTTATGCTCCATTTGTGTACATGTGTCAAAATGCATTCTACTGTATGTATAATTAGAACAAATTAAAAACCTCTGCTTTGCTAAGACAAAAATTATTTCAGATCAACTTCCTGTAGTAGGAATAAAACTTACCTGTTTTAGGGTACACTCCAAGTTTCACAACTCACATACCTAATAGTTCTGAACAAGGGATAGGTGGAGAGATACATGGATGGATGGACAAATAAACCAAGAGATATTTTCAAACCTAGAGAAAATAATGAAGATGTGGTTTTCCTTAATTTTCAGAAGCTCCTCTTTTAACTTACCATCTTCTTCCTCTTGTCTTGTTCTGTGGGTGGTTCTTCATCTTCTGTCACTTTTGGTTCCTCAAGATGAGACATCAACATACAGCTACAATTAAAAAAAAAGTGTGGGGGACATGTTCTAAATAAATAAAAGTATTTCAAATACACTAAGAATAATCCCTGAAAAAAATCACCAAAAGCATGAAGAGTTCTACATACTAAAATGTGAGAAACAGACTTAGGTAAATAAGATTTATATTTCAATAAGGTTTTTTTTTTAATTATAAAAGGTATCATACTTTAAAAAAGGGCTAGTTACATCAAAAAATTCTAGAGAACAGAGAGCCTACATTTTGGGAGCAAATTTTTGCCAAATGCATGTCAGATAGAACATTAATCTCCAGGATACATAAAGAACTCAAAAAACTTAACACCAAAAAAATAAACAACCCAATTAATAAATGCAATGAACCAAAATGGTGTCATATATACCTAATTAAAATAAATAAAATTCTAGAGCATTTTACTTGAGCTTTTGAAACAGTAAATTATAAGAAGGAGCTGAGCAGACACTTCTCAGAAGATATACATCTGATCAACAATTATTTAAAAAAATGTTCAACATTTCTAGTAATTAGAGAAATGCAAATCAAAACTACTCTAAGATTTCATCTCACTCCAGTCAGAATGGCAGCTATCAAGAATAAAGACAATAATAAATGTTGTCAAGGATGTAGGGAAAAAAGCATACTCATATATTGCTGGTGGGACTGCAAATTGGTGCAACCAATCTGAAAAGCAGTATGAAGATTCCTTAGAAAACTTAGAAAGGAACCAACCATTTGACCCAGCTATTCCACTCCTTGGTTTATACCCAAAGGACTTAAAAGTCAGCATATATAGTAAGGCAGCCACATCAATGTTCATAGCAGTTCAACTCACAATAGCTAAACTGTAGAAGCAACCTAGATGCCCTTCAATAGATGAATGGATAAAGAAACTGTGGTATATATACACAATGGAATATTACTCAGCATTAAAAGATAATAAGATTATGGCATTTGCAGGTAAATGAATGGAGCTGGGGAATATTATGCTAAGCGAAGTAAGCCAACCCAAAATATCAATAGCCAAATGTTCTCTCTGATAAGTGGACGCTGACTATTATTTTTTTAAGGGAGGAGCATGAGAAAATGGAGGAACTTTGGGCAAAAGGGAGGGAGGGATGGGGAGGGTACATTGAGGCAGAATAGATAGTGGAATGAGATGGCAACATCGTGTACAACCAGCGAAATGAAAAATTGTGCTGCAATTGTGTGCAATGAATCAAAATGCATTCTGCTGTCATATATACCTAATTAAAATAAATACAATTCATTTTAAATTCATTTAAAAGAGCATTTTACTTGAGCTTTTGAAATAGTAAATAATAAGAAATTTATTTATAGGCAACTTTTGAACTACATGACAAAACAAACTAAATACCTTATATCTTTCTTAAAAATTGACACATAAAATATTTCTTTCACCCAGTCTTGATGTCTGCAAATATTACATGTAATAATTTAAACAGTGATGTCATTACAACACCATTAATTATGCAGCAATCTATTTTGTGCCTCAAATGATATTTCTGTGCTCTGAGGAACTTGTCCCTGACAGTACTGGTTCCTTTAGGACAGTTATAAATCATTCTATTTTGATTATCTGCATCACTGCTCCCCATCATTACCAGAGATAATAGAAAGAGTCTCCTATTCAGTCAACACTGGTTCTAAGGAGACAAGAAATGAATATTGTCTAGTGAATCACCCTGATGGAATAGACCCTACACTTTCATAATTTAGAACAGGAGAATTCAGTAATTTATCCGAGTCAGTGGTTCCTAACCAATAAACTATGGCAAAGACAGTCTGGTTTCTCTTATATTTTGCAGCAAGTACAGGTGAAAGACAATTTGTGACTTGGCTGAACTTTTCCTTGGTGAACATGGGACCCTCATTCTTGTTCCTCACCATTAAAATTGTTTTTGGAACAACTGCTTCTGACCCAGTCACAATGGTGTGATCAAATAGTAAGAACCTTAGTCCTGAAAACCAGAGAGTTCAATTCCTAACTCATTAAATGGCCATGATCTCTCAGAGCTATAATGCTTCTGTCTACTGCAATTAAAATACAGCAATGCACAAATGGCTGTCTAACAAACTCTGGCACCAAGAAAATACATGATTATATCAACCCAAAAGCTATTTAATAAGTAAATGTCTTGGAAGTCTAGATCCCAGTTTGTATTTTAGAACTGAATAATATATTATCTATTTTATACCAGCTGCACTTGAATTCTAATTGCAATAGATGTGGGTCTTCATAGAAGCACACTTGATTTTGCATCAAATTAACTTACTTGTATAGCCAAAATTCTCTGTTCTGGTTTCCCTATGTTCAAAGATAGTAATATAAGTATTTTAATACATAAAAAATTTTCCTCCTTTTTTTTTTAAATGACCAAACATTATCCAAATAGAAGAATATTTATGCTTTGCATTTCTGCAAATTATATTCATTTGGGTCTCAGGAAGGTGGAAAATGAAAATATTAAAAAATTTTTTCTTTGATTAAAGAGCCCAAGGCTGATATTCTCTTATAGGATAATCTCCCATTAAGCATCAAATGTCACTTTGCTAACAAAAGTAGCTAAACAATCATTTTTTACTTAAAAGGCATATGAGAATTAACAGATTTCTAGTAGGTTAAAATGTGTGGGTTGTGAATGTCATAATTATAGTACTGATAAAACAGTAAACAAGTTTAAAACAGGACTAACATTTATAGCCACACCCCCATTCTATATTCAGAACAGAAATCACTGGAAACCTCCAGGCACTCTAGATGCTAAATCAAAATCTTTCTCAACAAGAAACTCTTAACCAGCAAACACACCAACAAGTGACGGCATAAAATAAGAAACCCTTTAAATTATTTCTGATTAATTTACAAGGTACTTATAGTAACAACTTCATTTAATCTACACAAACTCTGCCTGAGAATTTGTATTTCTCACAGTTTCCTCTGTGATTTTCTTTCATGATATCCTCCATGCTGATGCTAACATTGTTGCTGAGGTGAGGGGATACACACACTTTGTTAACCATGGTCCTGTATTAGGAGAGATCACCGTATGCTTCCTACTTACATTTCTATCTTTTTAGCCCTGATGAAACTGATTTCAACAATAATTATTTTTAATGTTATGTAACTAGCTTTCAGGTAGCTAATGTAAAATACCTACTTTCCAGTATGGCCTAATACACACAAAACTAAACTGATAATATTATTCAGTTGGTCTATGTAGTCTACTTTAGTTGCTTCCATAATCATCTTTCTTAGTAACAGAATCCTAAATCTGTCCAATTATCCTCACCTTCCATGCCACCATAATCTTTGAAAGAGGCTGAGCCCAGTCTCAGGGCCAGCAGCTCAATAAGCAAGGATGTTGAGCCCATCCTCATGGTCAACGACTGCTTGCAGCAGTGGCACATTTAACAAATTCTAGTCAACTGGACATGAGGGAAAATCTGATGAAATGATTTCTAGAAAAGGTTTACCATGATCTTACAAATGACATAAAGAAAAAGATCACTTGTCTGTTCCTGGTCACGTGCCTGGGCCTACTTTGTGTGGATGTACGAGGTCCATGCAGATGAGAGTAATGTGCTCACCAGATGAAATAGAAAGAAATCGGGTCTTTAATATGGTTAGTAAGGCTAAAATTAGTGACTCCGCCACTTATCTACAGTAGTTTTTTTTTTTGTCACAGATAACCAATTCTTTATTGTTAAAGTTGAAAGTCCTTTTTTAGTCCCTTATATAAACACCTTATGAAAAATTCATTTCTGAGTCCTAGCCAAGAAACAGTCTCCCTCTCCTGATAAACCTATTTTCTTCTTGAAAATAAGAACCATCCATGTAATTAAAAAAAAAAAAAAAAATTTTTTTTTCCTTTTAACTGTAGTTGGATAGCTCACAACTGTTTTCTATCCAGATGTCACAGGTTTCCAGAGTCAAGGTTTGTTTTTCAAATCCCTTCAATCTTGTGCTAACAGCTTTCTGTTACAAAGAATATGTGCTTTTCATATGCACTGTCTCAAATTCCTCTTGTGTCAGAATATAAGCAGGTAACTAAATGCGGCCATTAGCAGTGTAGAAAAAGTGTCTTGAAGAACAGAGAAAGAAGCAATGAATTCTCTGAGTCTAGAAAGGTTATTTACCAATTAGAGCAAAGCATAGGGCATGACACACCAAGAGAAGAAATGACTAGTCAAGGCACGAGTATAAAAATGTATGGCAGGGATGGGGTTGTAGCTCAGGGGTAGAGTGCTTGCCCAACATATGTGAGGCACTAGGTTTGATTCTCAGCACCACATATAAATAAATGACCATCAACAACTAAAAAAATAAAAATAAGACTATATATATATATATATATATGTATATATATATATATATATATTTTAAAAGTGTATGACATTTTAGGGGAATGATGAGCCATCCAGGGAAGCAAGAGAGAAAGCTAGGGTTGTAGATGGAAGGTCACCATAGAATAGGGTCCCATCATCTTCCTTCTGTAAATAAGTCAGTTTTTTATTTTAGGAAAGTAGGAGAGCATGGATGAGAAGGGGAAAATGGAAAAGAGACCCCCAATGAAGTCACTAGGACCTATAGGAGTTACAATAACATATAGGTGATATCCTCAGAATCAAGAAATGAGAGGGGCTGGGATTGTGGCTCAGTGGTAGAGCGCTCGTCTAGCACGGGTGGGACCCGGGTTCGATCCTCAGCACCACATAAAAATAAAGGCATTGTGTTGTGTCCATCTATACCTAAAAAATTAGGTTCCTTCTAGTATTCCCATACATTCTAAAGAACATCTGTTGTGTCAACATAGTAAACAAAGGAGAAAAAAATCAATTTACTTCTGTTTCAAATAAGACTACTTCTTTTATAGCTGGTATGTTCTACACTCTATAGCCTTAAAAACCATGATTTATGAGTCCTTTTCTAATAAATTTTATTGCCTTTAGGCTTCCTAAAATGCCAACTAAATTCTTCCTTTTTACTTCCCCAAATGTTGGCAAAGGATTAGCGATTTCATTTCCCAATGTTCCTGACACAAAATAGCATATAAGAAAATGAAAACATGCTAACTAGATGGCCAATCTCTAGCCTAATACATTTTCCTAGTTTAATGTAACAAACTCTACTAACTTGAAATAAAATAACAAATTAACAAACCCAGATTCATAAACTTTCAAAATGAAACTCCTCTTTCTTCCACAAGGATTCATTTTCAATACTAGTCTCAAGAAATACTAGTATCAAAATTAATTACAGCCCATTGGTGACTCCATTTCTTGGAATATAAACTTTTATTTTTAGTAAAAAAAAATAAAAACACTTCCATCCCCCCCCACACAAAATATTAAATTTTAAAATTCTTATATGATTGCATTATGAGGATATTTATGGTGCAAATAAGCATAGGCTGTTCAATAAAGCACAATTATTTTTTAAAAATTATATATGTATGTCACCTGAACTTATATACCTTTCAATGCTCTCTAGCCACACCTATTTATCACCAATCTCTGCCAATCTTTTTCATAAAATCAATCTCAAATTCATCTCAGCATTGTTCATCAAGTCCAGATTACTATAATAGCTAAATGTTTTCCTCACCTCCAATGCAGTAGATTCTCAATTTTACCAGTCTGTCTCCCTTCTACAGGCTGTGAGCACTATCAGGACAGTTTCAGTGGCTTCCTTTCACAGCACAGTGGTGGGCATACACACATCTGAATAAAGAGATCTGTCAACAAGGCTTCCTTAGTGTGAAGGGTTTAATTTTATCTGTCAGTTTGTCTGTGCTACCAGTGCCCAAATACTTGGCTAAATATTATTCTAGATGCGTCACTGAGGCTGTTTCTAGATGAAATTAGCATTTGAATCAGCAGAGATAATTACAGCTGCTTGCCCACCCTGGGGCCTCACTCAGTCAATCTCCTGAAGGCCTGAAGAGAACAAAACTGCTGAATAAAAAGAATTCACTATTGCCTGCTTCAAGCTTGGATGTGAAGCTTTTCCCGACTTCAGGCCTGGGCTACAATTTAAACTGTAGACCTTGTCTCAGCCTCCATAATCATGGGAACCAATTTCTTGTAATAAATCTCTGTATTATATACTCTTATTGTTTCGGTTTCTCTGGAGAAGCCTAATACATTACTTATGTAGGTAAAGAAAGGGTTTTCTCCTTTGTTCTAATTCATTCTCAAGACAACAATAAAAAATTCTACAGAACCAGATAGATTAATTTTCTTTAACTGTTTAAACAGAAAGGGAAGCTGGACGCCAAGTTAGCTATGTAAGTAAATATTTTATGTTTCTTATGTGAACTTTTCTAAAGTCTCAATTATTCCCCGTGGTCTTCTGAACTGAAACTTATAGAACTCTATATAATTCATAGAATTAGAGGGGGATGATGTGTCAAAGATCTAGTTACTCTTAGAAACAGGCTCAGAAAAGCTAGGTAATTTGTTTCTCTTCCACATTTCCATCTGCTAAATCTCACCACAGGATAAAAGCAACTGCCAACAAGTCTGGGAGTCTAAGAAAAGGAAAAGTGGAAAGTCAATGTTCTAACTATCTATGAACACTAACCCTGCATCTAGGCCTTTCCAGTTTGTAATGGTTTCCTACTCAAGTTTGTTTTCTTCCAACATTTCCTCTTTCAAACCAAAACTTTTTCCTTCATACTGAACTTATTGAGTAAGATTTTTTAAAAAAATATTTATATATTTTTAGTTGTAGTTGGACACAATACCTTTATTTTATTTATTTTTATGTGGTGCTGTGGATTGAACCCAGGACCTTGCATGTTGTAGGCAAGGTCCTGGGTTCTATTGCTGAGTCACAACCCCAGCCCAACTAAGACTTTTCTTGACTCTTCCACACATCTATTGATCACTAATTTTTCTGGGCTGTGATCCTGATTTTTAATATAATGACACTGCAGTAGATAATTTCTAAACTTCTAACAATTTCCAGATTCTCATCTTTTACAGTTAAAACACATTTTGTTCTACTTCCTATATCCTAGTTCTCATCCTTCCTTGAAGATTATATCACAGTACCCTTTCTTTCTCTGAGTTTCTATTAAAGCATGACCTAGAGTTCTACTATGCAGTGTACACAAAAGGTACATAACTGCCTTTACTCTCTATATTTTCATGTGCTGTGAGCCATGCCCTTCTCCCAACTACATTATATAGTTCAAAGAGAAGGACAGGAACATCTGAACATACCCTAAATATTCACAAACAGTTGCAAAATTTTTCACATAATGTATTTAAAATAATAAAACACTTTTCCCAGTCATGTGCCACAAACTCTAATTAACTTTTTTTAAAAATTGCCTATATCCATGAATGGTTTAATATTTTTGGTTTGTAATCACAAAAACGTTTGATGCTCCCACTCCATATAAGCTGTTTCCTTAAAAACTAAGTGACAAATCAGGTATATTTTTATTTATGTTTAATGAGATTTAACAACATATATTTGCTTTCCATATTTTTCAAAAAAATATGATTCAAATGGCAATGGCCATAGTTCAAATGGCAATCCCATTTGCTATAAAGGCTTTGTAAGAAGAAAACAGACTTATCAATGTTTTTAATGAGGAGTAAAACAGTCTAGAATCTCATGAAGCCCTTCTTATCATGATATAAACATGCCCTTTATTAACAGTAATAAGAGGGAAGTTACAACAATCCTACAAACTGCAAAAAGATACATTGATATTTTTTTTTATACCTTCATTTTATTTATCTATTTTTATGTGGTGCTGAGGATTGAACCCAGTGCCTGGCAGGGGCTAGGCGAGCACTCTACCTCTGAGCCACAACCCCAGCCCTACATTGATTTTTAATAAAAGAAAAATTCAAATTAATAATTGTATAAAAATGAGACTATCAGATTCCTGATAACATGATTTTAACTATTCTTCCAAAGAATATAATTTTAACTATTATTTTTTGGTACTAATTAATCATTACATGACACCCTTACTCAACACTATGAAAGGCACTAGAGATGTTTTAACCAGACAAATACAGAGCAACACATCTCATTTCACCCTAAAACTGGCCTGGATAGGGAAATTTTGTAAACTGAAAATAAAAACATGCAGAAAATATCATTTAGAAAGAAATTTATATGCTAATATGCATTTGCGATTTTTAAAAATATTAATATTAAATCAGAAAACAATGATTGCATCAAAGAATCTAGAATACAACAAAGTTGATTCCAAGATCAAACATACATAATATATAAATATTTACAAAAAATATATAAACAAAATGGTGAATAAAAAATTTTCTGTATAAAAGACAGAATTATAAGATTTCTATACTGTACTTATATGATAATAATGAAAAAAAAACCATGCAGCATATACTTGATTATTCCAATACAAATGTGATTAAATTGAAGAATCCACCTACTCTTTATAAGTTCCTGTTTCAGGATCTTCTGTCATGACATCATGTAGACCCTCCACTGAGATATTGATAATCCCACAGAATTTATCTTGGATAACACTAGAATAAAAGAACAACAAAAATATCAACCAAAACAACAACAACAAAAAAAACAGGTTAGCTGGAATACTTTAACAGGCTATTTTGTTTTTAAAATCTAAATATTGTCTTGAACATTAAGAGAAACTTTAGTTCTGAAATACAAAAGAAACTTTCAAAATATATTTCTTAAAGCAAAAATTTTATATTGAAAAATGCTTTGCACATAACATTATAAATTTCTTTCAAATATTATTAGTGTGTATAAATGCAGAGGAATAGATTATATAGGTAATAGAGAGTTTAAGACTTTAACATAATATTTTGTATTATTTTATAACTACAGATAAAGATACAAAAGTGGTGGCAAAAATCTGTTATTTTTGGCTGCACCCATCTGTAACTCTAATGACTTTGGAGGCTGAGGCAGGAAGACAAATTCAAGGCCAGCCATAGCAGCTTAGGGAGACCTTGTTTCAAAATAAAAAGGTCTTGGGAATATAGTTTTGTGGTTCACTACAAAACCTGGGTTCACTTCCTAGCATCAAACCCCAAATCTTGGCTCTTCTGAAGATACAAAGATATGAACAAGGAAAAAACTTATAGTCTGTAAAGAAAATATTTGTAAAATGCATGTCTCCTAAAGGACTTGGATCTGGAAGAAAACTCAATAAGATAAAAAATAAATTCATTTTGAAATAGTTAAAATCTGAAGAGACTCTTCATTGAAGAAGATACTCAGGTGGCATGTGAGAACCTGAAAGGATATTCAACATGATTAGGTGTTAGAGAAATGCAAATTAAAATCATGAGACTAATAAATACCTTAAAAAAATAAAAATCATGAGACTTTAATGAATAGTAAAATTATGAAGACTGACAGTACCAAGTGTTGGAAAGAATGAAAAAAGAAATTGTAACACATTGCTATTAATAACTTAAATAGAATATTTATTTCAGAAAACATGTCATTTTTTACAAAGTTAAATATATACCACACAAGGAAGAAATCCCACTCCTAGGTATTTACCTAAGCCAATACAAGTATTCTAAGGCCTGAATATGAATATTTATGGCAGCATTATTCATAACAGCCCCAAACTGCAAATGATTCCAATGTCTAAAGAATGCCTCAACAAATTGTGGAACACTTTTTAAAAAAAAAAAAATACTGGGGATTGAACTCAGGGACACTCAACCACATCCCTAGCCCTATTTATATTTTATTTAGAGACAGGGTCTCACTTAATTGCTTAGCCCCTCACTGTTGCTGAGGCTGGCTTTGAACCGTGATCCTCCTGTCTCAGCCTCCCGAGTCGCCGAGATTACAGGCATGCAACACTAGGCCCAGCTTGCATGTGTCTTTTTGGAAAGGCAAAATTATTTGATCAGTGGTTTCCTGGCAAAGGAACAGAAAGGAACATTTGGGATGACAAAAATATTCTACATCATAGTAGTGGTTACACAACTATACATTTACCAAAATGGTACACTTAAAAAGGGTTTTGGTATATGTAAACTGTAACTTAATATACCTGACTTGTCAAACAGCAAAAACATATAACCACCCATAGGTATACTACATTATACTATTCAAATTTAGAACGAACTGAATAATAAATTATAACTCTTGCCTCCAGGGAATTTATAGCTTCATTCCTGCAAGGGACATAACCATGTTTTTCACACTACATTAACATGTTTAATTTTTTTTTTAACCCATTCAGTGAAGTTCTTCCCAAGGTCAGTGTAGTCTGGCTCGGTTATTTCCCCCTTTGTAAATCAAAACCCCCGAATCCATACATTTAAATGTGATGACATTTTGCAGAACTAAATCATCAGATGGGTTAAATAATAACTAGTAAATATCATTCTGATCTATGTATAACACTGATACCAAAAGTTTGTTCCTTGTCTCTGTTGCTGATCTAATAATGAGGACAAGGTTTTAAGAAAAAGGAAAAGGTTTTGTTGATTTGCTTGCAAGGAAAAACATGGGGACTCCTGTCCCAGAGTCTGTGATTCTCCCTGCCAGAGGAAACAGGCTTTTAAAGAGGAATGTAAGAACTGGATCCAAATATTATCAGTAGATATAATTAATTAGTACCTAGCGGGTGTCCTTGAGAAAGCTGTTGTTCAAGTTCCCAGGTTTGAAGTTTCTTTATACTTGTAGGCAGTAAAGGACACAGTAATTTAGTCTGGAACAGGGAAAAATGTTAGTTTTGTTTCCCCTACTGTTAGGGAGGTGGGGAGAGGGAGAAGAAGATGTAAAGGCAGGCGGGGGTGAGGGGTGCTGGTCGTCAGTTTTAAAATACACCACCTGCAGTTGAGCAGCATGACTTACACTGAAGGCATAAAGTGGACCCCCATTACACCACCTTACTTCAGAAGGTTAATTTTATGTTATTGTATTTCCTGAATGGAAGAACTAAAACTCTAAAGATAGAAATACATATACAGCCGATCTTATTTGGTTCAGTGAGAAATATGCTAGAAAAAAAGAAAGCCAAGTTAGTTCAGCTACTATATAATTCATTTCTTCAGGTCTCAGTCTCCTCCCTCTGTAAATGAAGGCTGGACTAAGAGATGGCAAATATGGAGATAGAAGAGATCCATTGCTGAAAACCATAATTAAACAAACCTCCATGCTAAGGCAGGCTGGATCTGAGATTTTCTTGTCCTATCAGCATTCTGACAGCTATCAGCATTGATTTCAATTTAAAAAGACAAAAGTCCTCCATATTATCATTTCCAGGGCCCTTGATCTGCCTTTTATTTCAATATTATGTAGAGACAATCCCCTCACCTACAAGCCTCAACTCCACACCTATGAAAACCAGAAATTTCACAAGTAATCAATGTCATTGCTGAGTACTGTTTTATTTTTTCCCTCAAAATGCTGATTATGAATTTTCTTAACAGATATCTAGTAACCAAAGTGTGAATGTGTTCTACTATGTGATGTGAAAATTAATTATGAAGTAGCTCCATTAGGAAAAACTTCTCTCACCCTGGAGTATCTATTAAGTACCACAAAGGATATGAGACTCAAATTCCAAGGTTGGAAAAAGAGAAAATGACTATGGCCCAGAGTAGAAAAGAACTGAAGGCTGGCTTTGAATGGGAGGTGCTGACTCTAGAAAGCAAGAAAAACTGAAAAAGAGGAATGGGAGGAAAATATCTATGCCATATTCTGCAATCAGTATAAAAAGAGAATTTAAGAATAATTATCTTCAAATCACCCAAATTTAAAAAGCGCTCATCAAAAAAGATGCACCTTAATTACTCCTCATCAAGCAGCAGATTGGAAAAAAGTATGCCCAAATTATAGAAAAACAAAAAACCAAAGGCACTTCTACTTTCCTGGTATATAAAATAGGTATTTAAATAAAATAAGCATCAAGAAGTTATAAATTCATTTACTCCTATTGCATGTATTACAAAAACATTCCCCCTAAATTTGTAAGTGTAGCATTTTATAATAAAGCCTTAAAAAAGACTTATATGCTATATAGCAGTCTTATTATACATAACCTTCAGTTGTAGCACTAAGCCTCTGCTTCATGTTTAATTCACATAACACTCTCAACCCTTGTATTTTATAAATTAAGAATCAGTCTTGTTTTTTTTCTTTTTTATAACACACAATCTTAATTCAAGGAATTAAGTGCTTTAAATGTGATTAGACATTTAAAGTGGAAACAACCAACAGAGAGTCATAAACCCTAGATGAAATGAAAAAAGGTTTAGAGGAAGATAGGGAAAAAGAAGCGGCTTTGTATTTATATAACCTTATATACATTACCTCCTTAAATTTAAGGCGCTGTTTTCTGTATTTATTGATGAAAACTGCCCAGTTTATTATTATGTGTATTAAATGTTAGAGTCATAAAGCAGGACTTTATTAGAATTCTCAGTGTGTCATCTTGTATTAGTCCTCTCATACCTGTTCAAATCTGATGGTAGGCACAATATGAAAGAACTAAGGGCAGCCAAAGACAATCATGTAATCTAAGATCTCACTTAGTTCTTAACCCCTCAAACTACTGCTTAGTGTGAAGTGATAATTCATATTAAACACAGATACACGCAGGTAGGGATGTAGTTCAGTGGTAGAGGCTTGCTGAGCATCCAGGAGGCCCTGGGTTCAGTTCCCAGCAACATCTTCTAGCTCAAAGAAAAAAAAAAAGTAATTTGGAGAAAAGATTAGCTAAGCTGTGTGCTAGTAATATATACAACAACCCAACAGAAAAACCAACATTCAGGAACTTCAGGGAAGAAACAGAAACAAAACAAAAATCAACTGAACTGATTGTTCTAGGAAAAACAACATTTTG
Source organism: Marmota flaviventris (assembly GCF_047511675.1). Lineage (NCBI taxonomy): Eukaryota > Metazoa > Chordata > Mammalia > Rodentia > Sciuridae > Marmota > Marmota flaviventris. The sequence continues at coordinate 116,902,771 of NC_092502.1, forward strand.
ATATAGTCCTATTAGCAGACCTCAGATTGGCTCTGTATAATAACAAAAAAGGAGCAATAATAAATAGGAGGTAGACTTATAATAGTCAATTCACAAAGGAAATGATCAGAATAAATGGTTCTATGTATTATCCAGGCTAATGCTTTCTGGTGAGTAGGTCATTATGGTTAAGCTAATTCATTAGTCAACATTATGTAAGCCCAGAAAACATGTCAGACACCATGATAGGCCTGGGGCATAAAAAATGACTACACCAGGGAACTCATAAACTAAAAGTAACTTAAAATGTAATGCAAGTGTGCTGTACCTTTAAATGTTATCTGTACTTTGATTTAAAGGAAAAGGCTATGTAAAGTTGTGCTGTAAGATCAGGAGCCCCTTATGGACTACAAATCTGCCGGAAAGATGAAGAGAGAGAACAAAAAATGAACATCTAATTTTGCTCAAAGTCTTAATATCCTAAGTAACCACCTTTCTCAACTGCAAGGGTATTTCTGATTTGTTAACTGGCATTCAACTAATTTTGAAGTCAGAGCATTCTGTCTCCTGCACGTTGCTAGAGAAGTAGTGACAAACATTATTTCCTGTTACCACCATTGGCCCCTTGAGAGACTTGACTCATTCTATTACCTAAGACTTTGAAACTTTCAAGTTAACTCATCTTTCATGGACTGCATTAGGACTGATGCTCCCTTAAATCAAGGAATACCAATTTTTAAATAAAGTTCTTATTTTACAATGTTAAATGGGATCCTACTTGTTTTTTTTTTATCCTGAGTGCTTCAAGGAAACAAATGGGTATACTTGCTAGTCCGGTCCCTTAAATATTATTTCTCTCTCTTTAAAAACTTTCAAGGACTATCAAGAGCCTTAGCAGGCTCTAGTAAACCCATCTTTCCAGAGCTGTAGTACATTGATCTGCCTTTTGCTGGTTTCAGGTAGTTAGGTCTCCATCTGCTGAATGGCAGGGTTCCTAATTTCAGCATATCAAACTACTCCTTTCTCCCTCCTCCATGATGTTCTTCCTCCTCTTGCTTTCACCTTCATCCACAAGCCCTTCATGAAACCTTCACTGACCACCCTCTGCCGGGGTCCAGCCCTGGTGGGGGGAGAGGGTCCAGGGGTCCTGAAGGAGGAGTGGCGTTGGCAAAAGAAGAAGAGTTGGGACGACAAGTTGCAAGTTACCAGCAGCCTCCAGAAGAAAATCTGCTGCCCCTAGAAGGACCTTTATTTTCATACCTTTTTACAGGTGTTTTTTTGGGCAGCTAATGGATAGCTTTAAAGCCTGAAACTTCTTTGATTTATATGATTTCAAGAGTTACAATCTTTTCTGACATATATTGATTGATTACCTAAGATATGGGTACATTGTACAAAATGTTTTTTATAACCTTAGCCAATCATGATTAAGCTTTTACATTTTCACCTCAATCACTAGGTGCTAGGCGACGCAACTAGACTACATGTCTCTGGACCTATTATTCACTTCTAACTTTAAAGCATACCTATAATTATTTCATTAACTTTAAAGCAAACTTATGATTACTGGTAAGCTTTCTTACTTCTAAACTAAAATCCCAGGAAAACACACTCAAAATAGTGAAAGTCTATTACTTAAAAGCCTACTACTCTGAAGTGCCTCTAAAATATATCTATATTAATTTTACATTACTCTATTTTTAATTTCCAAGGTAATTTCCTTTTTTCATATAACCTATCTGCTTTCTTACAGAGATTCCTTGATCCGAAGTCAAAGCACACCAATTCTTATGTCTTTGTAATCTTTAACTATAAAGGGCAGGCTTTACACCTCAACCCATTTGTCATTTATATTAACTATGTGTTTTCCATTTTCATCATAAATTTCTGTGTAAGGCAAAGGAGGATGTGTTGGTAGAGGGGGGGGGGAATGTATTTTTATTAGCCTCTTGTCCTCGAGGGGGATACCATAAGCTACATACAGTGGTCCTTGCACTGTTGGCACAGCAATTGTGTTTCTGTAGCTAGGCTGTTGTACAGGTTGTGGCTGCAGGATGGGGCTGGGGGGTGGGGATTAGTGTAAACTGTTAACCATGGAATAAATATTTCTTGATGCTTAGGTTTGAGGAATAACACTATTGTTTGTATCCTGAGAGATATTGAAACGCACTTCATGGCATGTCTCAATTGTATCCTTAGTCTCATTCTGGAAATTTTCCTACAATCTCAGGCAATACGTACTTTTATTATTGATTGATATATGCCCTGTTATCCATATCATGAGTATCATAAATAAAACACTTAACATTCCCGATGGTTCCGGTTTCCAGTTGGTGCAGCCCTGCTGCAGCATCCCCCACACTGTGACCCTGTTAAGACAGAGGGTACAGGAACACCTTCACCAACCCTCTATCACATGATTGAGCACTCTTGACTTTGGATTTCCAATAATACAAAACTTTGGTGCTACTCACTTGACATGCAATTCATAACATCTTTCATACTACTTTTTTCTAACATCCTTTAATTTTTTAGGATTGCTCTACCTAAAATTATGAATAACTTGAAGCAGAGACTATGTGTTGTATGTATACATACATATATATAGATAGATAGATATACAGATATTTTCCCTCCACACAGGGTAAAATTATGTATAATGTTAACACTCAATAAATAATTAAGGCAATTAATGATTCCAAAAGCCTGAAAACTGCCCTATTGTTTTCTTTTTTAGTTTATTTTTACTTCAATTTTAAATTACAGGTCTGGATAGCCAAGTTGTAGATAACAGATATTACAACTGATAACACTAGACTTGAGCCAAGAGTGTGTCAGAAATCTATTTTTGAAACATTCATTTTAAAAACCGCAAGGGAAGAACATGATTTTAAAAACTACAAGGGAAGAACATCAAGGAGAAAAGACAGAAAAATGGAAAGAAAAACCAAAGGGAAACTTTTCTTCCTACTTGTCACACTTTGGCTTTTCTTACTTGTTTCATATATTATTATTCTCATAGACACGAATTACAAACATGCTACAAAAAGAACACAGACCTTTTTACTATTGCTGTAATTTTAGGATTTTTTGTTGTTGTTGTTGTTTGTTTGTTTTACCCACAGTGTTGGGGATTAAACCCAGGACCTTGCACTTGCTAAACAAGCATTCTACACTGGACAATACCCTCAGCCACAACACAACACATGCCATTGTAAACATTTGCTTGTTTTGTTCTTCAAGTACAATTAGCCCTCTTTATCTGCAGGTTCTACATCTATGGACTCAGCTAACCATAAATCAAACGATTAGGGAAAAAAACTGCACCTGTACTGAATATATACAGATTTATTAGTGTTGTAATTAGTGTTATTAGAGTTCTTAAACAATACAGTAAAATGATCATTTAGATAGCATTTATATTATGCTAAGTATTAAAAGTAATCTAAGAAATGATTTAAAGTATATGGAAGGATATGTATAGATTATATGTAAATACTATATTATTTTACATAAGATACTTGAGCCTTATACATCCACAAGGGTCCTGGATAATCCCCCCTGGATACCAAACTATTATGTGATAAGTTACACTCAGTAAATAAAGACAATTTAATCATTTAAAGATCCCAAAAGCTTGAGAATGACCCTCATATCATTTAAACCAATTCCACATCATTTTTTTCCAGTCAGGTGCACATGAATAAATTAGTTCTTACATCTTATTTTAGTATTTCTTAAAATTATGGCTTTTCAGGCATTTTCAGGATATATAATAAAATATATAGCTAGAGTATGTGAAATACAGAAATAACAGAGCAATTTTTTCTTGCTTAGGAAAACAGTGTAATAATCAACAATCTGCTTACTCAGATGATTTGAAAAAATAACAAAACCACAGTGGCTTAAAATTATTTCTCTTGTATCATTATGAACTCAAACTACAGGTCAAAAATTAAATGTCTGTACAAAGCCAAAACAAAATTTTCAATTCCCAAAGCACAACTAATTGAAATCTTATAACATTCATTTGGTTAGCTTCAATAATAAATATTAGATTGAATGTGAACAGGTTTCCAATTTCTATTTGTCCAGTTTTTATTAGTATTTTTCTATTGAGTATTTTATATTCCCATTTTTTAGATAACTATCCCATCATAATAGGGTATGGGTCTTAAATTCTCCTCTATAAGTGATGGTTTTATATATTTATATCAAGTTTTTATCTCCATGGTCCTGACAGAAGAATAGGTAGGCAGAAACACAAACAAAAATTTCAATGAATTTTTAAGAAGTTTTGCAAGCTAAAATTGATAATGGAACAGGTTTTCATAGTAGCAGGCCCAAGAAAGGAAAAAAATCATATTAGAATTTTCTTTGACCTAACATGACCATTATTATACTAATTACAAATCACACATAATTAATACTTGAAGTTGTTTTTGCACTACTGTATCTTAAACATAAGAAGTTCAATGAAATTAGGGTAATTTAAGAAAATAAGCAAGTTTGGGGGCACTAAAAGTTATAACCAAATAAAATACTCTCTTAACTGTGTGTCTCTGCTTTTATCACTCAATAGGATTAAGCAAAGAACAGCAGTTTATTGAAAGAGTCAAAGATTTATCCTGATTTATGAGTCTTACTGCAGAATTTTTGTGGCCTCAGAGACTATAAAAAGTGGTTAACATTTACATTAAAATTATCCACCCCCTTTAGATATTTTCCAGGACCTAGACTACAAACACTCTTGCTACCTAAATGGAAACATTCTTTCTACACAGTGTATCTCTGCATGAACATGGAAAAGCATATTAACAAACTTAGGTCAACTATTCCTGCAATTACCTGGATTTTTTATATTAAAGAATGTGTGTCTGTGCGTGCATCATAAATGTTGTAGATTGTCAAATACAAGCTATACAATAAATAATTACAAGATAATCACAAAGATATACTTTCAGGACAAACTAAAATAATCAACTATTCTATTATTAAAGGTATATGAAAAAGTGCTTGCAGTTTGGGAATGAATTACTGAGAAGTCCTATATGTCACATAGCTCAGACCAAAATGAGGGCAATGTGCTCTAGAAAACAGTACATAATTATGGGACTTGGACAAATATGAAGACACTGATATCAACAACTGGTAAGAAACTACTCATCAATGAAGCAAAAGATGACAGCTTTAAAGTTTAAAAAAAAAAAGTCTAAAAGTTTAAGCAGGAGACAATAGTTTTAAAGTTTAAAAAAACTGGTAAGAAGCTTTTGAATATAATGACAAGATAAATATCTCTCTAAAGTAATATTTTACATTATTTAAAAATTGTGAAATTAAGGTAACAACTTCATATAACAGAAATTTGCCCCCAAAGCTTATTAATTTTCTAATAGGGAAAATGGGTGATCATCTTGTAGTTAGACCTGCCTTTTAGAAGTTTTCTGGCAAATTCCTCCTATATACTGCAAGCACATTCGATACTCTTTCTCTGGGGTCTGGAACCCTAAGTACATCTGTATGCTCTCTCATCCACTATTGGTATCTCACAAATATCTCAAACTCAAGATCTCCAACACCAAACTACGAGTGCCTCCCCAACAAAAACCAAACAGAAAATCAAACCAGGCCCTCCTTTCAACTTTCCTTATCCGAGTAATGAACATCCCTAATGACCTAGGCAATCAAGCCAAAAACCTGAAATTCATTTTTTTCTTCTCATTCATCCAAAATTCGATTCATCATCAAATTCTGCCAAATTGACCTCTGAATTTTTTTTGTTTGTTTGTTTCTATTTCTCCGTATTCCTACTACTATCACTGTTGTAACAAGCCAATTCAGTCTCAGGTTTGAACTCCTACATAACTTCCAAATAGGGAACCTTCCACTCATGGCTTCCTCTAAAACATTCTCTAGAGAGTAGACCACAGAGCTCTTCTGTGAAATCTGAATACATCTTTCTCTTGCCTTCAATAACTTTCCCTTACATTTTTTAAAATAGATATTTTTTAGTTGCAGATGGACACAATTATCTTACTTATTTATATGTGGTGCTGATGATGAAACCCAGGGCCTCATGCGTACTAGGTGAGCGCTCTACCACTGAGGCACAACCCCAACTCCAGCTTTTCCTTACATTTTAAAATCGAAACCTCTAAGGGTAGTTTAGTCATTCCTGCCTGATCTGGCTCCTGCTAAGCTCTCTCTGACCTTGTCTAATCTCACTGCTACTCAGCTTTGCCAGCTCTTTTCCACATACACTTTCTGCTTCCGGGCTTTCACAGGGGCTTTCCATCTACTGAGAATTCTACTGCCCGAATTTACCTTGTTAGTTGTATTTACAACTAACTATATGTTGTATTTACAACTAACTATATGTGTATTTACAACTAACTATATGTGGGTATGGTCCTGATTCTAGATGTTGTCTAAGGAGGCTTTCAGAGATACAAAATTTTATCTAATAACACGAAATAAGAGATTTATTATTAGGTTAATTAAGAATAGGGGTTTTGAAACCCATAATAAAACGAAATTAGACCATAAAAAAGGTTTGCTCTTCAGTGCCTCAAAGAAAATGTGAATTTAGGTATTAAGCTAGGAAAAAAAAAAATTCGTAGATAGTACCTAGCAAAAAGCAACAGTTTTTCCAAAGACACTGGCCCAAACTAAGAACAGGCTAGGGCTGATGTACATGTACTGGAAACTCAATAGGCAGGGAAGGTAATGGAACCGACAGGGGTAAAACTTAAGACAACATGTATATGATGTCCCCACGTTACTCAGGCAAGAAAAGCATTTCCTACTAAAATATAGAATCCTCTACTGTATCACATGATACCTTAAACCAGTCAGAAGCGATGAAGCAAGGAACATCTAGGTTAGCAGCAGGTACACCTATACATTCCTCTCATTCACACTGCCGTCACCAAATTTCTCTATTAACCTACAAGCCTTTTCACCTTGTGCAGCCACACAAGCCTACCAGCTCCAGCTAACTGGTGACCAGAAATAGAGGCACTTTAAAAAAGCAAAAAATATTATGCTCAAAATAGTGTAATAGGAAAAATGTAGATACATCACCTTGTTGCTATTGTTTTCATAACTGTGAAGTCATTAAGGAACTAGATAATAATTTGAGAAAAGTGATTCATATTTCTCCATAGGTACATCCAGTAACAGAAAAAGACAAATATTTTTATAAGAAATGAAATGGGGGCTGGGGATGTGGCTCAAGCGGTAGCGCGCTCGCCTGGCATGCGTGTGGCCTGGGTTCGATCCTCAGCACCACACACAAACAAAGATGTTGGTTGTGTCCGCCGAAAACTAAAAAAATAAATTAATTAATTAAAAAAAAAAAAAGAAATGAAATGGATCAACCGCAGAACCTTCGTGGAGACATTCTTGGTCAGTATTAATGTAGGATGGTAAAACCCTCTAATTATTGTTGTTAAATGTTTTGAAATGTATTTGATTTTTTGAAAAGTGATGATAAATGTTTTAAAATAAAATGTATTTGAAACTGAGAAAATTTTTGACACTTTGAATGATCCTATTGTTACTGAATGTAAAAAGATATCATTTGCAAAATAAATGTACAGATGGGGGGGGGGAAATGAAATGGATCTCTTGAGAGAAAAAAAAGTAACTTCAGTGGGAGATGGGTATAAAGTCTAATGGCAAGCAGAACAGCCTTCTGTTTTACTGTACATACCTCACTCTGCTTCCTCTTAGCGAAGGAGCACATCACAAGTTCATATGTATGGCCTATATTCAGTGACAGAGGTAAGTAAAGGAGCTGGATGCTTGTAACAAGGTCCAAATAGGACATGGGAAAGTACGTGAAGGAACAACTTGGTAGGGAGTCCCAAAGTTACTTTTCAGCAGCTCAAAAGTCCCCTAAGGCCCAGTGTGGTAGCACAGGCCTATAATCCCAGTGGCTCAACAGGTTTACTGAAAGCCAGTCTCAGCAAAGTGGTGAGGCACTAAGCAACTTTGAGACCTTGTCTCAAAATGGGGATGGGGGGATGTGGTTCAATGGCTAAGTGGTTCTTTAGTTCAATCGCTGGTCTCCACCCCACCCCCTAAGAAAAAAGGCCCCCTAAGTTTTCTTCTCCCATATTTGCATAATAAAGACATATAAAAGATCTTCCTGTTATTTGTTGCTGTGTGGTTGAGTAAAAATGTCCTTCCTACTCACATGTTGGTCCACCTTTACTTCAAAACGTAAGTATTTAGAAGTTTATATATGTAACTCATAAGCTCAAGAAATGTCTACTTCTATGTTATATTGAATGTTTATCTCTTGGACTTGAGTGGTGGCTACACAGGTGTATCTGTTTCTAAATGGGACTTACGGAAGTTAAAAAGTTATTTCTCTATTCTATTACTACTACTTCTAGTACTGGGAGGATTCCCCCAAACCAAAAATACAGGGCAACAGGAAAGAGTATAAAAATCAATTATAGATTTAAAAGACCCAGATGGCTATAAGGCAGTATTAATCATCAAATAACTTGAAACTTTAAATATAAACAAGAAAGTTCAGAACTCTGAGTGAAAAGTTAGGTACAACAAAGAGGTACACATACAATCTCTTTCCCTGTAAATTCTACACAATTTCCTCACTCTCTCACAGTGTCTCCCCTTACCTCTCTCCACCACCTAGTCTTCAGCTATCAAACACTGGCAATCAGAAGACCATGAGATACCCTGGTCTTCTTTCCCTCCATCACCTGTGATCATCTTCTATTTCTTGGTCATTCCTGTTGAAGTTCCTATCTCACACCACTGAAGCCCTCACCAACAATTATTGCCAAATGGTTCTGATAGGAAGATGTTACAAGTTCTCAGTTACTCCAGAAGTAAAAGATGGTTTTTTGAAATTCCACACAAAATTATGTTACTACACACATTTTAATTTGTGCTGTAAATAAATGGCAGTGAGTTCTATCCTTGTCATTTGTTACATGGGAAAAAGACTGCCTGAAATTTTTACCACCATTTATAATAATCAATGGGAAAAATGTATTCTGTATTTTAAAAAATCCTTTTGAAACACAATTATTTTGTTTGTTTATTTATTTACTTGGTACTGGGGATTGAACCCAGGGGTGGAAATTACACAACCAAAAATTACACAACCATTGAGCCACATCCTCAGCCCATTTTTACTTTTGAGACATTTTTACATTTATAAGTTGCTGAAGCTGGCCTAGAACTAGAGATCCTCCTGCCTCAGCCCCCTGATCTGCTGGGATTACAGGCATATGTAATTGTGCCCCAGACTGAAATAAAATCACTTGAAATTACAGCCTGTATATTCCTGGAAGCTCTAATTTAAATAAATAGGTGGTAGAGATAAGAACTTGTAATAAATGGTAAAGAAATACAGACATCTAAAGAGGAGTAAGCTTTTTTGCCTACATTCCCCCCAGAACAGGGGTTGAATCCAGCAGTGCTCTACCATTGAGCTATAGCCCCAGCCCTTTTACTTTGAGACAGGGTCTCCTGCCAAGTTGCCAAGGCTGGGATCAAACTTGCTTCTCCTGCCTTAGGCTCCCCAGTCACTGGGATTACAGACATGGACCACCACACCAGCCAAGAAGGGTAAGCTTCTCTAACTATATTAATTTAGATTCTTATTTGGTTTTAACTTAGCTGATTTTTTTTTTTTTTAAACCAGGGATTGAATCCAGGGACACTCAACCATTCAGCCACACCCCCAGCCCTTTTTATTTGGAGACAGGGACTCACTAAAGTGCTAAGGCTGACTTTGGACTTGCAATTCTTTTGCTTCAGCCTCCTGAATCGCTTGGATTACAGGCATGTGCCACCAAACCTGGCATAGCTGCTCAAATCTTGAAGCAGTAAAATACAGAAATTATAACACAAAAATTCCACAAATAACTTCAACTACCTCTTCAATTTTTAAACTGAAAATATCAAACAATGGTAAAATGTGAACTAGCTACTATTTTAGAAAGAGATTACGTGCTGTCAAAATATGAAATGAACATTGAATGAATATCACTGGGTATAATTACAGCTCCACATATAAATTATTATTAATACAATTACAGTTTTTTAGCTTAGTCTAAATTAAATGCTATATATAAAAAACAAAAATGGATAAATTTACTGAATAACCCTCTTTAATTTGAAAATTTTAAGATCAAGATAAATACTTTGTTATATGGATTTTCCCTGACATCAAATAGCCAGCTATGTTGTTCCTGAACATCTTTAATAAGAGGATATGATTTAAGTAATAAGGAATGGGGGGGGGGGCACAGAGAGGGTTTTTACCTTTCACTTTATATGCTTTGGTATTATTTGAATTTGTTCCCAATAAACATCACTTTTAGTAATTAAATGAAAAATAAGTTAGGTGCAGTGGTACACACCTGTAATCCCAGCAACTCAGGAGACAGAGGCAGGAGGATTGCAAATTCAATGCCAGCCTCAGCAACTTAGTGAGACCCTGTCTCAATAAAAAGTAAACAGGGCTTGGGATGTAGTTCAGTGGTATTGCACCCTGGTTTCTATCACTAGTAATGGAGAAAAAAAATGGAATTGTAGGAGCTGGGAGAATATAACAAAGAAAAGAAATATATCATTAAAAAATAGTTTTCAAGCTGAAATTAAAAAAAAATCACTTTCTTTTACAAAGAAACAAACAAAAAGATTTAAAATAAATTTACATTTTCTGCTGAAATTACAAATAAGGGCAAAGCTGTAAGTTAGGGAGAGAACAGCACAACAATGTTTTGGAAAATATTCTGGAGTCAGAGATGGTCAGTGTTTCCAATTTCTAATGCACCTGAAAACCATCGCTCAGCTTCTGTTTTTCTCTGAATATCTTAATGCAGTGGCTCTCAACAACTGGTCCTCAGACTAGCAACATCAAAAAACTTGTTAAATTGCAATCTCACATGCCCACTCTACACCTACCAAAACAGGAACTCTGGAAGGGGCCAGGGTGCGGCAAGTAGTAAACTGTGCTTTAACAAGGCTTAAGGGTGATGTTGAGAGCCAATGTCTTCAGGTACATTGGACAACAAAACACCCACCTTCTTATAATTATTTCCATTTCACAATATAAACTAAAATCATCACTTAGTTTAGGCACTTCTAGATTCATACTGATTTCATATGGATGGTATTAACTTTTAATAACAAAAAATAAAAATTGGACAAAAGAAGAACAACAATCATTTAAGATATGCTTAAGAAGAAATTTTGTAAGTGCCTATTTGTCATTCAGATCACTATTAGTAAATGTGGGCACTTACTATATGCTTAATATACCACAGAGTACTACATAAGTATAAATTATGCTAACAGAGAAAAAGATTACATTAAGTGAATGACTTCAATTACCATCTACATTAAAGATTCTCAATTGGGGCTAATGTTCCTGGGAACTCTTTACTATCTTCTACAAAGCCTTATTTTTCCCCACTTACCTGTCTCTCAAAATCATGGTCTAAGTGGTTGTGGTTACTGTAAAGCGTGTATCATTTCCTTTCAGTATACTGGATGATGGCACTACTAGCCTTTACCAAATATACCTATATCCTGAACTTCTGCTTGCTAGATATTTCCACTTAGCCATTTAATATGAACCTAATCTATCTACAACTAATTATCTTGTTCCACCTGTATCTTCATTGCCCTTGTTTCCTTACCTCAGTGAAAGGAGCAAAAAATAGCCTAAGCCAAATGTCTAACAGCTTTGGCTTTTCCCTCATCCACCACTCTCAATAATTGCCAAGGCAGATTATTTCACATCCAAAGTTCTCCATCTATCTATCCATCCTTGCTGCCACTATATTGATCTAGGCCTCCAGCACCTTTACCCCGGATTAATGATTTAGATTCTGTCTTCACTGTTTAAAATGCTCAATGGCTCCCAATTGACCTCAGAATAAAATATTAAAATAGCCTGTATCATTTGATCTCTCTCCCCCACAGATCTTATCCTCCATGCATTCAACTCTAACTGTATTGAATTTTAGTTCCTTAAAAGCACCATTCTTCCTCTTTCTTTACTTCAGACTCAGTGTTATTTAGCTCTCTTTACTCACCTAATTTCTATTTATTCTTCATGATCCAGTTTTTTGGGAGTTTTTTTGTTTGTTTTGGTACCAGAGATTGAACTCGGGGAACTTGACCACTGAGCCACATCTCCAGCCCTATTTGTATTTTATTTGGCGCCTCACTTTTGTTGAGGCTGGCTTTGACCTTGCATTCCCTCTGTCTCAGCCTCCCAAGCCACTGAGATTACAGGTGTGTGACACTACATCTAGCTCATGATCCAGTTTTGTTGATGCATTTCTCAAAAAACCATCTCTAATCTTCACATATTAAATCTAATAACATTCTTCAAGTACAATACTTACCATATTATACAATAACTATGCACATTTCCTTTTTTAAAAAAATAGCTTTTTAAATTGTCAATAGACAATTATTTTATTTATAAAATTATAAAATTATTTTATTTATTTATAAGTGGTGCTGAGAATCGAATCCAGTGCCTCACACATGCTAGGCAGGTGCTCTACCACTGAGTCACCACCCCAGACCACTATTCACATTCTCTAGATTTCAAGCTCTACCAGGAATAGAAACCATGTTGTTTTTTTTTCATAATTATAATCCTAGCACCTACGCAGCAATATAGTATGAAATTAAAAACATCAGCTATAGTCAGACCGAAAGAGTATCACAAACTGTGAAAGCCTGGAACAATTACTTAAACTCTCTCTGCCTATTGTTTCCTTACCTGCAATATGGACAGTATAACCTTCTAAGATTGTTTATAGCGTAAACACAGTATGTGAAGTAGTTAACATAGTGCTTGGTGCACAGAAATGTCAGCTACTAACATTACTTTGTACAGTATCTATCAAAGAAAATATCTGCTGAATAAATACACTATTCACAATGATTAAAATCATATATTTTAATAACACTAAACTCATATAATTCATGATATTTCCAAATAAAGCATATAATTCTATAAAGAGTTCGGTTTTATTTTTTTAAATATTTATTTCTTAGTTGTAGTCAGACACAATATCTTTATTTTATTTATTTTATTTTTATGTGGTGCTGAGGATCGAACCCAGGGCCTCGCATGTGCTAGGCGAGCGCTCTACCACTGAGCCACAATCCCAGCCCCCGTGTGACACTGTCATTTTCTTATTGCCAAAATTTAGCTGAGTTATAAAGTAGAATGTTCAAAGAGAATGACCTGTGCCTCACTTTCAGGAACAATTTGTTTATGAAGTTGAATCTGCTCTAAAGCAGGGCTTTCTGGAGAATTGGGGGAGGTATTACAAACTGGGGCACTTACATTATACCTTGCTGACTGATAAAAGCTATAATATTCAAGTCTATTTTCCTCTGAATTTTCTGGTGCCTTTAGTTTTTGTTTAAATTGAACAACTTTGTAGATCAAAAAAATGATTAAAACACAAGCTAAGATAAAAAAAGTTAGCAGAATGTCAAAAGCCTCATTCAACTTCTCAACTTCTTGGGTACAAATTAGAGATGTCTTTCCTGACACTGAAGCAGTATCAATCTGTAGAGCACTGTTTTGTTCCAAGTTCAAGTTAACAGAAGAAGTAAGTTGTATTTGCACAGGCAGCACTGCAGTGGTCTCTAAAGGATTAGCAAAGGTATTTTCTTGAAAAAACCTATTGGCAGGTGAAGTACGAATTCGTTCCCAGAAAGTATCGCTCTCAGTCTCAATGTTTTCCAAATGTTTCCCATTTGTGGATACTTTATGCCAGGCCATCATTAATGCAGTGGTCTTGTGATGAACATGAAGAGGTTTTACAGCCCAAAGTCTGGATACATTTGTTGAAGACGGAATGCAATTTGTAATGTCAGTCCATTTAATGTAACGCAATGCTCTGCCACGCATGGATGGGGGATTCTGACAATAGATGTTTAGGGTAATGGAGGAAGATGCTAGCCAGTCTCGAAGGCCCAAAAGTGTGCAGTTACATTCCCAAGGATTAGAATTTGCCTGAAGATGAGTCAGTGAAGACAATGGCATAAAGACCCTTGGATGTATGTCTGTAAGATTATTAAATGACAGATTAAGGATCTTCAAAGATGCTCCCATGTTTTCAAATGTATCATTATCAATGCTGATTAATCTGTTTCTATCTAACTTAAGATAAATTAAATTCTTTAACAAGCTAAATGTGCCAGAATTTAAATTTTGTAAATAATTATGACTTAAGATCAAATATTTAAGATTATTAATTCCATTAAACCCATTCCTAGCAACATTTTTAATGCTTGAATTTTTCAGGAGGAGATACTCCAAGTTGTTAAGTCCTTTAAATGCAAAGGGCTGTATTGCTTCAATGGGGTTATGAGACAAAGAAAGTCTTTTAAGACTCTTAAGTATTTCAAAAGCATTTGATGGTACTTTTGTTAAATTATTACTTTCTAGATATAAACAATCAAGGTTTCCAAGATGTTGAAAGCCTGAATCTGATATCCTCACTATTTTATTGTTTGATAAGTGAAGTATCCGCAGAGCAGCCATCCCAACAAAGGTAGCACTCCCGAGGACAGTGAGGTGATTCCTCTGTAGATTTAAATACTGAACTGAAATAAGATCATTAAACACTCCTCTAGGAACAAAAGATACTTGATTAGACTGTAAATGTAAACTACGAAGATTTGAAAGTCCCTTAAATATTCCTGGATCTAAGTGTTTTATTAAATTATTATTTAGATATAGAAAACAAAGACTTCCCAATTGAACAAAGGCTTTTGGATACACATACAGAATGCTAGAATTATCCAAATACAATGCTACAAGAGAATGAAGTCCTGTTAACTCACTTTCTCTTATATGAGATATATTATTTCCAGTCAGATACAGAAAAGCTGTACTTTCAGGAAAATTCTTAGGAATACTTGAAAGGCCTAAGTTACGGCAGTTTATTTGTCTCCCAGTGCAGAGCCGACAAACAGATGAACATCCAAGTATCTCTTTACAAAATAATAATACAAGATAACAGGTAACAAGCAGAAATAGTTGTAGGCAAGGCAGAGAAAACTGTAATCCACACATAGCCCTGTTCTTGATTTTTCTGTTCATATCAGAATTGGCTATAAAAAGAGAAGGTGAAACTGTAAATCATCAGAGTTCTTAAAATAAAAGTTTTGTAATACTAAAACTTTTGTACTCTAATTAGGATCAACCACCAATACTATGATATTCAGATTCTTACTATGGGTGACAGTGTAAAATCATAAATGTTTAGAATATGTTCTAGAATAATTAACACCTCCAA
The DNA here is from genome assembly GCF_047511675.1 of Marmota flaviventris. Lineage (NCBI taxonomy): Eukaryota > Metazoa > Chordata > Mammalia > Rodentia > Sciuridae > Marmota > Marmota flaviventris. Next base: position 116,918,079 of record NC_092502.1, read on the forward strand.
GCCATTAACCTACTTTTTGACAAAATGATAATTCAAGTTTAATGAACTGTAAAATGTTTGTTGAGTTAATGTAAAATAATACAACTGATCCTAACAAAGGTGACAAATGATGTAGAGAAGACAGTCTTGAATACATGTCCCTTTATCAAATTTAAAGTCCAACAGCAAATAAATTATAATGAAAATACATTATAGAACAAACTCTTTAAAGTACAATTTTTCACAAACTAAATTATCTTTCATTCAGCTAAAGGCTATATTTAAATAAATAAATATTTATATTTAAATAAAAATATTTATATTTAAGTAAATCTTACCAAGAACAGGAAATTCACGTTATTAACACTCAGCTGAGTCAAGTAACGGTTCTTTTTAAATCTGAGGAGCGACATTTCTAAACTCCATTTCTTTCTGTGCCATTGCTGACCTCCAGCCCTCCACTTTTTTTTAAAAGTCACAGTTTGCTCAGGAAACACCACTCTTAACATTGGTTCCTCTACAGTCAGTGTGTAAAACAGAGGTTGCCATGGATACAGGAAACTGAGAGACAGGAAGTATTTTTATCTGTGTTTCAAAAGTATTGTTGAAAGGAAATCTCAGGAACTTATTTTTCAGAATGCATTTAGAGTTTTTCTAATGTATACATGTAAAATCCTCCCATAATTTAAAAATAAGAATTTTTTTAAAAAGGGTGATTTGCCAAACTTTAGATATTCAGATTCTAAATATCAATAGGCTCCAGCTATCAACAACAGATAATCATTAGTGGAAAAAACAAGTTGAAGTAAGAAGTAAATGAGGTAATGATTCTTAGAATTTTTTTTTAAATATGTAAAATATTTTTATACTTTTATTTATTTGTTTCAATTAGTTATACACGTATACATTTTTTAATACTCAGCATACTGAAGATTTCAACTTTATGCCCTAATCCTTTAAAATCAACAGGTAAAACCAAAAATTTAGAATAGTGAGTACGAGTGCTGTTACATTATATCTGTGCTCTTTTTCTAATTTTTCAAAACATTTTTGTGTGCAAAAAAACACTCTGCCAATTAGTACCTTAATATATTAAGGCATATGCAATGGGTTCCAAGAGGGATACCAAATTACTGACATAGGTTATATTCACAAGACAAGACACAGTGTGAAAGAGTGAAGGACTTCACCTTACACATATCTAAATTAGTATGAATCTTTCAGAACAAAATAAATCTGTCTCTAATGTAACTTTTAAGGTTAAGATTTATACTCCTGAGCAGGGTGCAGTGATGCACGCCTATACTCCCAACTACTCTGAAGGCTGAGTCAGGAGTCTCTCAAGTTCAAGGCAAGACTGGGCAACTTAGCAAGATCCTGTCTCAAAATAAGACTGGGGATATATGTAGCTCAGTGATAGAGCACCCCTGAAGTCAATCTCTAGTACCATTAAAAAAAAAAAAAGTATATATTTACAGAACTGAATAGAAATTGTTTATATATGATTTAATTATAAATTTTTTAAAAAGCTGATTGTTTAGGTTTTCTAATTCTGACTTTTATGAATATTACTATTATTCTTCAGGATGGGGGTGTAGTTTAGTGGGAGATCCTTTGATTAGCATGCACAACAGCAGAAAAAACAAAACAAAATACTGTCACAGTACACTTAAAATATCAGTGTAGCTCTCTTGATATTAAAACAGCTTCATTTTACAACCAGATATTTAAATCTTTAGATAATTAGTTATTTTCATATTAAATATTTGATACAATACCCAGGGATCTACCTTTCTGTAACTACAAAAAAATCAGAGATACATACTGGATGACAGATCTTAATCAAAATCATTTACAATTCTCACAACTATCCTTTGTGGCTGGCTATTATTACTGCTATTTTATTAACAAAGAAACTATAAAACACTGGATGCAGCGGTAAACACCTGTAATACCATTTACTCAAGAAGACGAAGCAAGAGGATTATCATTTACCAAGACCTTGTCTCAAAATAAAAATAAAAAAATTAGAAAGGGCTGGGGATGTAGATTAGTAGGAGAGTATCCCAGGATTCAATTCCACCCTCAGTACCACTCTCCCCCCACCGTACTCTCCCCAAAAAGAAAAATGAAAACAACACAACGAGTAACAGAAAAGATGAATTAGAGGCAGGGGCTACGTTTCTCAAGTCCATTTTGTTTAGTATTTTCAGTAAAATACAAAGTAGAATAAAGAAAGCATTATCCATGGATTTTTAATTGCATCACATACCTCGAAGAGGGAAAATATCAGAGAAAAGATCCATTAAAATAAAAATAAAATGTAAAGGAGGAAAACCACAAAATACTAAGATCAGAATAATAATTCCATCTTCTACTCCAGAAGTTTCCAAAGCAGACAAAAAACACTCAGATCTTTGTGTGTGTGTGTGTGTATGTATGTATGTGTGTGTGTGTATATATATATACATATAAAATATGTAATATATATCACATATAATTTTTAGATAATTATATTAAAGGAAAAGACAGAATAAAATAAATCTTGCATTTCTCAGATTCTAAAAAATGAAAAAAACTGAAGTGATTGCAACACAGTGACTGTGTCTAAATAGTACACAATAACTTTCAGATTGATTTATTAAAAATTTCAACATCCAGCAAAACGAAGTTTATCTCTTCCTTCATCTAGGAGTTCATTCATCTGCTCTCAGAGACAAGTGATCATGACTAAAGAAGACCAGAAATCAACAGAGAAAAATGAAGGAATTTGAGACCTCCTCATTTTCCTTGCTATGATCATAGTGGCAAAACTGGCCAATTAAATTTTAGATTAGTACTCAAGTTTACTGATTTCCTCTCACACTTACTGGAAGGTAGATTTCCCTGAGCTTTGACTGTGTATTATTATTTCACAGCAATCCACAGTCTTATGAGTTTTAAATTCTTTAACATGTTTTGTTAAATCTTCATATGATTTCCACTGTGTGATAAAACTCTCCAATCTCAATTTTGATATTTTGATTTTGCTCTGTAATTAGCAAATCAAAATGGTTTCCCATAACCCTTTTTATTCCTACCGATATACATACACTACCTGCCTAAACAGGTTTCCCCCTATTTACATCCACGAAATCGACCCATTGAATTGTTTTGCTCTCATGCCTGCTACTAAACCATCTTTTACAGACTTTTGTCTTCAGTCTCATGCTTCAGGTATCAATACACATTTATTTCTTTTCCATTTAGATTCTGCCCTTATAAGAAAGAGATTGAATAAATAAAAAAAGAACTATCCTATTATCATCTTTTAAATATATATCATCTACTTGTATATAGATACACAGCATCTACTATGGTGTGGATAAATACCCTCCAAAGGGCCCTGGGTTAACAAATTAGTCCCCAGTTTAATGCTATTGAGAGGTGGGATCTAGTGGGAGGTCTTAAGTCACTGAAGGCATGTCATTGGAGGGGACTATGGTATGCTGGTCACTTCCTCTCTCTTTTGCTTTGGATCATGAGGTGAGGGTTTCTAACACTATGTGTTCCCACCTGTGCTATTATCCACCATCATCTAAGTTTTGCTGAGAGAGTTTGTAATTTCAGATCTGAACTATACTAGAATTGCCCTTTCCTGCATGTACTTTCCATATTAATGGTTCTTATTTATGCCTATATTACCAATTTCCAGTTTATCACGATCCTTACAGTTTTAAATAAGAGAGAAAGAGACGGTGACAGAGAAAAGGATGGGGAGGGAAGTGGAGGAACAAAAAAGGAAATGTTGACAAGTTTAAGAGATGACTTAGTAAGTCCATGACAGAGTAAATCTCTAGAAACTATGGATAACCTTTGTGAAACTGATTATTTTCTTGTCTCAAAAGACAGTATTATGAAATGGATAAAGCTATATGAATGAAGGTCATGTTGAATAAAGGGAATAGCATATTGAAGTAAAGAGAAAAGATCTGGGAATCCGTCAGCATTTTGAGGATGACCCTTCTCTAACAAATAGCTATTGCTAAAGAGAAGCCCTACAATGATATGGGCTGCTGCTCAATAGACCATGAACTTCCTGTTAGCAAAGTATCTAAATGGAAGCTGAATGAACATCCAGAGATAATGTGGAAGGAAAATTCATCATCAAGTAAAAGTTAATCTAAATAACACCTAAGACAATATTGAATGTCTAATAGCTAGTGCTAAAAAGCATCTAATAAAAACTTGCCAGAAGTATTTATAAACAACTACAAAGCCTTCCAGGGCTCCAAACAATAACATCTATCAGGCTTGAGAGTGATCAGATTTACAACTGTGGGAAAAGAATTCTACAAACATGCCTTTTTGTAACTGGAAATTGGTAACAAATTCTTAAAACCCATTCTGCTAACTTTTTCATACCTGGCTTATCTTGTATCTATACAACTTGGATCTGCTAAAGAAGCAATCATTTATCTCTGTTATTTTGACAGGCAAAAAAACAAAAAAAAAAGCATCAAACAGCCTTTTTCATTCCAAAGCCAGTAATCAATAATCAATCCCTTATACATATCACAAATTTCTACTGTGTATTATAAAACAGCCTCCTACACATTCAGAAAAATTCCACATATAAAATCCTACAACTCTCAACCTGAAAAAGGAATATACAATCAGAAAGAGTTAATGGAGCAGAGAAATCAGATAAGGAGAATATAAGATTGATTCCTTTTGCTACTGCTGGATCAGACATAGGTTAATTTAACAACTAAGTTGTTCTGTGGCTTGAAAAGAGTTCTCAATATTTTTCAGGTATATTTGGTTCTTTGGTCTGTGGGTTCTGTATTCATAGATTCAACCAACTACAGATTATAAAAACATTCCGAAAAAAAAATTTTCAGAAAATTCTGCTAAGCAAAAATTTTTTTGAATATGACACACACTAAGCACCATGCTGAATTCACAGGAATGAAATGATGTGTAGGCACTCTGCTATAGCCCCCCACCATTTCACAGGCCCTCAGTTTCTCTCCAGCACTTGCTATTTGTGCATGATTTGCCTTATGACCATATATGTACTACATAGTCAGGGTATGATGTTTGCATCTGTACCAAACATGTTAAGACTTTTTTACATTGTCATTATTTCTTAAACAATATAGCATAACAACTATTTACAGAGCAGTTACATTATATTCATCATCATAAATAACCTAGAAATGACTTAAAGTACACAAGAGGATGTATATAGGTCACATGCAAATATTACACTATTTTATATAGGTTTAGGACTTGAGCATCTATGGATTTTGGTATCTGGGGGACTATTGGTACCAATCCCCCAGGGATACCGAGATGACTATATTATCTCTGTAATTCTTATAGCAGCCCATGAGGTAGGGTACAATTATTACACCTGTTTCATAGATCCAAGCATCGTTAAAATAAACAATTCCAAATTCTTTGTTTTTAATCAAATCCCTAAGGACAAAATTCCACACATAACAGAAAACAATCAAAAATTGCAATATTAGCTGACTTTGAGAGGATCTAAAAGATAATCTTTTAGATTATCTATTAAAAGGCACTGCTTTTAGATGTGAGGAAAGCACTGAGAATGTACCCCAAATTCATAAGCATTTTCTAAGTAGTGAGGACAGTAGACTGAAGACATAAATAAAGCAACAGAATTGTCTTAAGATGCTAGAGTACACTGAATAATAATCGATCCTAAAGGTGAAGTGAAATGTGTCCTTAATGCATAGCACGATGATCCAGCATATTACAGCAACTAAAAAATACTGAGGTTTGGTATATTCGAATGTTGGGGTTGATATTAGAATAGGAAGCAGGTAGTATTGTAGTTCTGCTGTGTATTTCAAAGGTATAGAAAATTAAAACCAAAATGAACTGCAAAAGAATTACATTTAACATTATAACTACTCTGATAAATACAGCACGAAAGCAATTAAAGTAAGGTCCACAGAGATCTGAAAGTTACCACTAATCCTTTAATACCACTGGCATAAATCTTTTGAATCCTTTCTGAATAATAAGGTAAAATTTCCTTTGTTGTCTCTGCCACCAAACCTCTCTGCTTTCTTCTCTTCTTTACCCATGAAAATGGGGCAGAGGTAGACTAAAATACTTGGACCTAAAATGTCTAGAATTTAGATTTGCAAAGATAGTTTTTGAGAGTGCAGTATTAGTCTTTTGGCTTTTCCAAGTATCAATATACAGAATCCTTACAAATATAATCCTTAAATGGAAACTTTACACAAAATGACCACAGGAGGAAAACAGTGCATCTGTGTCTGCGCATGAAGTGATTTCACTGAAAAATTCGGTCAGAACAGAGAAACCTGTAACATACCACAAATTCCACTCCTACAGAATAACAGATTATTCCTACCTTTATAACTGCTACATCCAGGAGAGGAATTCTATTTGCCAGGACATATACAGAGTATTTCAGTGTCCCTATGAAAATGACACTGCCATGCAGCAAAGCCAGTCTAATACTGCAGAAAGAACACTGGGTACTACTTTAAGTAAACAAACTTCCTTTGGAAGAATCCATCAATATATAAAACAAATAGAAAATGCATGCATTTCCCTTCTTACAGTACAAAATGATATAGTAATACCAATAGCTACTGTAACATTAATAAAAGCAACTAAATCCATTGAGTTCTTAATATGGATTATATAAAAGCAATAAACAAAAGAATCTAACCTCTATGAATTGTTAGTATGAATTATCAATACCAATTAAAATCCTATAAAAGATGTATTGTATAGTCAAAGAAACAGATATAACGCTCATTCAGAATCATAGCTGAAAAAAGATGGAAGATTTAAACTTAAGAACAGTAGGATTTTTAACACTGAGGCATATACTTATGATTTCATGGCACCCAAAACAATCAATAAATAAACAATAATCTATCAACTAATAATTAAAAGCCTCTGTGTCAAGTAAACTTCCCAAAGATGAGTAATAATATAGCAGAATCACTTAAAAGATGTTTCTACCACCTTGAGTGCTAAGGTTTGGTTATGGTGTGTCTCCCCCAAAGGTTCACATGTAGGACACCTGGTCTTCGTAGGGTGATGCTAAACAGTGGTAAAAGTTTTAAAGAGGTGTGATCTAATGTGATCATTAGGATGCTGCCCTTGGAAAAGATTAACATACTTCTTAAGGAACCCTGGTTAATTCCCATGAGAACAAGTTGTTATAAAAAAGAGTAAACCTGGGGGTGGGGTGGGGCTATAGCTCAGTGGCAGAATGCTTGCCTAGCAATTGTGAGGCACTGGTTTCAATCCTTAGCACCACACAAAAATAAACAAAATAAAGCATGCTGTCCATCTATAATTACAACAACAACAAAAAAGAGTAAACCTGGCCCCTGAATCTTTCTGGCTTCTTATCTCATCACGTGGTCTTTTTGGCACATGCTTCCACAACTGTGATGACATCTGCCACAAGGTCTTCACCAGAGGCCAAACAGATGGGGGTGCCAGATCTTGGAATTTCTGCCTATAAAACTGTAAGCTAAACAAATCTCTATTCATTATGAAATCCCTATTCTTTGGTATTTTGTTATACTGACAGAAAATGAACTAAGACAAGGAAATACTACTTCATACCCACTAGCAAGGTTACAATAAAAAATAAGTATTGGCCACAGAATGGAGAAAATGAAACCTTCACAGATTGCTAGTGGGACTATAAAATGACCCTTTGAAAAACAATCTGGAAGTTCTTCAAAAGATTATAAACACAATCATCATCAATACCCAAGAGAAATTAAAACCACATATCTATACACACACACACACACAAAAAAAATCTTGTGTACAAATGTTCATATAGCATTATTAATACCTGCCCTAAAACAGAAACAGCTCAAATGTCCATCATTTGATGAATGGTTGAACAAAATGTGATATATCTATCCAACAGAACATTACTTAGCAATCAAAGAAAACAATGATACATGCTACAATATGGATAAACCTTGAAAACATTATGCTAAGACAAAGAAGCCAGTCTTAAGAGACCACTATCATATGATCCCATTCATATGAAATGTCCAGAATAGGCATATCTATATAAACAGAAAGTAAATTAGAGGTTGCCAGGGGCTGGAGAAAATAAGTAAATGAAAAGTAACTGCTAAAGGGTACATTATTTCTTTTTGGAGTGAAGAATAAATTGTGGCAATGATTGGGCAACTGTAAATATACTAAAAAAACTGGATTAATTTTAAGTGGGTGAATTTACCAAATAAAATGTTACTAAGACTTCTGGGTGTGTCTGTCCATGTGTGTGAGAAAGACATACAAAAATATAAGAGCTAATTTGTACAGTAGAAAAAGTACTAAAATCTTGAGACTAAGGATTTACAGATAAAATATTACAACAGACTCACTGTTTGAAAAGATGAAAATAAAATTCTAGCATATTAAATACTCACTTAGGAAAGGTCATAATAATATAAAATTCACATAAAACATGTTCATAATTAACTGTAAATTATACCAAAATGCTATTCTTTGGAAAATAACTTTTACTTTGATTCTACTAACCTAATGTGTTCAAAATTATAAATACAAAATGACTTTGAAAATCCTTAAGTTATAATGCATTTCTAAATGCTGATAATACATGTTATTTTTAAGATATATGAGAATTATAGAGGAAAATGAGTATCCAATCTAAGCAAGCTTGGTAAATCTGCTACCCAGAAGATTATGATGCAGTTCCTCCTGCAAGCAAGCCATCAGATATAAACATCCAGCTGATTTTTTGCAAATCCTTTTTGAATTATTCAACTACCTTATGTTAAATATTGGTGACTTCCTTGAATCTAGAAAAGTTCTTAGAGCAGTTGGTCTCAAAAAGAACACTTTCATTTGAAATTCTTAGAACTCGATTATATGAAAGTATTTTTGAAGTTGAAGGATGATTTGCCATTTTAGAGAGCAATTTTTTTTATAAAAAAGTTTGAGTATTATCATTCTCTTCTATAAGTATTAGCTTTTGTTTAATTTATGCCTTTTAAGGAATATTCTTTGGAAAACATTAAACAAAGGCATATATAAATAAAAATCTGTATATTACTTTCATATGAAAATTAGCTGAAGAAAAGATTATTCCCTCTATGTATAAATAAAAGACCTAAAACAATGGAGAGAAATTTGGAAATTATTCCAACAAAAAGGATACTGGAAGCTTCACTGAACAATTAAAAACAAAAGATGGTATCATGCTCAGAAAGTGACAAAGAAGTTGTAACAAGAATAGTGTTCACATAAACATATATCTCAAGTAGTATTCTCATGAAATATGTAAAACAAACATCCTTTTATCAAATTAGATATATTTTTATAACTCCTAATCTGTGCCATTTCTAGCCTCTTCTTAATAATCTCAATACTTTATTTATGCTAGACAAAACTCTTTATTAACTTTAGGGATTTTTCCATTCATTACTTTATTTAACAAACCTTTACAGAGCGCTAACTACTGCCAAGGACTGAATTCTGTAACATTTCAATACAAAAAGCCTGAATAATTCTCAAGTTGTTATTTTTTCCTTCCAAGAGAAACAGTAATGAGTTAAAATAGAGATCACTTAAATTTGTTTCCAAAAATTATATCAGACCACTGAATTTCACAGGGAGGCAAGCTTTTGTTTTGTGTATGCTCACCTGGGATGCAATATCAACTGGTAGTTAAAAGCACAAGTCTGGGAATTAAGATGTCCCAGTTCAGATTTGGCCTATGCTTGCTAGATCTCTTACCTTGGAAATGTTACTTAACATTTTTAAGCACTTGTTTGTTTTTGTTAAAAAGGAGATAATCAGCTGAGCTCAGTGGTACCTGCCCATAATCCAAGCTACTTGGGAGTTTGAGGCAGAAGATTGCCAAGTTTGAGGCCAGCCTCAGCAACTGAGCAAAGCAATGTATCAAAATAAAATATAAATAGGGAGGATAGGAAGGGCAGCAGAATAGACAATATAATTGATGTATGTACATTCCATGTATGTATTATATATCAAAATGCATTCTACTGTCATGTATAGCTAAAAAAAAAAATAAATAAAAATTAAAAAAAAAAAAGAAAAAAAATATAAAAAGGGCTGTGTATATCGGTTGGGAATAAAGCAATCTCTAGTACCACAAAAACAAAACACCACAAAGACAATAAATATTCTTATTTATATGTCCAAATCAACACACTTTGTATTTGCTTTATACAATTGAGAATTTTTACCATGTCTGTAAGTATAGCATAATGACTTCATCTACTTAAGGAGAAAAAAAAACAACTTGTAAACTTCTCTAGATATTACAAATTAAAAGCCAACAAAATTATTTAATAATACTTTTGAATTACCATACTCTATAACCTGCTTTATAAAGTGACTTTGAAGTACTAGATGTTTAATACAACTCTGTAAAAAGAGGACCTAAAATAAGACTAATTAAATCTGGTCATTAATAAAAAATGGAAATTCATACAAGGATGAAATGAACTGGGAAATAAATATAACCAACTTAACCTAGAGCCCACATTGCTCAAAAACACATGTTCCAGCTGAGACTGGTGGCACACGCCTGTAATCCCATGAAACGAGGAAGCTGAGGTAGGAGGATCACAAGTTCCAGGCCAGCCTCACACAACTTAGCAAGGCCCCAAGCAACTTAGTCAGACCCTATCTCAAAATAAAACAATAAAAAGGGCTGGGAATGTGGCTCAGTGGTTAAACTCCCACCCCCTCACCTCCTTCAATCCCCAATATCCAAAAAAAAAAAAGCCAAAACAAAAACAAAAAAACGTGTTCCATTTTCTCCTTTCTAGATCAGTACTTTTCACATCATTATCTACTGCTAAAATTATCATCTACACTCATAAAAACAATACTGCCCAGAAACACAAGACACTATTGATGGCCGAAAATTTGAGTTTACATTTGATGTTTTTTTTAAAAAAACAATTTTAAGAAAACATTTTCTTACCTATTATCAGATGGCAGAAGAGAAAGCAAAGCCAAAGCTGAAAGCTTTCTTCTTTCAGGCTGCGTAATGTTGTCCATTCGATCAACCCACATTTCAATCATGTTTCCTAAAAGCTGGTCCATCTGAAAAAAGAAAAGGAAAAAAAAAAAAAAAAAAGGCAGCATCTCAAAATATTTGAAATTCTATTTACTCATGGATAAGTACTGTTAAAGGCTAAAACTTCCTAAATCTTAGTTAAAGTTCAATTATAGCAAACCACAGAACTGCAATATCTGATTTTGGGGTATGCCTTAACCTGGAAAGGAATAATTTAGCAAAACCAGAAATTGACTCTAGTAAATCCTGAGAACTAAAGAGATTTATTAAAAATCTGTATGTGGCCAATGATGACTTTAATAATTTAATAAATCACCAATAAATACATACTTCCTAGTACACTAAAAAGTACATATATTTCTCAAAATTATCAACTGGTACTTATTCAGTTGGATGATTATTATTAACATTCTATAATTTGCCAGACTGATTTGCTACTACTTTCAGAGGAAAGGACAAGCAGGTTGTAAGCTAAAATTGCAGAATTTCAAAGGAAAACAAACAATATATCCTAGGACAGTTATTCTCTAAATGAAAACAACATAATGTAGAATCATGTGGTAATTAATTTTATGTGATGAATCAGCTAGGCTAAGTTGCTCATTTATTTGGTCCAAGGCTAAACTAGCTTTTGCTGAAAAGGTATTCTGTAGATGTCATTAAGGTTTACAATGAGGTGACTTACAATGAAGAGACTATACTAGATAATGTGGGTGGGCTTCAGCCAATTAGTTGAAGGCCTTGAGAGTAAAAATGTAGTTATTTACAAAAAACCAAAAAAATTCTGCCTCAAGAATGCAACATAGAAATCCTGCTTCAGTTTCTATTTATCAGACTTGTCAGCCCCTGCAATTATAAATGTCTTTTTTAAGTTTTAAAAGTTTTATTTATTTATATGTGGTGCTAAGAATCAAACCCAGTGCCTCACACATGCTGGGCAAGTGCTCTAGCACTGAGCCACAACCCGAGCCCAAACCGCCTCCCACACTGATACAATTAATTAGACTCACAAAGTAACATGTAATCAAGTGCACTATCATGTAGATTTAAAGAGAATCCCGGCAGGGTTTCCTTATATATGTTTTTCCACTTTTAGCACCTTTAAAAATGTATATTTAATACCAGAATCTCTACCTCATGGCTTTGATCTCGTAAAATGAACCTTATAGTCTCATTCTTTTGTATTTTAGTGTTCTTACATTTTTTCCAAGAAATGCTTCAACAAAATATTTATAATAATCAAGAAAACCCATATTAGTATATACCATTATTTATACTTTAGTGTAAACTGTGTGCTGTGTACCCTGAAATGCCACGGTGAATTAAAAAAAATATTTTAAATTATTTTTTCAACTGTCAGATACTTCAAGAACTAGTAGCCTCAAGAATTGTAACACTAAAGTCCTCTCTGTGATAACTTCACATCTAAGTAGAAGAGAAAATTAAGGTGCAAGTATCCAATTTGATTTCAAGGTCTGCAATATGCATCCTATCCAATATGGACACATATTCCATTAATCATAAAAGAATATAAACTGTTTTAACTATATAACTATGTAATATTATCTCTATCCAATTAAAAAAACTAATGAAAAAAATCTTTACTATCTATTCATAACAACAAAGGCTGGGTGGAATTCCTAATTTGTATTTCCTTTATGAATATATTTTCTGAAATTAGTTATATTTGTTTCAGTGATAAACCAAAATATTTCATAAATTGTCTCAATTCTAGAGATATCAAATGCACTCTATCCTCTACATCTTTATCCTGGTAGTTGGTTTCAGTTAAGATATTGTTTAATAAATCTTAACTAAAAAGGCCATTTTTCATAATATTTAGGACAGAAACTTTCTCAATCCATGGTATTAAAACAAGTTTGTTGAAAGAATGAAACAGACAGTATATACATATATGCAAAACAATTCTGTTTCAGATTATTTAACAGTAAAGGAAGACTGTAACCATAAACAACTGAAAGTTCTATGGCTAAGCAGAACAAAATCACCTATTTTGAGCAAAATCAAAATGTAAAAGTTTAAATTGCAATTTACTAAATTCTTTTTCTTTCTTTTACCCCAAATAACAGGTAAAAATATCCAAAAGATAGAAACGTAAACATTTAAATGCTTCAAAAGAACTTTATTATAAAGACTCATTATTTCATCAACTATTTTCAGTTTATATTTGGATAAATGTTTGCATAAAATTCTTACCTCCTGATTAAATTTATGTGCCATCTCATTAAGAAGTGAAGAAAAAAAACTAGTATTTTGTAGTAGGACCCGGCCCATAACTCCAAGATATGTGGACATCACTACAGGATACCTCTGTACAATTAAAATACAGCAAATGAAAAACTGTGTTAAGCTATAAGTACAATTATCAACAATCACTGATATGGTAACAGTCAACAGGAATATTAAAAAAAATTCTCCTTCATATTGCTTCTCTTTAGAATGAACTGCCAACATTGACTGAGTTCACACAAAATTACCAGATATACATAATACCTGGAAAATATTTATATATATTTATATGGATGATATATATTGAGGTATAGTAAAAAGAAAGACTATTTATCAATGGTATACCTGTAGTTTCATACACTCAGTCCATAACAATACTAGCACTATTCCCCCCCATATTCTCAATAGTAAGGTACTAGAATTAAGTCACTAAATTTTACTCTACTTCAAATCATTGTGCGTGAATACACATATACATGAGTGAAAGAGATGTCAAAAGATGTCTATGTGGGAAAGTTTAAAAAATTAAAGGTGCACAACTATCCTGAAAATGCACTTAATTTAATATGATCTAAATAAGAAAAGCTTTCCTTTTACATTTATCAGTGAGGAAGAAATGATTTTCCAATGAAGGAGAAAAATGAAAACTAGAACCATGGAGTCCAATTACTATCCTTAGAAGATTAAGAAAAATCTTACCTCCCCTTCTATAATACCCCTGAAAACACTGGGTAAAATTGGTTGAAACATTTGTGGACCTAATACTGGGTTCACTTTAAGGGCATTTTCCACAACCTAAAAATCAGAAAGGCACACTGGTAAATTCAATGTTGCAAGTCATTTGCTTCGTTTAAAACACAGAAAAGAAAAAGTACTACATTAAATATCATACACATAATTTGAGAAAACATATAAGTACATGAAGTATGCTATATCCTGGCATTAGATACACTTTTACAAAATGATCTATTAAAAACTGCAATTCAATTTAAAAAGGTATATAATATTTAGACACATCTAAAAATCTTGCACAGAATTATATTTGATAATATCACACTGTGATAATGTAGGTAGCACGCTGTTAAGATAATTCTTACCCTTCCATTTTAAACAAATAATCCTTAGAAAATGTTGCACTAATAGAGGCAGAAAGGCATTTAAAAACCATCAGTTTTTAATGGCGAAAGGCAAAGTTTAACATCAATTCTCACAGTCCAAAAATAAATCTACATTAAAGTTTATCCATAAGCTGAAGGGGTAGGTTGTATATATACTACATATTTATTAAATTAGAAATCAAATTTTTTCTTTTAAATATTATTAGTTGTATGACCTTTTCATATAAATACATGAAATAAAATTATTTTCATAGTGAGATGTTCCCTCTGTAACGAAAATGGGTAGGTATCAAATTCAAAGTGGGGTACAATTTTTTTTCTGTTTGTTGCTTTTATTTTTATTTTTTTTCAGAGTAAGGAAGACAGGGGTCAGGAAGCAGCAGTGAGGACCAAGAAGGACTTCTACCCTATCTTTCCAGCCCAACTTATGCGGTGGGAATGAAAACAGACAAGGGCTGAGAAGTACTACCCTCAGAGCAGAGCCAGGTTTCCTTTGTGACTTCCAGCAGAGCTTTTCAAGATCACTACTACCCTGCATAACTATTCCATGCACTAAAGAGGTTTTAGCCCCTCCAGTGGCCCTGCTCATTAAGTGATAACAGTGTGCTCCAAATACTATACAGTCAAAAACATGACCAGCATTTCTAAACATTCCCAAGGTAAGCAAGTAGCACAAATGGTTGACAATGTTCTTTAATTTGGAGTCAGAAGTGAAGGGAATGCCACCCAGAATATTAAAATATATAACTTTCTGTGGCCCAAGCACTATATCATCTAAGAAGTGATCCAGGAATAAGATACCAAATCCTGAGAGAGGAGATAAGATTCAAAAGAATTAAATCTGACCTCAATAAATTTTATTTAAAAAAAATTAGGTCTAGAAAGAAAAGAGACAAACTAGGAAAATATGTAGACTAGTAGGCAGAGTATCAGAGGTAGATGTCACTAGACACTCTATTCACCTGTGAGAGAAAAATAAGGCTATATGTTGATTGTTTAATACTCATTTAATGTCCCTCCCTCCCTCCCTCCCTCCCTTCCTTCCTTCCGAAACCTCAGTAAAACTATTGTAGTATTTTTGTAAAAAATTGTAGTATTTATTGTAAAAAGATGTTCGAGGCATGGGGACATAAGTTTAAGAACATGAAGGGGATGAAAGATGAAAGCAGGAGAGAAGAATTAAAGAGGAAACTGACTTATCAGATCAGAGAGAGCCGAGTCCTAAGATGGCAATAGAGAAAGCTGAGAAGCAATCAAATTCACCTCATATATCTTTTCTCTCTCCTTGAAAACACAGGAATTAGTAGAACCACAAACTTTTAGAAAAGAGAAATGGGGAGCTAAAAATTGGAAGAAAGAAAACAAGGACTGAAAATAAAGACAAGAAAGAAGATGACTGGTTGAAAGTCTATTTAAGAAATAAAGAGTGTGGGCAAGAGATATGGTTCAGCTGTAGAGCACTTGCCTACAGGTTTGATCCCCAGAAAGATGAACTTCTCACATCTGGGCAACCCACTACTGCTTCAGGAGAGAAACATAGTGTATTTTCTGTAAAGGTCTAAAACAGATTTCTTCTAGAGTAAAATGCCATCAATACCAGAAATAAAAACTTATAAGCCACATTAGGAACATAATCGTAAAACTACAGAACACTACATATAAGAAAAACTATAATCCCGGAAAAGAAGGGAGCTGGGAGTAGAGAGTCAGTATGGCTCTGGAAGAAACTTCTTGAAAACTGAATAATAGAACACCTGATGTGTTTAAACATTGAGCTAAGACATGTCAGAGAGTTTAGTATATACAAAATCTTATACCAAAAAAGATAATTACTAATTTCAGAAACTACAAAAACATTATACAGAAAAAGAAGTAATTACAGCTAACTACACATTTCAGCTCTGAAAATAAATATATATATACTTTAAAATTCATATATATATGAATTTTAAAGTAAACATTAAAAACTGATGTAAAAGATGGGAATAGGAGACAGTAGAATGAATTGGACATAACTTTCCTTTCCTTATATATAAATACACGACCTGATGTAGAATATTGTGTAACTTTACATCATGTAAAACCTTAAGAATGGGATCCTAATTAAAGTAAGTTATGCTCCATGTATGTATAATATGTCAAAATACATCCTACTGTCATGTATTATTTAAAAAAGAACAAATTTAAAAAACACAAAAAATTTGATGTAACAAGAACACAACTTTTTGAAGACGAAAATAAAGAGGAGGTGCAAAGTCAATAAATGTCATGAGGGAACAATGCAAAGGTATTAATTAAAGACACAAAGTCACATACACATCAGCTCAAAGCAATACAAGTGGTCACCTCTGAGCAAGGAGAAATGTCTGGCTAGGGGAGACAGACTATAGCTTTTTAAAGAAATCTTTTAGTATCTAGTTGTTCTAAACTAAGTTATAGAAAACTCTTGATTAACTTTCTATACAGATGGGCTGGGGATGGCTCAAGCGGTAGCGCGCTTGCCTGGCATGCGTGCGGCCCGGGTTCAATCCTCAGTACCACATACAAACAAAGATGTTGTGTCTACCGAAAACTAGAAAATATATATATATATATATATATATAAATTCTCTCTCTCTCTCTTTCTCTTAAAAAAAAAAAAATTCTATACAGAATAGAGGAGGAAAGGGAAGGGTCTGAAGAGAATTTATGGCATAAAATACAGCTGTGGTTGTGGTCCCAACCCATAAGAATCCTTGTAGATTTTTCCTTTTTTGCTCTGATGATGGAGACATGAGGCAGTATAAGAAGGAACGAATGAAAAAAAAATATTATACACACATATTATATATATGTGTGATTTTTAAATAATAACTCATTTACATATATTAAATACAAATATTAAATACAAACAATGCTCTATCATTATGCATGCTATTAACATATAATGGTATAACTGTTGTGTAAAGGACCCACAAGTATTTCAAAACTAAACTGGAGTATTTGTAGTCCAAAGAGTCACACAACTAGTCAGTACTGAAGTCATGGTATACACATGGGCACTCTGACTTCAGGATCCATACTCTCAGCCCTGTTGTATGCAGTGTAAGTTTAAATCAAGGTGAGGAAAATGAGATAGTTTTGAAAAATTTATGCAGAAAAATGCCATTATCAGCCTGGGGTAAGAAGTGTGGAAAAGAATCAAGAGAAAATTCAAAGTAGAACTTATTGTATTGAGAAAAACAATTGAATAGAGGACCAAAGGTGAAGAAGTTTTGCACTGCTCATAGTTTTCACTTTTGGTTAAATGGGTACAGTTCTGGTGCAAATAATAACAATGAGGAGCTATTGATGTACTAAATCTGAGATGTCTGTGGGAAATTCATATGGAACAGTCCTATATTATTCTGTCTTATTTATATTCTGAAAATCACTCTGAAGTTTTATATACAAATCTTCATCCCTTTTGAAATTGACACAGTACTCCACTTTATGGTTAATATGCTTCTAACCATCCACTCACCTATTACTAATTACTTTTTATTAGCATTTTGCTGTTACCAATAGGATTTTTTTGCATTTCCCTTTTCTGAATATACCTGCAAAAGACTGTTTCTTAAAACCCTGTGAAAAATGCAGGCTTATTTTTTTCTGCCTCAGAATCTACTGATTTAGGCTTACACTGAATTACAAAGTGGTTAAAAGCATGGGTCCCGAAGTCAGAATGCCTATGTTTATATCAAGGATCCAATACTTACTAGCTGTGTGACCTTGAAAAAATCAATTACCTCTTTATTATTTAATTTCTCATCTGTAAAAATGGGGAAAAAAACAGTACTATTATCATATGCTTATGTAAGGACTAAATGAACTCTACATGTTATGTTCTTAGAAATATGCAGCATATAATAAATATAAATAATGATATTAGCTATTATAGTTAGTAGAGAATAAATGACACAGTAAAAATATTTGTGTCATCTTAAGCCATAGAGAATAAAAGTAACTTGGCTTAATAATGCTAGATATGACATGAGAGAAATCAGAGCTTCAAAATTCAAAGTGATATCTCCACATATTTCAAATTTAAAAACTGTTAACAATTTAGAGTATTTTTAGAATATAATTGTACTCTTCTAGGTAACTTTCAAGTCACAGAATAAGGTCTATTTTTGCTTTAAACCATTTGCTCCTAAGCAGGCATACGGGTCTCTCTATCCAACTTTCTTAATATTGTAATTTTCTGTTTCAAAGAACAAAGATGTTTCCTGCAGGTACTGTCAGAAATTAGTCTAACAGTGACATTTAGTTAAAAAAAAATCAAGAATGTTATATAGTATGCTATATTAAGAAACAGTATCTGAAAAATATTGAAAATAGTGAGCTAATATTAAAGACCATTCTTATAGCTATAAGAGAACTCTGAAAACAGCGAAAGCCAAAAAATTTGAGCATTATTTTACCCTTCAATTGGCATAAAAGTGCCATTGTCCTAAAATATTCCTTTACATAAACACAAACACACACACACACAAAATTGTGGTAACTAGTATATTCCTAGTAGCCATTTATTAAAAAACAAAATTCAGTTTCAGATTTCAAGTCAAATAAAGAATTTTAGGTATAGCAATCAATAAGTATATAAAAATATGGTCCATCACATCATCAGATCTCAATTTTTAATTCAAGTATTAGTACCCTATTAATGACCTTACTATTGGCATACTTACAGAGAAACTGCCTTAATCTCTAACCTATATTAAATGTTACAAATATCTTACTATGTATTTGGATTGTACCTGATTTGTGCTGAATCATACAACCAAAAAAGTTAGATACAATTGAGGGAGATATAAAAATATCACTGTCTCCACACTTCAAAGGAAAAGGGAAAAGAAATGAGTATTTGCTATTAAAATTATAATGGTAGTGCACAGTATATAAGTTTGGAATTTTCCATAATAAAAATTATTTTGAGCCAGGCTCAGTGGTGCATGCCTATAATCCCAGGGAACTGGGAGGCTGAGGAAGGAGGATCATAAGTGCAAAGCCAGCCTCAGCAAATTAGTAAGACTTTGTCTCAAAATAAAAAATAAAAATGGCTGGAGATGTGGGTCAGTGGTTAAGCACCCCTAGGTTTAATCCATGGCACCAAAAGGAAAAAAAACTGAAATACTGTATTATTCTGAAAAGAAAGAAACATGATTAATTTTAATTAAGAGTCAAATGAGATAGATATGTAGCTATTTATTTATTTATTTATTTATTTATTGTCCCAGAGATTGAACCCAGGGGTACTTAAGCACTGAGCAATATTCCCAGTCCTTTTATATTTTTTTATTTTGAGACAGGGTCTTGCTAAGTTGGTTGCCTAGGGCCTCACTAAATTGCGGAGGTTGGCTTTGAACTTGCAATCCTCCTGCCTCAGCTGCCTAAGTCCCTGGGATTACAGGTATGTGCCACCACACCAGGCTGTAGTTCTTGCTAATAATCTACTATCATTGTATAAATCACCTGCTTAGTTTTTAAAGTAAACTTATAATCTTTATTTAAGCATTTATTTAGAAGAGATAGTCAAAAAAAAATGAGATAGAACAACTTGGTTTGCCTTGTTTTATAAATAGCCTAAGATCTAGTATCCAAATAAAATTGTCTACACGTGTAGAGCTTATTTTCCCCAGAGGAAGATTACATAAGATAGCTACATAATTACATAAAAATAACCAACATGTTACCTAACTTTACCTAAGAAGTAGGTAAAGTTTTTACCCGTTTTATAGATGAAAACTGAGAGAGTAATTTGCCCATATCACACAGCTATGAAATATCCAAGCCAATGTTCTAACCTGCCAGTCTCTCATCAGTCCATAGTCTTACATGACATGCTACCCTTCTATGTTGTGAGTTAAAAAGAAATAATAAAGTCAGGTGCAGTGGTGCATGCCCGTAATGCCCACGGTTCAGGAGGCTAAGGCAGGAGATCCTTGAATTCAAGATCAGTCTTAGCAACTTAGAGGCCCTAAGCAACTCAGCAAGACCCTGTCTCTAAACAAAAATATAAAAAGGGCTGGGGATGTGGCTCAGTGGTTAAGGGCCCCTGAGCTCGATCCCCAGTACCAAAAAAAAAAAAAAAAAGTAGTAAAAAGGAACTAAATATCCTCCTTAGAACATCCTAAAATCTTGCCTTCTTTTTCTTTTCTTTTTTGTTGTACTGGGTATCAAACCCAGGGCCTTGTCTAATACTTAATGAAAAGTTTTGCAATGACTATTTCAAATAACTCACAAATTGTCTTTCAACAATTACTTTACTAGTAATAATGTTGCAGAAACCCTTAAAACAAAAACAGCTGTCAAATCAAATGTGAGAAATGATCTATTTTCTTAATCATTTAAAATACATGAATTATAATTAAAACATAAATTTCAAATATTGCATAGTTACAGATTATTAAAAATCATTTGGCATAACTCCTTATAAAATAAATGAGGAAACTGAAGCCCAGAGTATTCTCAAGAGCTTTATAAGCAGCAGCGCTGGATGTGCAAACAAAGACACAGGGCAAGGACAAAATTCCAAATGAATTACCATCAGGCTTGAAATGGCATTTCTATTGCTGTGCAATATTTAACATAAAAACTCTGGATTCCCTGCCTTCAAATTTTATGTATGTATTCTGAGAAAACAGAACACATATTCAGTGAACACTGGGTAATGGAGAAGCTTATAAGTTAGGAGAGATCTTCTGGAAGAAAAAGACTGAAAACACACACACACACACACACACACACACACAATCTACATACAAGTAAAAAAATGACCTAGCAATTTTCTCTTGTTTTGATTACTTCCATGTTTCCAATCACTTTTTCTTCAATCAGAATTAAGTCCAAAGTGTCAGTTCTTTGTTACTGACCCCACTTCTAAGAAGAAATTGTCACCAATGGAAAAGATAGCTTAAAGCTGAGATTGTGGAAGACAGATGAAGTTCTTCAATACCATTATATATTGCTACTATGTCAATTTGGTAAAGACGTAAATGCAATAAAAATTCACAAAAACATTTTAGTAAACAATATATCTAATGTTTCTTGTAAGTTTTGGAGCTATAAAAGATTAAAACTAATATGGTAAAGACTGACAGATAAGTACGGCAGACCAGGGTTGAGGTATCCAGGGTCTCAATAAGCCACATGCACAGATTCCTATTATTAACTCCTTCCCAGTCCACCTGCTTTTTTGGTGGCATATATTCTCATTCTTTAGTAAACTCCTTGCTCTAAAAAAGAAACAAAAGAATTAAGCCAAAATTAAGAAAACGAGTTCTACCATATACTTTATTTACTGTCTTTATTTTGGTTCTAAATTTCTATTTGAATTCAAATATAAAACAGTAAAATTAAGACAAAGTTCTGAAAAATATATTTGATAAATGGACTTTTGTGGAAAATCAGCACTAACCAAAAACTGTTCTTATTTCAACTCTTCCTGTGTTCTTTACCTAACATGATATACAACTTCAATTATTGTCCATTCTTGCCAACTCTTTCAGAAAACAAAAACTCTTGCCTCTTTTCCACACAAACCTTCCATATACACTCTAGATTAGTAACCTCAATCCTTTATATAATCTATAATCATTGTCCATTCTTTCTGTTTCTCTCTCTTTTTTTTTAATAAGGGCACTTTACTACTGAGCTACATCTCTCCTCCTTTTCAATGTTTTAAATTTTGAGACAGGCTGGCCTCAAATTTGTAATCCTCCTGCCTCAGTCTCCTGAGCTGTGGGATGACAGATGTATGCCACTGTGGTTTGGTGAACCATTTTCTCTTCCATTGGGTTCCTTTATCTACAAAACCTACTCAGACCAAGTTTCCCTCACTACCTTTCCACACACAAAAGTAATTTTACTTTTTTAATAGTAAGTTCCTGTTATGAGCTGAATTGTCTCTGTGCTGTCCATCCCCCACCTCCGCAAAGAGTATGTTGAAGTCCTAACCTCTGGTACATGTGACTGGACAGTGACCTTATTTGGAAAAAGAGCCTTTGCACGAATAATCCCAGTAAATGAAGATATTAGAGTTGGCTCTAAATTCATCCTTACTAGTGTCCTTATAAGAAAATATAAAAACAGAAGGGTGGAGAGATGTCATGTGAGGCAGAGATTGAAGTGGGTGATTCATCTACAAAGCCAAAGAATGCCAAAAAAAAAAAAAAAAAAAAATTGCCAATGATCACCAGAAACTAAGAGATACACTTGAAATTGATTTTCCTGGGGTCTTTACAGAGATAGTATGGGCCCTATCTACAGCTTGACTTTGAATGATAAAATTAATAAACATTATAGGTAAAATTTCTGATGTTTTAAACTACCAAAGTTGTCATGTACTTTGCTATATATCCCTAGAATATCAAGATAGTCCTTAATGATCTCCTCAAGAACCTTCCTTTTCTCAAAAATTTTTAAATTAACGCTTCAGTTAAGCTGAAATATAACTCCAGTTAACAAGCACTAAAAGCGTTTTAAATAACATCATTATCCCCACCCTGAACAGAGAATCCTACAGTATTTTCTCTGTCCTTAGTCTTATTCACTTCTGTGTAGTATTACACATTTTATTAGTCTTATTCATACTTCTTAGGGTTGCCTGAATTAGCAAATAATTATGTTTTATTCTGGCAGTAGTGACCCCTACAACTTTTAAAAACTCAGCTCACATTTTAAATCCTTCTTCCTAAAAAACAGTTCTCTGCAAAATGCTGAGTTAAGTGACCACTTCTATATTCTTAGAGTGATATAAACAGTTAACAATGATTCCTACCAAGAAGTACTTACAAAAATCACATGAGAAACTTTTTGAAAAACAACAACAACAAAAAACTATTATGTCCTGTGTTCTACCTAAATTTTCAAGAAGTCCATCAGGTGATTTTGAGATGCTTCTGATTCAAACTCACTAATTTTATATAACACTGAATACTGAGCAGTTGTTTACCTGTCTCCTCTTCCCCCTAAAACTGAATTACTTAAGAGTAGGAATTGACATTTTCTTATCACCTAGGCCTAGCAGAAAAGAGTATTAACAACCAAATACCAGAAGTTGGCAAATTTAGGCCCACGGACCAAACTCCACTGCAGGATTTTGTAAACAAGGTCATTACTGAGACATAGCCATAGTCATTCATTTACATATCATCTATGATTACATGCATACTACCATAGCAAGCTTGAATTAGTTGAGACAAAGATTGTATGACCCATAAAACCTAAAATCTTTACTACCTGGTTCTTAATAGAAAAATTTGCTGATTCTTAACCTACAGAATAAATGACTGAGGACGACCTCAAACTTGTGATCCTCCTGCGTCATCAGACTTCCAGGTCGCTAATATTACAGGCATGAACCATCCAAAAGGCCAGAAGTCAACTCATATCTGACTTAGAACAAACTAAGAAATTAGAAATTCAACAGCTACACCTTCTCTCAAAGTCTATACATAAAATATGTATGTATAATATGCACATGTAAAGGTAAGTTTTAATACAGATTTATGCACGTATTTGTTTACATGTAAATAAATAATATATATTTAACACTATATCTTTAACATAGATATACTACATAAAGATAATATATAACTTTGAGGCTTTTGGTTATTAATTATACATAACCTCAACAAACTTAATACTCTAACTTCAACACCTAAATGAAATTAAAACTACCAAATTATACAGTGAAAAATCTGACCCAAAAGTAGGCTAACAAACTGAAGACAGTCTTCAGACAAAGTTGGTTTTTAAAACCTTGCAACACAAAATGAATTCTCAGAACAGGCAACATCCCAATTAGCTGAGATTGTTGAAGATCTAGAATTACATTTTAACAAGATTTCCAGTGATCTTTCTGTACAAATTTGAGATTAAACCAAATGAATATTGCTAAAACAAAATACCACATTCAGAATTAAGTCAACTCTTCTTGCCAACAACCACAACCAAATGAAGGTACAACTTCACAAAACATTCAGAGATATTAAACTTAACAGGTAATTTTTTAAATCATCTGATGGTGACAAAAGATGACAATACCTTGAGCACTTGAACTTGACCTTCTGTAGTAATTTCCTTTAACAGCTCACAAAAGGACTGACAAAGACCCACTGCATATGTCTGAAATTCAATCCAAAGACAATATAAGAATATATTTGTAATATCAAAAAGGCATAAATTCACTTTGAGACTCATTATTACCTATTTGAGAAGTATATGCTAAAGGTCTAAGCATATGAAGTTTTTCAACTAAAAGTCTTAGGATTAAGGAAAAAAAGATTATGCCTCACAAAAATAGTTTATTGATACACTGATTTTTATAGAAATGAGGATATATTTATTTAAATAGCACAGTTCCTGCATTATATAACAATGGAGCGGCACGTATCACATCTTCCTTGCAGTGGGGAATGCTCACAGTGAATTTTTTCCCCATTAAATTAACAAAATAATCTTAAATTTTGAAATGACAATAATAAACAATAATAACAATAATAAACATAATAACTACTTAATTTCTTACAAACACTACTCCAACATACCTGTAAAAATTCTGTTGATGATAAAAAGATATAGCCATTGATGATCTTAAAACAGGTTCTGAGATTTTCTGAACTTAGTTCTGCCAAAACAATAATTTTCAAAATAAAGAACAAATTAATTCATTGTTCAAATCAGTTTAAGTAAAGTGATAAAAACAATCAGAAAATAATTTGACCCAACCTTTCATTTCAATCTAAATTTTTAGTGATAAAATGGCAAATAACATGTGACTGAATCATTTTATCATTATATTTTGACGCTTAAATGAACTCAATGAGCATTTACTCAGTATACTGCACTGTCACTGAATATTCTATTTTACTTATGAAAAAAGTTCCCTACTATAATCCCAAAGTATTATATTTTGTTCAGGTATTCAATTCTTGGGCTTTGTTCTTCAAATTTGCTCCCCATAAAAAAATCTACATATAAAAAATGTTCTTAAACATGGAATTTCCAGGATGAAAAAAAAATTTTTTTTAATTGATCCAAATGTACATGAAGTGAATATAGTTGTAATAATGTATGGCAAGTTTCAGATATAGATGATAGTGTGGAGTTGTTTTGATCTGTATAATTATAAATAATCTATATTCTATGATATACTTATTGTATGTAGGAAGATATAAAATTGCAATGCACCATCATTTGGTCACATTCAATTTTAATAAAATTATTACTTTGCATTTGAAAAGAAAATAGCTAAAATTTACCTTGGTGAAAATTACCTTCTTATTACTTTCCCTTTCTCTCTTTCACCACCCTCTTTTTTCCTCTCCAATTTGCCCAATCTCTCTTCCTCCCTCCTTTTAGCCCCCACTTAAGGCAAGTTTACCAGATTTAACAATTAATTTTTTAAGTATTTTTTTAAAATTGTCGATGGACAAATATCTTTATTTTATTTTATTTTTTATGTGGTGCTGAAGATTGAACACAGTGCCTCACGTGTGCGAGGCAGCTGCTCTACCAATGAGCTACAGCCTCAGCCCAACAACTAATTTTTGGTCTGTTCCAGAACTTCAATTTAGGTTTATACCTGAATTTGAGAAACTTGAGAACAACTGCAAAAAAATTTTGTTCGTATGAAGTTGAACAGAATGAGGCTTGGTTGAAAAATGATCATAGTAAATAGGGCTCAGGGCCATCTCTTATTAAAGTAGTGCTGATATTGGGATCAGCAGAGGTCAAACATTAAATTAATACATCATCATCAGGATATTCACCCAACCCTGGGATCTTAAAGAAAAAACAAAAACAAAAAACAACTCACAAAGTAGTCCTTCGTTTAAAAAAAGCCAAACCTATACCAGCAGATGGGTAGACATACAAACAATATGAAAAAGCAAGGGAACAAACCATCCCAAACAACCCATAATGCTTCAACAACTGACTTTTTGACTATGGAGGAAATGTCAAAGAAGGAATTTAAAAAGCTTACAGTTGGGGCTGGGCTTGTGGCTCAGCGGTAGAGTGCTCGCCTAGCACATGGGAGGCCCTGGGTTCAATCCTCAGCACCACATTAAAATAATGGTATTGTGTCCAACTACAACTAAAAAATAATTAAAAAAAAAAAAAACTTATAGATAAGCTGTTCCATGAGCTAAAAGACAATGTAAGGAGTGAAATCACAAAGAAAATATAGAAAGTGAAAGATCACTTCAAAAAAAAGAGATATTCCAAAAAAGAACCAAGCAGAAATCCTCAAAATAAAGAAATCAATAAACCAAATCCAAATTTCAATGGAAAGCATAACCAATAGATTAGACTACTTTGAAGACAGACTGAAAACAAAGTATATAATCTTGAAAATGAAGTCAACCAAAGAAAAAAGATGTTATGAGACAATGAACAGAATATTCAAGAAATGTGGGATGACATTAAAAGACCAAATTTAAGATTCATGGGGATAGATGAAAGCTCTGAAACACAAACTAAAAGAATGCACAATCTTTTCAATGAAATAGTATCAGGAAATTTTCCAAACCTTAGGAATAAAATGGAAAGTCAAATACAGGAGACATATAGGATACCAAATACACAAAATCACAACAGATCCATTCCAAGACACATTATTATAAAAATTTTTTAATATAAAAAGGATAGAATCTTAAA
Source organism: Marmota flaviventris (assembly GCF_047511675.1). NCBI lineage: Eukaryota > Metazoa > Chordata > Mammalia > Rodentia > Sciuridae > Marmota > Marmota flaviventris. The sequence goes on from NC_092502.1 coordinate 116,945,217, forward strand.
AGCTGCAAGAGAAAAATGTATGGTGACATCTAAAGGTAAGCCAATTTGAATTTCAACAGATTTCTCAACCCAGATGCTTAAAAAAATTATATCTATTTATCTATCTCAAGCTCTGAAAGAAAATACTTGTCAACCAAGATTACTATACCTAGCAAAATTAAGTATTAGAACTAAAGATGAAATAAACATTTTTTACAATAAACAAAAGCTAAAAACTTCATAACTAGAAAGCCTGTACTACAAAACATACTAAATATTTTAAGAAGTAAAAAATAAAAATGGAAACAAGCATAGACACAAATTGCACTAGAACAACAGTAAATCAAAGGAGAAGCAAACCCAATTTAAACATTAGAAATAAATCAAAATGGCAGGAAGTAAAAAAAAAAAAAAAAACTCTCAATATTACCGAATGTAAATGATCTAAACTCTTCAATCAAAAGACACAGGTGGCAGATTTGTTTGAAAAACAAGACCCAAAAATACGCTATCTGCAAGAGATTCACCTCACAGGCAAAGACATCCACAGATTGAAGGTAAAAGGATGGAAAAAACAGCATTCACATCACATAGATCTCGAAACTAAGCAGGAGTTATTATTCTCGTATCAGATAAAGTGGACTTCAAGCCAAATTAATTAGAAGAGACAAAAAGGTCATTTCATACTGCTTAAGGGAATCACACATCACCAAGATACAATGGTCATAAATATTTATGCCCCAAACACTGGAGCATCTATGTATATCAAACAAACACTATTCAATATTAAGAATCAAATAGATCACAATACAGTATACTGGATGAGTTTAAAATGCCTCTCTCATCACTGCATATATCACACAAACAAAAAATAACTAAGAAGCGGGGTTGTAGTGGCACGTGCCTACAATCCCAGAAGCTCTGGAGGCTGAGGCAGCAGGATCAAGAGTTCAAAACCAGCCTCAGCAAAAGTGAAGTGTTAAGCAACTCAGTGAGACTCTGTTTCTAAATAAAATACAAAATAGGGCTGGGTATGTGGTTCAGTGGTTGAGTGCCCCTGAGTTTAATCTCTGGTACCTCCCCCCACAAAAAAATAGCCAAAGATATTGCCTTAAGATATCTACAGAATATTTCATCCATCAATAACTGAATGCACTTTCCTCTCAACAAAACATGGGACATTTTCTAAAATGGACCGTATTTTAGGTCATAAAGAAAATCTTAGCAAATACATAAAATGGAGAATACCTTGCATTGTATCAGATCATAATGGAATGAAATTAGAAAACAACAATAAGATAAAAAATAGAAAACACTCTTAATTCCTGGAGATTAAATAATATATTTTTAAATGAAGAATGGCTAGCAAAAGAAATCAAGGGAAAAATTAAAAAAAAATACTTAGAGGTAAATGAGAATAGTGATACAATATATCTAAATCTCTGAGACAATATGAAGGCCTTTCTAGGAGGAAAGTTCATAGCATTGAGCTCAGACATTAAAAGAACAGAAAGATACCAAATAAATAACATAACATTACATCTTAAAGCCCTGGGGTGGGGGTGTACCAACGACAAAATTAGAAGAAGACAGGAAATAATTAAAATCAGAGCCAAAATCAGTGAAATTGAAATTTAAAAAAATTACAAAAGATAAACAAAACAAAGAGTTGGTTTTTTGACATTTTAATATTGTTAAACCCTTAGCAAACTAACCAAAAAAGGGGGGTAAAAACTGAAATTTTCAAAGACTGAGATGAGAAAGGACATATCACCACCTATACTACTAAAATCCAGAGGATCATCAGAAACTATTTTGAAAATTCATATTCCAATGACCTATTTAGAATAGCTCCACAATATGGACACATTCCTAGAAACATATGACCTACCCAAACTTAACCAGGAGGATATAGAAAACTTAAACAGATCAATTTTAAGTAACGAAATTGAACCTGTAATCAAAAGCCTTCCAACAAACAAAAGTCCAAGTCATCAAGTTCTAACAGACCTTTCAAGAAGAACTAATACCAATTCTCCTCAAATTATTCCACAAAATATAAAAGGAAGAAATTCTGCCAAACTCATTCTACGAAGTCAGAATCATTAATGCCAAAAATAGACAAAAGACATATCAAAAAAAGAAAACTTCAGACCAATATCCTTTATGAACATAGATGCAAAAATTGTTAATATTGGCAAACTGCATACAAAAACACATTAAAAAGACAGTGCAACATGATCAAGTGAGTTTTATCCCAGAGATGCAAAGTTGGTTCAAGATACGGAAACCAATAAATACAATTCACCATATAAATAGACTTAAAAATAAGAATCCCATGATTATCACAATAGATGCAGAAAAAACATTTGACAAAGTATAAAACCCATTCATGTTTAAAACACTAGAAAAACTAGGGATAGAAGAAACTTACCTCAACATTGTAAAGACTATATACAATAAACCCAAGGTCAACATTATTCTGAAAAAAGAAAAACTGAAGGCATTTCCTCTAAAAATAGGAACAAGACAAGGATGTTTACTTTCACTACTGCCATTCAACACAGTCCTTGAAAACCAAGCAAGAGCAATCTGGTAAGAGAAAGAAATTAAAGGGATACAAATAGGAAAAGAAGAGCTCAAATAATCAGTTTGCCGACAATATGATCCTATATTAAGACCCCAAAAACTGTAACAAAAGATTTGTAGAACTCATAAATGAGTTCAGCACAGTAGCAGGATTCAAAATTAACACCCATAAATCAACTGCATTCCTATACTCCAAAGATGATTCTGCTAAAAAAGAATTTAGGAAAACTATCCCATTCACAACAGTTTCAAAAAGAATAAAAAATACTTGGGAATCAATCTAACAAAAGAGGTGAAAGGCCTCTATAATGAAAACTATAGAACACTAAAGAAAGAAATGGAAAAAGACCTTAGAAGATGGAAAGACCTCCCATGTTCTTTGATAGGCAGAATTGATACTGTCAAAATGGCTATACTGGGCTGTGACTGTGGCTCCAGTGGTAGTACACTTGCCTGGCATGTGAGGCACTGGGTTTAATTCTTAGCACCACATATAAATAAATAAATAAAACAAAAGTCCAACAACACTTAAAAAAAAAAAAAAAGAGGGGACTGGGGTTGTGGCTCAGTGGTAGAACGCTTGCCTAGTATGTGCAAGACACTGGGTTCAATCCTTGGCACCACATAAAAATGAATAAATAAAATAAAGGTGTATAAAAAATGTTTTATCTGTTTTAAAAAAAAGAAGCTGGATACAATCTTAGGATAACAAAAGTAACTTTACTACATACTATTTTAATTATATATTTTAAAAAATTTTTTTCCCTGTGTTTTTGGTCCTGGGGATCAAATCCAGAGTATAACACTTGCTAGGAAAACACCCACACTAACCTACATCCCCAGCCTTTTTTTGTTGTTGTTGTTGTTCTTGTTCTTGAGAGAGGATCTTGCTACGCTGCCCTGGCTGGTTTTGAATTTGTGATCTTCTTGCCTCAATCTCCAAACTAGATGAGATTATAGGTACATACCACCATGCCTATTATTCTTAAAAGTTATATAGAATAATGTAGAAACTTAAAAACACAATTCACCTTATTTCTTAACATCAGGGACTCTTTTTAAGAATAATGGAAGGTATGATTTAAAGTTAGCTACAATAACCCCAAATTATGGCTAAATTAAAAAATATTAATTAGTTTATGCTTTAACACTTACCAAGAAGTGGTGACATATTCTGAAATACACGAAGCAACTCTGGTGTAATACATGGGCTATTCTCCAATGTTACTAACCTAGGTAGAAAACCACAGATGATTAAATCATTTTCATGCCCATTGATGCTACTAATACAATAATATGAATATAAAAAGTTTTCTCTAAAGGATAAAACAGTAGATAAAACATACAGTTATAAAAACTATTTACAAAAATTGGCAAATACCTCAAAATAAATACCTATGCATAGATTATGTAGTATTATTTCTTCATATATAACAATAATAGTAAGGAAAGTATTTACTAAAGTATGGATAATAATGAAATTATAATTTTAAAGCAAAAGCATGATTAATATGGTGAAAAGGGGGAAAATTATCTTGTTTTTCTGATTTTCTTGAAATGCTCTTGTGCGACATGTAATTTATATGCCCCTTCAACAAGAAAATGGACTAATATTAGTAAAATGATAGGCTAAATACTTTCTAAATATGAACTTAAAACAACAAAGTGCGATTACAAGCCAATCTAACACCCTTAGCAATCTACAACAATCAATGTATAAAAAATTATATAAATTATGGTTTATCACAGAAGTGTGTGACTGGTTTATCTATCTCCCCTAAGCCCCAGAGAACTTAAAGGAGAAAACCATGATTATCATAATAGCAGCAAAAAAGAAAAAAAAAACTATTAAATATAGTAATTGCTATAAAAATTCTTACCTGATTATAAATAGAAAGGAAATTCCACAACAAAGTACCAAATACTCATAGTAATTATACTTATCGATGATGACATGTTGAAACTGTCCTCTTGAAAAGCAGAAATAAGCCTCTAAACACTGTAATACCTTGTCTACCTCCATAATTATTCAGTTTACGTATGAAGGGCCTCTAATATGCCAAGCAAGTTAGTAAAAGATACAAGAATAAGAGAGACTATCAGTATATGAACATCAACGGACTCTCTATATGCCAAAAATCAATAGTTAAGAAATAACTGGATGATGTTATGTCTCACAGATACAAAAATCCACCATCACAAAGATGTCAATTCTCACTGTTAAACAATTAAGCAGTTTAACACCATTTCAGTTCAAATCCCTATAGAGTTTTTTCTGGAAATTAGGCTTGCCTAATTGCCTAAGGAGGATGCCTAAAATCAGACAAAAAATTTTAAGAAAAGAAAAAGGTATAAATGGGGCTGAGAAATTTGAGACAGATACTTGCTTAACTTGTTAGTACAACTTAGTATATATAAAATATATAAAACGAACAGAAATTAATTTACTAAAAAAAAACAGCACAATGAACAGACTTTCCTTGTCAACAGGTCCAAACTATCTGAGGCTTGTACTTTCCCTTTCAAGTTGTTACTCTATTTTCTATGCTAGCTTTCATGGAAGAAACCATGCTATTCAAAAGCGGGGGGGAAAAATCTGAATTTAAACTACTTAAAATGACAAGGTGTTTGACTTCAGAATCAACTAATAAAGACGAGACGGGAGAAGAAATGAGACCCCCCCCCCAAAAAAAAATTCAAAGCACTACTCTTTACCATTAAAAAAGACAACAACTATTTTGACTAATATCACTGCATATACATATATTTTTCATGAAAATATTTCAAATTTTAAATTCAATGTTTTTAACAATGCATAAAGTTACTAAAAATAACAAAATTTTGTAGTAAGCAACATATTTTTAAAACATATAGAACAAAAAGTTTAAGCCATGAACACTAAGACAACTGGAGTATTTTTAATAAATCAATATTAAGAAGAAAAAGCAAAATAATGACATGAGCTACATAACTAACAAGTTAAAAAAATAAATGCATGTAAAACTCTGTATCAGTGGCACTCTCATCACTGCAATGACATATTACAAAAATGGATGTTTAGTCCTTAACATTGATTTAACACACACACACACACACACACACACACACACACACACACACACACAGTACAATGGAAAATATAGCTCAATAGTAGAGCACTTGCCTAACATGCAAAAGGCCCTGGGTTGGACATACAGCACCACAAAACAAAACACCATATAAGTCACCTGTTATAGAGGTAATGTAACAAATTCATATCTGAATCATATACTTTAATAACAGCAAAAATGTTTGGTCAAAGAAGTCACTAAACAATCGGAAATGATAGCAACAAAAATTTTTTTTAAAAAAGACTATCCAAATATATGGGAAATATATACCTATTTCCAATACTAATTTCACAGCTTTGAATATTTTATTATTTAATAAGAAAAATGAAAAAAATGAACCTTTTGCCTTATACATTAAGAAATCCTATAAATTCACAATTAAATATAGGAAATAAAAAATATGAAGCAAAAATATTTCAAAGGACAGAAACAATTTATAAATCTAAGAGTTCAATCATAAGGAGCTCTGAAAAATGTACTTTAATAAATATACATCATTTTTAAATGTTTGTATTAGAGCATCATAACTGTATATAATAGTGGGATTCATGCAACATATTCATACATGCATACAAAATAATTTGATCAATTTCAATAAATGTACTTTGAAAAAAAAACAACTAAAATTAAAAGTCAAATAAATAAATAAAATAAATATTTAAACTTATAACAGAGGATGATATTAAAGCTGTAAATGAGCTGGGCACTGTGGCACACACTTGTAATCCCAGCAGCTCAGGAGGCTGAGGCAGGAGGATCTTGAGTTTAAAGCCTGCCTCAGCAAAAGTGAGGCACTAAACAACTCTGTGAGACCTGTCTTTAAATAAAATACAAAATAGAGCTGGAGATGTGGCTCAGTGGTCTAGTGGCCCTGAGTTCAATCCTTAGTATGAAGGGGGAAAAAAAGCTGTAAATGAATCCCTGGTCTCCACCCTGGGTCCATTTCAAGTTTATTAGTAAATTCTTAAAATGTCCAAAGAATAAACAGCACATTACAAAAAGCATTACAGTGTAAAGAAAATAATTTTCAAAATTGTTAGACTAGTAAAATAACCCTAATATAAAACAAAACAATGCCATAATATATAGATCACAGAACCAGCTCATTTATAAATACAAGAAAAAATAAAATTAGGCAAAATACTAACAAAAAAACTTTTTTAATAGTACTTTATAATTTATCCAAGTAAATAAAGTTTTTCTCAAGAAGCCAAGGCTTTTGTAAGAATTTTTATCTTTTAAGAGAAAAATATAATCTCTTAAATACATGGCAAAAAGCAATCAAATTGTTTTGTTCTTTTTGTTTTTAAATGATGAAAATCATACTGCATTTAATGGTATATAGCAGACACTGCTTATATAGCATTTATTGCCACACATACGTGCACACACACAAACACACACACACCTTTTCAAGTAAAATACTTTTTAAAATTCTGCTTAAAATCATTTATAGTATTGCTACAAATTTATATTGTTAGAAAAATGAAAAAATAAGACTAAAAACTCATGAGTTGATTCTTAGGATATAAGTTATATGACACAGGAAAAAACTACAGCAAGTAGGAAGAGGAGATAATAAACATAAGAGCAGAATGAAAGAGGAAATAAACAACAGAGTAAAAGCAAAAAGCTGGTTCTCTGACAAATCTCTAGAGAAATGGTTCTAAGGGAAAATAAGAAGCAATGAAAAAAATCACGTAACTGGTCTGCAAGTTTCACTTTACATTCATGACCATAAATATCAGCTGGTATTGGTTATCCATAATAAATTCCAATTCTCATTTTTTTAACTACTTTATAACTTTCCTCCCCGACATCTCTCTCATATCTGTGTATACTCCTACATCAGCCCAAAACTCCCAGCTGATGAACATGTTTCATATTTGATTGAAAAACACAAGTCTGTTATATGGAACAAATTCCTATATTACCTAACTACAAAATTTGGAAATCTACCTTCCTGCCTCCAGTTAACATGAAGTATTGCAACTGCTATCAAAATTCAACTCCTCCATTGAGTTCTGACTTCTGTCCCTTTCCTTCTCCTCCAATTACCCCACTCTCTCAGTCAAGCTTCACCCATTCTTCTAGATCTTACATTTCCAGGCTTACATTCTAGACTCTTCTTTATAATAAAAATTCTCAAACAAGTTGTCAGTGTTCAGTACTTACTTCAAATTCCTTGTTCAACCTACTCATTCTAATTCCTGTTCCAATCTCGCCACTGAAAACCCTTCTGGCATCTCCAGGAGGACAAATTCACTTCTCTTTATTACCTTATTAGGAGAATCAGAAACATTTGCCACAGCTGCCCACTCCCTCATTATAGATATTCTCTCTTAGCTTTGGTTTCCTACTATATCAATAGATAGCCTTTCTCTGTCTTTCTAGATGGCTCCTCCTTTCTCTGTCTTAGTAGATGACTCCTCTTCTATCCACAAAATCTTGTAAGTTCATCAGGATCCTGCCCTGAGCAGAATATTCTCTATCGAAACTTCTCTTACCATGCAATCTTATATGGCTTTAAATGCCATATACAAAGAGCTAGCCACTTTAGCAAACATCTCATTCTCACAACAACCATGTAAAGTACCAATTATTTTTCCTAAATTCACAGATGATTTATTCAAATGATAAACTGAATAAAGCATTACAAACTGAATGCAGTATTAAAACAGACTGGCACCTATATCTGTCTGGTTCCAAATATGAGCTCTAGAGAAATATATAAAGAAATTTAAATTTGTACACTGATTCTTTAATCTAGAGAACCTTAACTAGTAATAAATTTAATAAGTTTTTTTAAAAAATTTATATTCAGTCATTATTCATGATGAATTGCATAAGGCTAGGAAAAATGAAATTACCATTAGCAGAGCAATGCATTGTTATTATACTTTGTTTACATAATTCTTTGAAAACTTATATGCTTTTAATAAACGCACTAAGTCTAATACTGACAAGTCTGAATCTAGCTCTTCATAATTTTAACATTTTCTAATATTCAACATCATATAGTATCTATATGTAATGAAAAGTAATTTTGTGCCAGAATTAATGTTTTAATTTATAATCTAGAACAAGGGTTGGCAACCTATAGGTCATGGGCTAAAACCAATCCATATTCTATTTCTGGGAATGATCTTTAGTTGGAGCACAGCCATGTCCATTTTTTTATGTAATGTCTATGATGGCTTTGACCAGCAGAGACTATATGATCTGGAAACCCTAAAACATTTACTATCTGGCCCTTTACCAAAAATGTTTACCAACCTCTGGTCTAGAGTGGTCCACCCTATACAAACATAAAAATATGAATATAAAAGATTTCAACAACATGCTAATTAACAATCAAACTATCTACCTGTCATTTCAGTTCAAATAACATAAACTGGGAAAGAATATCAGGAACCCAAATCACAAATTAGTAAGCATTTATCTAGTTAAGTTTTTAAATCATTCATTCACTATTCTAATATAAGATCAGTAATTTATAATTTGTACCTATAACAATTTCTAAGAATCAAAACTGTTAATTCTGCTTAATTAACAAAGAAAGGAGGAAAGGGAGTAGTAGTAGGACTACTAACTCCAGTAGTCAGTTTACACACCGGAATTTCTAAATCTTTCACGTATCATTCATTAAAAGACTGTCTCTGAAACTTTTTCCATCACTAAGCTGAGTTTAATAAAGCAAAAGGATTTTCTAGAATAGCTGCTTACATACACAGTAAACTAATAAATGTTTATAGCACTAAACTGCCACGGAAATAGGGATTTGTGTTTTTTCTTCATTCTTTTAATGCTACACATGTAGTATAAGCATTTTGGGCTGAGGTATAATATTTCGGCACTTACTTAGTAAGGTAAGATAGAGGTTGAGAAATAACTCAATATCCCCCCATCACATTTCATAGATTGGAAATTTTAAGACAATTTTAATTTGTGAAAGTTACCACAATTCTCATTTTACATGCCAAATTCCAAAAGAAGAAATGTAGATGATTCGTCTGTTATAAACCTATACTGAATAGCATCTGCCCCCCAAAAGGAGCTGTTATGTTATCCATTTGGGGAAATCAATTTCATGTTCTTATTTTTTTAAATGCTACAGTGTTTTTACACATGACCTTTACTTTATTGGCATGAGAGTAGGGAAGGCCAGGGAAAAAATAATGGTATCAAGTTTTTCCTCTTACCATAATTCTAAACCATCTTCCAGAAGATAGACATGTGGAGGCTGGGAAACATCTGTACTCAGTTGGATAACTGGGAGCAGGAAAGGGTACAGGTTCTTGCTGTCTGCTCCTAATCCCTATGAGAAGTATAAATACAACTTATGATAAGACACTCTAAGGTCCCTCCCTCCCACCAAAAATTTACCTATCATATCTGAAATCAATTTGTAAAGAATAAATCAAGAGTTTTTGAGGATGGCTCTCATTATATGCACTATTAAAAGCTGTTTACAAATAGAATCAAAAAATACTATTCAACTTCCTAATGGCAGTAAAAAAATATACATGCCTTGGCTTTTTTGTTAATTATTTTTAATAATCTAAGAAAACAAAGATGAAAGATGAAAAAGAAGTCTAATCTAAAATTCCAGTATGCTTACTGATATCTTAGGGGGGTTCATTGGTGTAGCATACTATAAACACTTCTGAAGAAAATAAAAAGGATTACAAATCAATCTCTTAACCATAATAATCTCTATACTCTAATAAAGGCAGAAAGAAAACCAAATTAACTAACACCTACTCACTTAGGAAATAATGCAAATAATAATACAGCTTACAGAAAATTACAATGCCAGCCAGGCATGGTGATGCTCGCCTATAATGGCACACACCTATAATCCCAGAAGCTTGGGAGACTGAGGCAGGAGAATGGTGAGACCCTAAGCAACTCAGTGAGACCCTGTCTCTAAATAAAATACAAAATTGGTCTGGGGATGCAGCTCAGGGGTCAAGTCTTCCTGAATTCCATCCTAGGTTACCCCCATCCCCCAAATAATTACAATGCCATAAAATATATACATATTCCCCCTATGATGTCATATATCCTCAGTTTAGTTCTTTTTTTCCTCCAATTTTAGAGTGTACATTATTAACTATAGTCATCACACTATGTAATAAATCTAATTTAAATCTTTTGTCTAGTTAAAATTTTATACTTTTGTTCAAAACATTTCTCTCCTCCTTGTCCCCTGGAAAACACCACTCTAATTCCTGCTTCTTTTAGTTCAACTTTTTCTGACTCATATATTAAGATCATGCAATATTTGTCTTTCACCTCATCATCATCTATGGGACATATACATTTTCAGTAGAAATGCATAAAGTTTATTGCTAAATGTGTTAACTGTAAGTTTAGCTTTCTCTCTAACCAAAAATAATTTAGAAGATCTTATTAAAGAGTTTTCTAAGGAAGAGAACTATAAAAATTCCATTACCTAATAAAGTAGTATACTGGGCCTTAGAACTAAGTTAAATTTCATTCCCCATAGTTCAGTCTTTTCATGGAACATAAATAAAAAAACATATTAAAAAAAACAGTCAAATTCATTTTGATTATCAAGTAGACTAAAAAGTTCCCAGGGAAATTAAAATTTACTCAATAGCCTACTAAAATAAGCAAAACATGCTAGCATTAGAAAAACTAAGGTAAATAACTGCTGAACACACAAACACTGTGTCAAAGACTAAGAGATCTAAGTACCTTGTAATCTAATGACTGAATGATGTCCCAATCCCTGATATGAAGCTTTAAAAATGTGAACTCTCTAGAGACCCACAATAACTATAAGATATTGTCTACCATATTATGAAATCTCAAATAAATTTATCAGTTTATAAGAGGAAATTAACTTTGTAACTTTCTGTGACCTATAATTTTTTTAAAGAAAAAAACAGGAACAGTACCCTTTAGATTTGACCTTTCTCAGGGTACTGCCCTTGGTTCTCTTCTCATATCCCATTAACACATTGATTATGTCTAAATCTATTACCTCCAACCCAATTTTCTGAATTCCAGACACTCAAATGACTATAGGACATTATCTTCCAGAAGGAATCTCAAACTCTTAACACTGAACCAACTCATTGTCTTCCTAAAAAATTGTTCATTAGTGACTCAGGAGGATGAGGCAGGAGGATCTCAAGTTCAAGGCTAGCCACAAACAACTCAGCGAGGCCCTAAGTAATTTAGTGAGACCTTGTCTCAAATGTAGCTCAGTGATGGAGCACCCTGGGTTCAATATCCAGTACCAAAAAAAAAAGAAAAAAAGAAAAGAGAAAAAGAAATTGCTCCTCTTCCTACATTTCCTTCCTGCATTCAAGTGACATGAACCATTAAACTTAGTGATAAATTATATCCTATCCTCTTCCTGATTCATCCCTAACTTTACTTCATGTCCAAACAATCCTTAATCCTACCTCTTTAATATTCTTTAAATCTCTCCCCCTCTTTTCCATAAATTGAACCTAGATCCTTATCATCACCCTTATCTAGATCCTTTTTCATAATTAAGAATCTCAGTGAGGCTTTGACAGCTTTTCTAAAATAAAAATAATCACCCCAATGGCTCAGGAGGTTAAGGCAGGAAGATTGCAAGTTCAGAGCCAGCCTCAAAAACTTAGTAAGGTCCTGAGCAACTCAGGGAGACCCTGTCTCTACATAAAATTTTAAAGGAGGGGGAGGGGGGCGAGGCAGCACTGGAGATGTGGCTCAATGCCTCAGGGTCCAATCTTCAGTACAAAAGAAAGAAAGTAAGAAATCGTAACAATCCTTCCTATGAACTTCAAAAGATATTATTTTAGCCTTCCTGATCCAATATACAAGTTCTGTATATCATGTTCTAACTACACCAAACAACTCAGAAAAATCACTATGCTAGTTATCTGGAGAAAGCTGACAGATTCAGGACAAGCATTTACTACTGTTCTCTCCTAAAACACACTAAAAAAGATATAGACTTTTTTTTTTAAGGACTTAAAACCATAAGAAAAAAAGAAAGAATTAGAAAAGTAAAAGTAATTTAATATGGATGCTGGAAAGAAAGACAAGTGGTAACTGACTCAGACAACTAAGCAACCAAGGCTCAAATTAAAGAGTTAAAAAAACAAAACAAAACAAAAAACCCTCACAAAACAAAGGTAAGAAGCAGCCTGATTTACATTACTGATCTTCCAAAAGACTCAGGAACTGGTAGTGCCAGTTATTTTGAAAAAATCTATGTCTGTGCATATATGTGTGTTTGGGGGACTATGAGTGAAGAAGTATTAATAATAAGAAAACTTCTAGAAGGTGTTTAAAAAAGCAATTTGATAACAAGATCTCACATAAACAAGAAGATAAACAACTGGCTCTTCTCTTGAACTAGCATAAAACTGTTTTCTGCTAAGAGTAAAAAAAAAATACTCTCAAGACAAGAAAATTCCATGTAATCAAGAGCTGGGGATGATATAAAACAAGAAGATTACATTAGACTAATAGGCAGAAGATTGGGGGATCTTTCACTGAGAAAAGATATTAAAATATTAACACGGCTTGCTTTCCCACAGAATGTAATACAGATCAATCTAAAAGAAATCCCACATTTTCAAGCTTCTGACAGAAACTCACCCCCTCCACTGAGCTTTTCAATACCCACTCTTAAATTTATACAACCTGTTGATAGATCTTGAACTTGGAAGATGTTTAAAGATGCATTATACTGCTTCAAATTTTTCATGATGGAAAGTAAGTAACTAAATAGAAACGAGGGCTGGAGATGTAGCTCAGCAGTAGAGTACTTGCCTGGCACATGTGAGGCACTGGGTTCAATCCTTAGCACCACATAAAAATAAATAAATAAAATAAAGGTACTGTGTCCAACTACAACTAAAAAGTATTAATAAATAGAAATGAGCAACTAAGAATGAAACAATATGATTAAAATATCTAATATGAAAAATATAAGACAAAACAATTAGAAAATAGCATCTTGAAAGAAAGCAAGACCAAAAAGAAATTAAAGTTTGGAAAAGTTTAACATCCTTGGTATAATAAAACACTGCATTCACAAAATAAACATGAAATGAACAAAAAGATTCTTCTAAATATAAGTCACAGACATTAAAATATGACCAGAAAAGAATTGCATAATAGAAAGGTTAAAAGATAACATTGAGAAAAATCTCGCAGAAAGTAAAATAAAAGCACAAAGACAAGAAAAAGCAGGAAATATGCAGTAAAAAAAAGTAGAGAACTGATTCAGAATATCCATCAGCTAAGTTATTACAAGTTTGGAGAGAAGAGAAAACCATAAAATGGAAAAAATAATCAGCAAAATACAATACATTTATCTAAACCTCTAACACATGTTTCATTCTGAAATGTTCACCAGGTGTCTAGAACAATGGAATAAATACACACCTACATCGTAATGAGACTGCAAACGGTACAAATGGACTAGGGATGTAGCTCAGAGACTGAGTACTTGCCTAGCATGCATGAGGCCCCAGGTTCTATCCCTAGCACAAAAATATATAAAATTAACTTAGGAAAAAAAAGAAAAAGAAAGAAGATGATCATACAATTGCCATAAATGGGAAGAAGTGATGACACATTCATGAATTAAGAAAAATCTCTAAAATTGAGACCACAGCCACACAAAGCTTCATGACATACATAGCCGAACGCCACCTATCAGCCCTCCCAACCCCAACTCCACAGTCCATCATAGAAAGAATCCGCTTTCATCTTGGGACACCTTCATTGCCATCTTTAGTTAGGGCAACTCTCAGCTTAGAACACCGGCTGGGCAGGTACTGATAGCCCCCAACTACCCCTCGCCCCAGCACAAGGACTGCCCAATACAAAACAGCCTTCTAAGACAGGTGTAAAGACAGAGCGCAACCCACAATCCCTGCTAAGAGAAAGATCCCCAAATAGGAAGTAGAAAGGGAGAGGGTGAGCAAGATACAGTTTAGAGACTAAATTTAGAGACCAGGAACTGAGAGATCTACAGGTGATATAAGAAGACCAGGCACCCACATCACACGAGCAAGCCCCAGAGGAGATCCTTGGGGTACAGTCTCCCACTGGGGACAGATGGTACCATACCCAACTTCCAGGTGCCCTGAACGTCTAAGATCAACCTTCCCACCCTGAGGTGGGAACCTCCTTCCCAACCTTCACAATCCTGAGGGTGGAGATACCAGCAAACAACATACAATCCCACCTATTGAATGAGAAGGGAATCAGGAAAGATACTGATCTCCAACCAAAACAGTCTTTGCTTCTTCTTTTAAAATTTATTTTTCTTTTTTCCTCCCTCTCTATTCTGCCACTCTTGACATTCCCAACATTTGTGAAACCAAATACATTGCATAAATTAGGATACCGAGGACTGGGATGTCTTAATAGTATATTACAGTTGTGTTGTATATTCTTTTACCTCCTATTTTTACGTTTTTTATTTTTCTTAGTATTTGTGTGTTTATTTTATGTGCTCTATTGTCTTCCCACTTACTTGTCTCCTCAAAATCACTTCCTCACTCTTCTCCTGCTCCTAACCTTCTTCTTTAGATTCCTCTCTCATACTTCCGAAGAAATAATAACTCTATTCCTCATCTCTTACCCCTTCAACATCTCTTCCTATACCTCACTTCCTGTTCTTTGTCCACATCAGAAACTGTAAACCTTTCTACAAACCTACTGTTTATATTGTAGATAATAAATGAACTCATCATTTCTGTAATATTGTGATAAAACTGTAAACGTCTTATTAACAACTATTAGGTTTAAGGTTGAATAATATTTGTATTAGGATCTGTTAACATTGTTCTTCCCCTCAAAGGAAAGGTATTGGAACCCTGAAGGGGCACTATAAGCCTATAGGATAAAAACAGAAATGCCTCCAATCCATGGTGCTAGAAGGGAGGACACACAAACAACATGAAAAAACAAGAAAAAAAAAGTGCCTCAGACAAATCAAGATAATACATTATTAGAATGCATGACTAGCATATCAGAAGAAATGACAGAGAAGGAGTTCAGGATGTACATAATTAAAATGTTCTGTAAATTAAAGGATGATATAAGAGAACAAATACAGGCAGCAAAAGATCAGTTTGATAGAGCTATATAGGCAAATACAGAAAGCAAAAGATTACTTCAACAAAGAGATAGAGGTTCTGGGGGTGGGGGACAGAAATCCTCAAAATGAAAGAAACAATAAACCAAATTAAAAGCTCAATAGAAAGTATCACCAAAAGATTAGACCACTTGGAAGACAGGACCTCAGACAATGAAGAAAAATTATAATCGTGAAAAGAATGTAGTTCACACAATGAAGATGGTAAGAAACCATGAGCAAAACATTCAAGAAAGATAACATAAAAAGACCAAATGTAAGAGTTATTGCAATAGAGGAAGGTGTAGAGTTCCAAACCAAAGGAATGAAGAATCTATTCAATGAAATAATATTAGAAAACTTTCCAACCATGAAGAATGAATTGGGAAACCAAATACGGGACACTTACAGGATGACAAAGACCAAAATCACAACAGATCCACATCAAACAAGGCACATAATAATGAAAATGCCAAGCATACAGAATAAGAAAAGAATCTTAAAAGCCATGAGAGAAAGGAATCAAATCACATATAGGGGAAAACCAACTGGAATTTTCTGCAGATTTTTCAACCCAGACCCTGAAAAAGAGAAGATCCTGGAAAAACATATACCACGCTATGTAAGAAAATGGATGTCAACCAAGATCTTGTATCCAGGGCTGGGGTTGTGGCTCAGCGGTAGAGTGCTTGCCTCACATGTGAGAGACCCTGGGTTGGATCCTCAGCACCACATTAAAAAAATAAATAAATTAGCAAAATAAAGGTATTGTGTCTAACTACAACTAAAAAATAAATATTAAAAAAAAAAAAAGAATCTTGTATCCAGCAAAATTAACCTTTAGATTTGATGAGAAAAAACCTTGCACTACAGAACTTCCTTGGCAAAATATTCCATGAGGAAATGAAAAACAATGAAAAGCAGCAGACGGAGGTATTAAACTAAAGGAAAATCTAATCAAAAGAGAGACCAAGTCAAGTTAAATACCAAAAATAAACAAAAATGGTTGGGAATACAAATTATATCTCAATAATAACCCTGAATGTTAATGGCCTAAACTCACCAATCAAAAGACATAGGCTGGCACATGGGATTTAAAAAGATGCAAAAATATGCTGCCTCCAAGAGACTCATCTCATAGGAAAAGACATCCACAGACTGAAGGTGAAAAAAACATACCACTCACATGGATTGCGGAAAAAAGCAGGAGTCTCCATCCTCATATCAAATAAAGTACACTTCAAACCAAAGTTGATAAAAAGGGATAAATAAGGACATTTCATACTGCTTAAGGAAACCATACACCAACAAGACATAACAATTATAAATATATATGCCTCAAACAATAGACCATCTACATTCATCAAAAAAACTCTTCTCAAATTCAAGAGTCAAATAGCCCACAACACAATAATTCTGGATGATTTTAACACGTCTCTTTCACCACTGGATAGATCTTCCAAACAAAAGCTGAACAAAGAAACTATAAAACTCAATAATAAAATCAGTAACTTAGGCTTAACTGACATATACAGAATATTTCATCCATCAACAAGCAAATCACTTTCTGCTCAGCAGCACATGGATCCTTCTTTAAAATACAACCCATATTATGCCACTCTTAGCAAATACAAAAAAGTAGGGATACTACCATGCATTATATTAGATCATAATGAAATAAAATTGAAAACAAATGATAAAATAAAAAACAAAAGCTACTCCAACACCTGGAGACTAAATAATATTAAATGAACAATGGATTGCAAAAGGCATCAAAGAAGAGATTAAAAAAATTCTTAGAGGTAAATAACACTGATACAACATATCAAAATCTCTGGGATACTATGAAGGCAGTACTAAGAGAAAAGTTCAATGCATGGAGTTCATTCCTTAAAAGAAGAAAAGGTCAACAAATAAATGACCTAATGTTATATAGCTCAAAGCCCTAGAAAAAGAATAAATCAACACCAAAAGCAGTAGAAGAAAGGAAATAATTAAAATTAGAGCTAAAAATCAATGAAATTGAAACAACAAAAAAAAAAACTTAAAAACTTAAAATAAAAAGTTGGTTCTTTGAAAAAAATAAATAAAATTGATAAACCCTTAGCCATGCTAACAAAGAGGAGAGAGAAAAAAATATTCCCTCAAATTACTAACATCCATGATGAAAAAAGAAATATCAAAACAGATACTACAGAAATACAGAAGATAATTAGAAATTATTTTAAAAATTTGTACTCCAATAAAATAGAAAACATCAAAGGCATCAATAAATTTCTAGAGTCATATGATTTGCCCAAACTTAATAGGGATGATAAAAGAGAAAACACTTCCAAACTCATTCTATGAGGCCAATATCACCCTGATTCCAAAACCAGACAAAGACACATCAGAGAAAGAAAACATCAGACCAATCTTTCTAATGAACATAGATGTGAAAATTCTCAATAAAATTCTGGCACATTGAACACAAAAACGTATCAAAAAGATAGTGCATCACGAACAAGTGGGGTTCATCGCACGGATACAAGGTTGGTTCAACATACAGAAATCAATAAATGTAATTCATCACATCAACAGACTTAAAGAATCATATGATCATCTTAATAAATGCAGAAAAAGCATTCGACAAAATATAGCACCACTTCATGTTACAACAGTAGAAAAACTAGGGATAACAGGAACACATCTCAACATTGTAAAAGCTATCTATGCTAAGGCGAAGGCCAACATCATTATAAATGGAGAAAAATTCCCTCTAAAAACTGGAATAAGATAGGAATGCCCTCTTTCACCACTTCTATTTAACACAGTCCTTGAAACTCTAGAGCAATTAGACAAAAGAAATAAAAGGGATACAAAAAGGAAAAGAAGAACTCAAGCTATCACTATTTGCCAACGACATGATTCTATACATAGAAGACTCCCAAAAAAGTCCACCAGAAAACTTCTAGAACTAATAAATGAATTTAGCAAAGTAGCAGGATATAAAATCAACATCCATAATCAAAGGCATTTCTGTGTATCAGTGACAAATTCTCTGAAAGAGAAATTAAGAAAACTACCCCATTTACAATAGCCTCAAAAAAAAAAAAAAAAACCTGGGAATCAACTTAACGAAAGAGGTGAAAGACCTCTGCAATAAAAACTACAGAACACTAAAGAAAGAAATTAAAAAAGACCTTAGAAGATGGAAAAATCTACCTTGTTCTTGGATAGGCAGAATTAATATTGTCAATATGACCATACTACCAAAAGCACTATAAAGATTTAATGCAATTCCAATAAAAATTCCAATGACATTCCTCACAGAAAGAGAAAAAGCAGTCATGAAATTCATCTGGAAAAACAAGAGACCCACAATAGCTAAAGCAGTCCTTAGCAAGAAGAGTGAAGCAGGTAGCATCACTATATCAGACCTTAAAAGATACTACAGAAAGACAGTAACAAAAATGGCATGGTACTGGCACCAAACTAAACTTGTAGACCAATGGTACAGAATAGAGGACACAGAGACAAACCCACATAAATACAGGTATTCTTATATTACACAAAGGTGCAAACATACATTGGAGAAAAAATAGCCTCTTTAACAAATGGTGCTAGGAAAACTGGAAATCTATACACAACAAAATGAAATTAAGCCCTTATCTCTTACCATGCATAAAACTCAACTCAAAGTGGATCAAGGACCTAGGAATTAAGCCAGAGACCCTGCAACTAATATAAGAAAAAGTAGGCCCAAATCTCCATCAGGCTGGATTAGGCCCTGACCTTAATAAGACTTCTATAGCGCAAGAATTAAAATCAAGAATCAATAAATGGGATGGATTCAAACACAAAATCTTCTCAGCAAAGGAAATAATCAGTGAAGTGAATAGAGAGCTTACAGAATGGGAGCAAATTTTTACCACAGGCACATGAGACAGCACTAATCT
Organism: Marmota flaviventris; assembly: GCF_047511675.1. Lineage (NCBI taxonomy): Eukaryota > Metazoa > Chordata > Mammalia > Rodentia > Sciuridae > Marmota > Marmota flaviventris. The sequence goes on from NC_092502.1 coordinate 116,964,956, forward strand.
CTAGGATATATAAATAACTCAAAAGTCTTAACACACACACACACACACACACACACACACACACACAAAATAACCCAGTCAATAAATGAGCCAACAACTGAACAGACACTTCTAAGATGAAATACAATCAATCAACAAATAGATGAAAAAATGTTCAGCATCTCTAGCAATTAGAGAAATGCAAATCAAAACTACTGTAAGATTTTATCTCACTCCAAGCAGAATGGCAGCTATTAAGAATACAAACTGGGGTGGGGGGTGGGGGTGGGGTGAGGTTGTGGCTCAGAGGTAGATTACTCGCCTAGTATGCGTGAGGCACTGGGTTCGATATTCAGTACCACAAAAAAATAAAATATTGCGTCCACCTATAACTAAAAAATAAACATTAAAAAAAAAACCCACAAACAGGGTTGGGGTTGTGGCTCAGCAGTAGAGCACTCGCCTAACGCATGTAAGGCCTTGAGTTGGATCTTCAGCACCACAAATAAATAAATAAAATAAACATATTATGTCCAACTACAACTAATAAACATTTTTAAAAAAAATCTTAAAAAGAATACAAAACAAACAAACAAAAAACAACAAAAATAAAAACAAACAAAAAAGAATACAAACAACAATAAGTGATGGTGAGGATGTGGGGAAAAGGGCACACTCTTACATTGCTGGCAGGACTGTAAATTGGTGCAACAAATCTGGAAAGCAGTATGGAGATTCCTTGAAAAACTGGGAATGGAACCACCTACTCCTTGGTTTATACCCAAAGGACTTAAAATAGCCACATCCATGTTTATAGCAGCACAATTCACAGCTAAATTGTGGAACCAACCTAGTTGTCCCTTAGTAGATGAATGGATAAAGAAAATGTGGTATATATACACAATGGAGTATTACTCAGCAATAAAAGAGAAAAAAATCATGGCATTTGCAGATAAATGAATATCATGCTAAGCGAAGTAAGCCAATGCTCCCAAAACAAATGCTGAATGTTTTCTCTGATATAAGAAGGCTGATGCATAGTGGGGTTGGGAGGGGGAACAAGGGAGTATTAGATGAACTCTAGATAGAGCAAAGGGGTGGGAGGGGAAGAGAGGAGGCATTGGAGTAGGAAAGATGGTGTAATGTGATGGACATCATTACCCTAAGTACATGTATGAAGAAACAAATGGTGTGAATATACTTTATATACAACCAGAGATAAGAAAAATCACACTCTATATGTGTTATATGAATTGTAATGTATTCTGTTGTCATATATAACAAATTAGAGAATTTAAAAATAAAATAAAGGTATTATGTCAAACTACAACTAAAAAATAAATATTAAAAAGAAAACATATACAAGAGTGTTTGTTTCAATGGTATTTTAATAGCCCAAATTGGAAACAACTTTGGAAATAGAATTATTGAGAAATTATGACACATTTCTCCAAACGGATAGGGTTTAGAAATGCAGATGAACAAACGATTGCTACACACAACACGGATAATTTTCACAAACATTATACTAAGTGAAATATAGCATGCAAACAAAAAAATGCTTACTGAATGATTCTATTCATGAAAAATTCAATGTCAGGTTGGAAGCAGGATAGTGGTTACCTTTTGGAGCATAGTGAATAATGGGCGTACAAACAGGGCTCTTGGGGTGCTGCCAATGTAACTTACCTTTTGGTTGGTTATGTAAATATGTATACTTTGTGAAAATTATTAAGTTTTATACATATAATGTATCTTTTTTACTTGTATAAAAAGTTTAAATAAAATGGAATGTTAAACCCATGAAAATAACTATAGGTTAAAAAAAAGATGCTGATTTATGGTGGGGATGGGGGGAGGGGAGCATGGGAGGAACAGACAAACCTTAGAAAGAGCAAAGGGGAAGGAAAGGAAAGAAAGGGACATGGGGGTAGGAAAGATGGTAGAATGAGATGGACATCATTACCCTAGGTACATGTACGAAAACATGGTGTGGCTCTACTTTGTGTACAATATGAAAAACTGTGCTCTATTTATGTAGTATGAATTGAATTCTGCTGTTATATAAAAATTCTGAGTAGGCAAAAACTAAACACACACACACAAAATGAGTAGCCAAACTACTGAACTTTGTGAAAATAGAATAAAACCATTTTCACATATGCAAAATCTCAAAAAAATTTACCTCCGTTTATCTTTTACAAGAATACCACTCCCATTCATGGACATCATCACAAAGAAGAAATTGAACAAGATGGCAAAATGAGGTATAGAAAACAGGCATTCCACAGAAAAAACAAGAATAATCCTTTAAGTGACAGTGAAAAAGGGATCCAATTATAACAGCTAAGCCTAAGCACAAAGTAAAACCAGTCTAGACTAAAGCACATAAAAATATTTCATATTTCTTCAAGATGATGAAAGTAACATAACGCCTGATGTTTCTGACCATACTGAAGGACAGTTTAAGTAACAGGTAAAAAAATATGGGTTCAATTACATAGAAAACTAGTGTAGTAAGAAGAAATCTAGGATGACCTAAGTTTCGCCTCTGGAGTACTCATACCATTTCCCCATTATTCAATCAAATACTAACATGGACACTAATGGGAAGAGATTTTACAGATGTAATTAAGTCTGCTATCAATTGACCTTAAGATAAAAAAATTATCCAGGTAGGCCTACTTACTCACATGAGCTTTTTAAGAGAGTTTTCTCTCGATAGTTGCATAAAGGGCAGTCAGAGATTGAAGACCTCAGAAGATTTGACATGTAAGAATTTCTCCATGTTGAAGGAATGTGTGGTCTACAAAAAATGAAAGGATTCCCCCGCTCACATTCCTCAAATAAGCTGGAACCTTCATACCACAGATCAAGGAACTACATTCTGTCAACAATCTGAGTGAGTATGGTAAGATTTTTTTCCATAAAGACTTCCAGGGAAACTTGGACTGGCAGATACCTCAATTTCAGCCCATTAGACTCTGATCAAAATTTAGACATGGCATACCAGATTTCTGACTTACAAAACTATGACCTAATAAGTGGATGTTGTTTTAAATCACCAGATTTATGGTAATTTGACACATAGCAACAGAAACTATTATACTAAGCAAAGAAGTAGCTGTTGGAAAGATGGTATGAAAAAAAGAAAATTAATATATACCTTAAATAGACTTTGTACAGTTAGAAAACTTGACCCATAATCGTGTCCAAGTTAACTTATAATAACTTTATAGGGACAATGGAGGGATGGAAGTGACACAAAGGGTTTAATAGGATTAAATCTTCATCTAGTAAGGAAGTCAAGAGGTGATGAAGTATTTAAATCAAGAATAAATAACACATGCACATTACACAGATTTTATAAACAAAAAGATCCATCCATAAGAAAAGTAGATTCCTCCACTGAGCAGGAAATAAAGAGGAGCAAAGTACTGTCACTTTTCAACAACAACAAAAAAATCTTCAAAACAGGTAGAGGTGTTCACACCTGTAATCAAGCTACTCAGGAGGCTGAGGCAGGAGGATAACAAGTTGCAGGCCAGCTTGAGCAATTAATACCCTGTCTCAAGGGGCTGGAGCTAGGCTCGGGCTCAGCGGTAGAGTGCTTGCCTAGCATGCATGAGGCACTGGGTTCAATCCTCAGCACCACGTAAATGTAAAATAAAGATATAAATGTATTGTGTCCAACTACAACTAAAAAAAAAAAAATACCCTGTCTCAAAATAGAAATTAAAAGCACTGGGATGTAGCTCAGTGGTAAAGAATCCCTCAGTTGGGTGGTGGGTGATAAATCTTAAAAACAACAACAAAAGGGCTGGGGGTGTGGCTCATGATAGTACCCTTGCCTAGTAATATATGAGGCTCTGGGTTCAATCTCCAGTATCACAAAAAGACAAACAAAAAACAACTTCAAAAGCTGACTCCTTAACGTATCCATATAAATAAACCATTAAAAGAAATAAAAATCTACCACATTCTCTCATTCCTTGGGAGTTTTACAGATGCTGCTCAATTTGGCAAAAATACCCTTAACATCCTCATCCCTAAATCACCATCTCATTAACATCCACCCCCTCCCTGCTTTTAATATACTATTTAACACATGCATATTACAATACCACCATTTGGATACCATCTCTGCCAGGAGGCCTTTGCTGATACCTCACTTTATCTTTCAAACAAGATAGATAACCCTACACAGGTTCCCATATCACCACATTATCACTGATAAAAGAGCCCTTTAATGACAAAGTTAATTTTCCTAGATAGTCACCTCACAAAGAGCCTACCCTATTTACTTCTACATCTAAGTTCCTAGTATCATGCACTATACATTGTAGGCCCTCAAATTTTTTATTACATAAATTAAATACCTCTTTCCACTAAAGCCAACTATTACAGACTAGAAAGTTCATTTTTAGCCAGTTATAGACTTCTGCAGGCAAAGACTACCAAAGTCTGGGTTTCCAGCTTTGTAAAAAATATAGAAGGAAAACACAGAAAAGCTTACACTATTATCTGTTACAAGCCAAAAGATGACCACAGTTTTCAAGAAAGGACACCTACCAATAAACTTAATTGTCCCAAATGATTAAAGTCTCAATTTTAGTATCAATTATTATATGCTTATTTCAAAAGGGCAGGTAATTATTTTACACCTCCATCCCTATACAGACATACAGGGTAGTTACCATGATTAAAGAGCCCAAACATTCCACAAGGTTTCTCAGGCTTACTAAGATTCCCTGAAGTAGTACTGCCTGAGTAGAAACTAAAGGTGGAGTTTTTGTTCTTGTTGTTTATTTTTAAATCTTCTTCACAAAACTCCCCAAATGAATCTAAAAGGACATTTTGGCAGACATATAATATGAAGAATCTGGAAGGCATTCTTAGTTCTGTTAAAGATGATCGCTAACCTTCTGTTATGTTTTTTTTTTAAATTTATTCTTTTACAAGAGGAATATAATCTTTTTTTTTAAAAAGTTTTGTAGTTGTAGATGGACAGAATGCCTTTATTTTTATGTGCTGCTGAGGATCAAACCCAGGGCCTCATGCATGCCACCGAGCCAGAGGTCCTGCCCTAAAGAAATATAATCTTTATAGAATAATCATAAGAATTAAAGGGTAGACAGATTGAGACATGTTTTTTAAGAGCTTTGGCGGGGGCAAAAGAAGTATTACTGTTTAATGGTATAATTTCCGATTTATAAGATGAAAAGAGTGTGTGCACAACAATTAAGTATTTAATATTACTGAACGTTATACCTAAAATTGGTTAAGATGGCAAATTTTATATTATCTAAATTTTATCAAAATAAAAATAGGGGTAAATGTGCTTTAAAATATTTTGTATCACTATTCATCTACCTAAAACTAATACAAATTTGTAACTATAAAATTCCTCCTTAAATATTCATGAAAAGAATAAGTTCACATCCCAAAATCGTTAAGGTATTGAGAAAGGTTTATAAAAACTAACATAAAAATTTCACAGTAATAATTCTGTTTTTTGGGAGGAGTGGTGGGAGAGGGAGGTACTAAGGACTGAATTAAGGGAAACTTGACCACTGAGTCACAGTCACACCCCCAGCCCTATTTTGTATTTTATTTAGTGACAGGGTCTCACTGAGTGCTTAGGGCCTTGTTGCTGAGGCTGGCACTGAACTCACAATCCTCCTGCCTCAGCCTCCCGAGCCACTGGGGTTACAGGTATGCTCCACCATGCCTAGCTGTAATTCTTGATTTAGAGGAAGATCTCCCCAATTGAAAAATATTCAAACTCAGAAGTAAAGGCAATAAAATCACTTGAGCATCCTCAGACCAAGATATTTTACTTCTTGGCCTTAAGCCTGTCCCTGTCTGTATGTTACAACTACAATTTTTTTTTTTTTTTTTTTTGGTGGTGCTGGAGATTGAACCCAGAGCTTTGTGCATGCAAAGAAAGCACTGTACCTACCAGTTGAGCTATATCCTCAGCCCTACAATTCACTTTAAAATGTGAACGAAAACCCAGGTTGCTCTCTCAGAAGTTTCAGGTTCCTCTCTGTTACATATATTATTAACACTTCAAAATCAAAATATATAAAATGAAATCTACTGCTCTTCCCTCAAAAGCAATCACCTGTTTTCTTGCCTTCCCAGATAATGAAAGGGAATTTTTTTTTTTATTTTAAATCAAAGATAAAGAGAAAAAAAATGTAGAGTAAGTTGATGAAGAAGAGCCCTGAACACCAGGAAAACTGCATGCACAGTACAACTGAAATCAAGAGTTCGTCATCACCGAAGAGCACAACATTTAGTAAAAGAAATTATCATTTAAAAGTACAAGACATCTCTCAAATGTCCTCAAAAAAATGTCCCAAGTAAACATAAAAAAGTGTTTTTTAAGACTGTTATACATAAAAAAAAGGAAAAATGCGAAGCTGTCCACTACCATTAACATAAATCACAGGAAAACAATGAAAAATTTTTGACAAGAACAAAAAATACTTGAGACACTCTGGAGAAGTAACTTACCTGAACAAGGTGAATAAGCGTTGTCAAAATAGCACATCTTAACATATTGTGTTCTTCACTCTGCTTCCAAAGAAGAGGCAAATATTGCACCAAACATCCTACATATGGTCGTATCTACCACAACAGAGGAGGAAGAAAGAGAATTATATGAGTGAAGAAGGCAATTTACTTTGGGAAACACTGACAAAATACTCCTAAGTCCGAGGCAACAAATATTTAGTATTTACTAAATATATTAAGATAAATCAGATATTATATGGAGACCCAGAACTCGATGCAAATAATTTAAAAAGAATTTTAAAGTATCAAATATACTGAATGAAATATACTTTATGAATATAAAACATTCTCACAGGTTAATAGAAAATGATGTCATATATGCTTTGTTTTTAATAAAACAGCTTACCTAAGTGCAAATTATACTGTTTCAAAAAAGAACCAGCATTTGTTCATTCATTTAACAATTATCTGATGGCATCTTCCCAGTTTCAGACACTTAGGACAGGCATTGGAAAGAAAAACTATATACAGAAACTATATAAACCCCTATTGTGAAAAATAATACGTGCAATGGTAAAGGTATAACAAGATATGGTGGGAAAACAAGAGAAGAAAACCATTTTTGAAGGATAAAATTGTTATGCCCACTATGATTAAGTTAATCTGTTTGTAGAGGAGGGAAAAAAATAAAACATAGCACAGCCTGACTGTGTGTTTCTTGAAAAGTAAAATGGATCTACACTAGAGCTGGACAGTGTTCCAGCTCCAGGCTTAGGACCATGGTATCTGAAATCACTGAGAAGGATATCCTTGATCATAAAACAGAAATATTAGACATTCATAGCTTTAGCACTATCCGAATCTTATGAAATAAGATAAAACATTACTCTCAGAAAGGGTTTCTTTATTCTGTGTATGCAACATTGAACTTTAAAAGGGTAGCAAAACAATTATAGGATTTATTCCCCTTCCTAGTGATGGTGGTAACAAAACTTAAATTTATCTGTTCAAATATTTCAGTGAGATATAACTAAACAAATATTAAGAAATGTATTTATTACCTTGCTTTCATGTAATAAATTCATCACCTACTATGTTATTTTCAAAATTTGAATCATACTATTACACAGTTAATACTGAAAACTCTTTCGCTTAAGTGTTTCCTACTTAAGATCACTTCAATTAACTTAAAGCAGGCAATTATGATATAAACAACATAGGTTTCAACATACCAAATTCAATACAATCTACTGATAAGGAAAATAAGACTGAGTTTATAAAAAATAGAAAAGATACTCCAAAGAACAGAAGGTGGGGTAATAAAATCAAACAACCTAGTTACATATGAAAGCCATAATATATATATGTTATATATACATATATATACATATACATATATATAAATCTTAACTTTTCTTTTTTTAATTTTTTTTTTTAGTTATAGATGGACACAATACTTTTATTTTATTTATTTTTATGTGGTGCTAAGGACTGAACCCAGTGCCTCAGATGTGCTAGGCAAGCACTCTACCACTGAGCCACTACCCCAGCCCCCAATCTTAGCTTTTTATTAGAATATACATTCTAACTTAAAGTTAATGCTTCAAAAACAATGCTTCAAAAATCACTTATAGTCACTATTGTTAAAAAAAAAAAAATCAAAAGGGCTGGGGATTAAAGATAGAGTGGTAATATGAGAACCAAAAAATATTCCAATGAGGTAGAGAAACCATGAAGTCAAATGTTGCATCTCCTAATAAAAACTGGTATGAAGTTCCTCAAAATATGATCCAGCAATCTCAAAAGAATTGAAATTAGGATCCTGAAGAGATCACTCATACTCTATGAGTTCATTTTAGCATTATTCACAATAGCCAATATGTGCAATCAACTTAAATATCCATCAACAGACTGAATGGTTAAAGAAATATGTGGTATATAAAAATATATAATCTCAACAGCTTGGGAGGCTGAGGCAGGAGGATCTCAAGTTAAAAGCCAGCCTCAGTAACAGCAAGGTGTTAATAAGAAAGTCAGTGAGACCCTGTCTCTAAATAAAATACAAAATAGGGCTAGGGATGTGGCTCAGTGGTTGATTGTCCCTGAGTTTAATCCCCGGTAAACTACCACCTGAGAAAATCTTGGCCAGCTAGTCTTCTGACAGAGGATTAATATTCAGACTATATAAAGAACACACAAAAAAAAAATTAACACACACACAAAAAACAAACAAAAACCACACACACAAAAAAACCAATCAATAAATGGCAAATGAACTAAACAGACATTTGTCAGGAGGAAAAAAATATAGCGGTCAACAAATAGATTAAAAAAAAAAAATTGAACATCGTTATTAACCAGGGAAACGCAAATCAAAACTACACTGAGATTTTCATCTTACCTATCACAATACAGTGATTTTCAAACAAAGATATATTGTTGTGAATGAGGATATAAGCCACCACAGGATAATAATAATGTGCTCCCAGGGTTATCAATTTTTCACAAAGATGAATAACAAAAGAAACCAAATAACTGATAACAACCTTACACATCATTTTTATATTAAACCAAATGTAGATATAATGTGGGCAAAACACATTTAATTTTTAAGGTAAAATAACAGATCCCTGAGAAAATGTGTACTTGCTGACAAACACCTGTGGCCATGCCTTCAATTGGACTGAATTTTAAAAGTGTTAAGACTAAACCAGATTTTCTAAGTTATGGAAAATTCTACTTTCTTTCTAAATACCTCTACTATGTTGATGTAGTTTTCTCAAATTTCAATTTTTATTAGTTATTTTTTAAAAACATGTATAGACATGTAAATTCTAAATACATAAATAAAATCACAACCAATGCATTTTAATGAACGTATTTTTGGGAATGGGGGCAGGTACCAAGGATTGAATTCAGGGGCACTTGACCACTGAGCTAAATCCCCAATCCTATTTTGTATTTTATTTAGAGACAGGGTCTCACCAAGTTGCTTAACGCCTCAATAAGTTGCTGAGTCTGGCTTTGAATTCTCCTGCCTCAGCCTCCTGAGCCACTGGTATTACGGTGTGACCCACTGCACCGGGCTGAACACATTAATTTTCACATTAACTTTTAAACAATGTAGACTGACAGCTGGAGCTGGAGCTCAGTGGCAGCACAGTTGCCTGGCATGTGTGAGGCACTAGGTTCGATCCTCAGCACCACATAAAAATAAATTAAATAAAGGCATGCTGTCCATCTACAATTATAAGAAAAAAATTAATTTAAAAAGAAGTAGATTGAAAAACAAAGATATTGATGAATTCTACACATATTCTACTTACCTCTCTGACACTTATTTTCATGTTTTATAACAAAATTACCTGCATGTTGACTCTTTCAATCACACAAGAAAGGACATGCAAAACGTGCATCTTCGTGTCACATTCTGTAACTTGCTGTAATAACTGAAAAAGTAGTGTGAACATGGTCTCCAAATACTGTAGGTAAAAGGAAAAAAAATTGAGAAGTAAAATGTATAGACCTCTACATCTACATTGACGTAAATAAAAAATAAATCATATTGAAGCAATGAAAGATAACCAGAAAGTCAAAACCTTAGTAACAATTTTAAATTGTTCAACCACCAATACATCTAAGACATTAATTTGTTATTTTATTATTACTAAATGTGTCTCTTTCACAATCTTAATCACCCACAAACTGAATGTTTAGAAAAAGACTGTCTATACTATGAATGTTTAAAATCTAATTCTATTAACTAATGTTTAAAATCTAATTCTCACTCTTCTTCCACATATTTCTATTACTAATCACAAAATGTTTTTTTTTTTTTTTTGTAATATATATTTAAGCAAAAAGAACATGAATTATTGTACTCATGGCCAGCTATCTGATGTGGTCTTTAACTTATGTGGCATGGAGATACAAATTTTGGGAGATAAATGCTTGTTATTCTATGAATGACAGACCATTTATTAAAAAATAAAAAACTCATAGCATGTGTCTGGCTTTGAACACCTACATTATAAAAATTATGTTTGAAACTGACAAATCACAGGGACTTATATAAACCATTCGTTCACTCAGATATTTGGTTAAATTTTTTTTTAGTTGCAGATGGACACAATACCTTTATTTTATTATTTTATTTATTTATGTGGTGCTGAGGATTGAACCCAGTGTCCCACGGGTGCAAGGCAAGCACGCTACCCACTGAGCCACAACCCCAACCCCTGGTTAATTTTTTATTATTGTTTTTGGTGAATGTTCATTTTTATATAAAATACTAAAACATTTCTTTCATTAAAAATATCTAATAATTAATTATTTTAAAAACTCATTCCTCTACAAGTTTTCCAATCTATAACACAAAAAAGATAAATAAACAACAGACATTTTATCATATAATTTTCTTCTCATCTAGTCTTCTTAAGAACAAACACTAACACTTCAATGTTACTAATATATTTAACAAATGCTTACTGAGAATCAACTATTTGAAAACACTATGCTAGGTGCTCAGGATTTAGTGAATAACAAAAAGATGAATATGATTTGGTATTCTCCTCTTCAAGTAATTTGCAATCTACTGTCAAGATTCACCCATGTAAACCCAAATAATGGAGGGAAACAATATAAGGAATAAAAGTAACAGACAGAGATGGGTGTGGTGCGGAATACCTATAATCTCAGCGATTTTGGAGGCTGAGGCAAGAGGCTGAGGCAGGATAGTAAGTTCAAAGCCAGCCTCAGCAACTTAGCAAGATCCTGTCTCTAAATAAAATATAAAAAAGGGACTGGAGATGTGCTTCAGTGTGTCCCTGGTACCAAAAAAAAAAAAAAAAAAAAAAAAAGTAACACATAAATTAAAATATTAGATATTTTATAATTGTAAAAAAAGAAAAAGTTGGTGTTTAACTTCAAAATCAATGACAAAATAGTTAAACAAAACTACACACAATAAAAGTGACCTGTTTCCAACAAGTTTATCAGAAGAGTTACAAAAAAAGTGAGATCCTCCAAAATGATCCAATGTATTTTAAAATTCAGTTTTAATAAACAACTATTTATGCATGTATATACATAATTTCAGTTATAAAACAACACTTGTTGCAATTGTTATAAAATCTGGAAATGAATATTCTTACCGGTAGAAACTGATCTGTTCTAAATTCAAAATCATCAACAGGTAAATGAAGTTAAGGAACACAGAGAACTCATAGGAGGTTTATCATGATAAGAATATATCTAAAACAAATATAAACCAATCAAAACCTACATTTTAAATTAACTCAAATTAATTTAAAATATAATAATTCATAAGTGTTAACAAACTTCTTTGTAATAAAGTACTTTTAAATTTTTAAAAGGATATTCAACTTCAGAGTTGTGGCTGTTTCAATCCGGACCTAAAGAAAGTACATCACTACATTTAATCATTCTAGATTAATCATCTACTAAATCATCTACTAAATTAATCATCTACTAAACATCATTATTATCTAATGAAAAAAATTATTTCAAATCATTTTCTCTACTTTATATTTAAAATTTTTTAAATAAAAAACAATTTTAAAAATTTTGTCCAGACTTATTTTTTTTAATATCAAAGTCAGAGAATTAAATGCAGAAATAAAGATAGTCCCCCTTAGCTGGAGCAAGGGATAAAAAAAAAGATGATAATAAAACATTATATATTTCTACCTGAGTTTTCTAAATTTACTTAAGGAGCCTTTAATTCAGGCTGGATGGATGCTTCCAGGAAGAAAAACAAAAAATTGCCAGAAGGTAGATGGAGAGCGTGGGACTTAGGAAGAACAGTGTGTAGTTGATGTCAGGGCAAAGGAAGGCTGAGAAGCAGGAAGAGCAGGAGTAGAGCAAGCACCAAGATATGCAAGTAAAGGGTGCAGGAGGAGATAAGGAGGAATAAAAGGGGAAGGGAAGAGAACACAAACTCCCATTCTAACCTCAGTTACAGGAAACCCTTCAAATACAAAAGATATATTTTCTAAATCCCAAACTTCACAAGTATAGAAAGTTGTACAAGCTTCTGAACTCCCAAATAATATGTTTTGCTAGTATGTCTTCTGAGCAAATCATATCATTACAACATGTTTCATTTTCAAAAATTCAATGATTATTTGCTAGTAGTCAACCTGCCCAGGAAGATGGCCACTTTGTTACTTCTCAACAACCACCACACACCCCAACTACAGACCTTTTGGTTACACCACAATTTATATCTTATCTAGGTTCCCACAAGAGTGAAAGATCACATTAGAACTAAATTTTCAGTAGTTTACTGCTTATTTCACTGAAGGTTGCAGATAACCTAACTTAAAAACAAACATTACCTCAAATTACTGAGCTTCAAGACATAATTAGTTCAGAAACTTTAAAACCTAAAGAAGCCCAGTTATACACACCAAATATTCTGGTTACCAAATCATCTGTGGGAGCTAGGGGTGTAGCTCAGTAGTAGTGTTTGCCCAGCATGCACAAGGCCCTGGGTTTGATCCACACCACAATTCCTCTCACCTAGTAATTCTAATTTACTCTGTAGAAACTTAGTGTTCTCAAACCTGAAACTTCTCACAAGCACTGCACCTGCTATGTAATATGTCCTAAGTGTGAAGATGGAAGGGAGATTTTTTTTAAAATAGATATTTTGGTCTGTGGTACAGAATATAAGTCAATAGTCTCAAATTATAGTATAAGGAACTTGTAATATGTTTTAAAAGAGCCAGTTAATAAGTGTAAAGAGGGGCTCAATTAAAAGCAAGTGTACACATTATACCACTGCAAAAAAAAAAATGATTAATTGCAGGGCTCTATGGCACATGCCTGTATTCTCAGCAGCTAAGGAGACTGAGGAAGGAGGATCATGAGTTCAAAGTCAGCCTCATCAAAAGGGAGGCACTAAGTAGCTCAGTGAGATCCTGCCTCAAAATAAAATACAAAATAGGGCTGGGGATACAGCTCAGTGGTTGAGTGCCCCTGAGTTCAATCCCCAGTACAAAAATAAATAAATAAATAAAAATAAAAAAGATTATTAATAAATATCATTTGACTTTTTTTAAAACCATAAAAAATTTGTTAGTATTCAAGAGTATAAGAATGCATTTCACAGCAAGTGTTATGAATTACTATAAAAAAGGTGTTGTAATTGAAACAATATTTAAATGAGAAGAAAAACAGGACCACTGGAATAGAACAAAGACCAAAAACAGACACACATTTGTGTCAATCTGGCATATGACTGGGTAGGTCATCTTATGAATCACTGAGAAAATTATGGATTATTTGACAAGTTACTCCAGGAAAAAAAATGAAAATTTAATACTTACTTCACATCATATTCAAAAGCAGATTTTGAATATGACAAAGAAAAAAAAGAGGATTTCTTAAACAAGAAACAAGAAGTACAATAAAACATAATCTGACTGTAATCTATTAAAATTAAAAACCTCTGTTCAACACAGAAGACAATAGGCAGAAACTAGAAAGACAGAGAAGGATTCAATTGCAATTTTGTAATGTTTTATTTCATAAATACAATTGACATACATATGTTAAAAATATAATGTTGGCCCTCATACAAAATTTATGGAAGGCTGCAGTAACTGGAGAAGTTGTTCCTATAATTGCAGCACTATTTCTGTTCCATCATAGCCTGTGTCTCCTTGTAAGTATAAGAAATAGAAAATGCAGTTGCTCAGTATCAAATCTATACCAACTCTACAAGAGCACTTAAACAAGAAAGTGCAGATTTGGAAAGTCAGAGACGATTTAGATTTATCAGAATCTATACATTTTGTATATCTGGATATACACATGTATAAATATATACACACTGTGTGTATGTTTACACACACGCACATACTATCATGTTTGTATGTATATACATATGCTTATATACATACTATTGTGTGTATATATATGTATATCTAATATTTATGTATGTGTAAGGCAACTTTCCACATTTCTCTAGCCAGCACTTCTCACAGGTCTAAATTAAAGCAGTATAACCTCTATATTCTTGATCTTGGACAGGCACAATGCAAATATTCATTTTTTAAGGTTCTGACCAGTCCTTAATAAAGAGACCTATGTTAATATTTGGCCATGAAATTATTTCTCCCCATTAATATTTATTAATAACTGGTATAATTAACGTTCCACTTTTAAAATAATGATAAAATAATTCATTTTTGTTTTCTTTTTTAATAGACTGATTATTATAGAGAGGGTATGACACAAGAAAGTTCTCTACTTCCCAAAGAAAGCTGAATTGAGATTTAATACTTTTATAACACACAAGTCATTTAAAGTCTTTTCTCGGATATTACTGACGGAAAAGCAAATGGTATTTCCAACTATGAAAACAAAAATTTAAATCTTGTGTTTTACTCTGAAGCTTTTGAAAAGTAAATTAATTTCAGGAAACCATAATTTTTTTGGGGGTACTGGGGATTAAACTCAGAGGCACTCAACCACTGAGACACATCCCCAGCCCTATTTTGTATTTTATTCGGAGACAGGGTCTCACTGAACTGCACAACGCCTCGACATTGCTGAGGCTGGCTTTGAACTCCTGATCCTCCAGCCTCAGTCTCCTGAGCTGCTGGGATTACAGAGGTGTGCCACCATGCCTGGCTAGAAAACCACAATCTTTAAAGCAGTTAGGTAAAAAAAAAAAAAAAAAAAAAATGGGTTCCCTGTAACCTCCCATATTTATACCATTTAATCACTACAGAATGATATTTAAAATAAATTCTCAATTATTTACACAAAGTAGATAATATGTAAGTTGAAAAATCCAAAGATCAGTTCTATTTGCCTTTCAAATGTACAATGTTGCTACAGCAAATTTATATTTCTTTTTTTTTTTTTTTTTTTTGCTTGAAGATTTAAGAGTTTAATTTTTCCCTAGAGCAAGATCATCCATTTTCAACAGGATGAAAGAATATAGAACAATAAACTCAATAGCACCAAATGGGATTTAACACAGAAAACAGGGCCAGGTTTCTCCTTTCAAATGCAAATTTTACATTAAAATATGTTTATAAACCATAGTTATTTTCCTCTTGATTCAATCCTTCTCCTCCAATAATAGGAACCAAAAGAGCATATGCATTACTAATCAGATATACAACAGAACCATCCCCTTCAAACTGAAATCTGATTACTTATGGTCTAGACTCAGGGCTGCCCCAAAGGATGGGAAGCAATAACTATGCTCTCAGGGAGAACAGATACTGCGGATGCCACCAATCAGAGTCGGACGCTGTGCACTGGAACCAGGATGACTTGCACACCCTGTTCACCGCGCAGGTTCCGACCACCGTGGACAGGAGAATCTTGGAACACCAGTCTCACTCGATGATGCCGCATGTCTGTGCTCACATTAATAGTAAACAGGGTAAATATCATTCCCATGACAATTGGAATAAAGATGAAATTGAGGTGGTGACCTGCAGTAAGCAGCAGTCCTGGTCTGGGTTAGTATGAACATCTTCATACTGAATGGGGGGCTGCAATCGTTCCATACATACATCTTTAATCTAGGGGACTGTTTTTTGAACTTGAAGTTGAATTCCCACATTGGTTCCTGTCTGTTCCCAACAATCTTTCTGCACCAGAAAAGTAAGCATTTGGAATTCTTTAATGTGCTGGGAGTGCCTTCTGGAGTGGCTGGATTATTGGAGATTCGAGCAGCAAATGGTTCATACATATGGTACAGAGAACACATGCCCCGAAGACAGCGCAGCTTCTCCATTGACTCTGGTCGCAGGCTCAAAGGCAGAGAAGCATCCAGCGTGTAGTGTCTTCGGTACAACCTGGTCCAAAAGGCAGCAGTGCAAGTGACAGTCCAGGCATTCTTACAAATCAAGGAAAAATTCACAATGTCCTCAGGACGGATGTCGGAGGCCAGCAATAGCCAAATATCCCATGGGATACTCTTCTCCTCCAGCCCTGTCCAGGTCCTCTTTGTGCCTCTTGCTTTTCTTTTTTCTGGAGACAGTTCTCTCATGGATGATTTCCTCCTGGGCATCCATCTCATCACTGATGTCTATGATGTCACAGGACTCACTAACCCCAGAAAGAGCTTCCTCTGCAGGAAGCTGGGAGGCTGCCAAACCACAGAGATTTTAACTTCCTGCTGAACAGCGTTGGCGGCGGCTTTCTTGACCCGTCCAGACTTCACGACTGCCGGATCAGAGTTGGCATAATCCGCCAGAGTCACTCGACCAGAACAGGCGACGTGGGCCCAGAACTTGAGTCGCTTTCCTCTCTTGGGCATGGCAACCATGTTGGGGCGAGACCGACCTAGTGGGCAGGGACCCCGGGCCATGCCTCGGGCCGGCTCCGCAGCCATCCTGCACCCAAGGCCGCTGCTCTCGCGATCCAAAATTATATTACTAATTGCAGTTTCTTCGGAATAAAGTGTGGCCTAAACCTTTGCATGGGAAATCAGATGTGTTGAAAGTAAAAATAAGGGGGTGGGTGGAGGAAAAGCTGACACTGAGAAATGATGAGACAAGATCTTAGCACAAATTGGGGGTGGTGAGACTGATTTTACCCAAACTTCTTAAATAGTATACTGAAGACAAATCTAAACCCAAAACAAAAACGTATATATTAAGACACTAATATATTCATTCAAACATACACTAGAGCACTAGCAGGAAAAAAAAAAAAAGGGAGACTGTTCTATACATTTTTAACTGTTGAAAGTCACAGGCCTGTTTAAGTAACTGACCTATATAGTAAAACAACAAACCTACTGTTTTGAATGAGGGAAAAAAAGCAATGAAGACACTATTATCAAGCTTCAATAATATGAGAAAATCATGTGAACACCATTAAAAAAATTCCTAAAAGGAACATCAATTCCAAAGGCAAAAACGAAACAAAGGAAAAACACATAAATGAAGAGCAATCAATCAACAGTAAGGGTGAAACAGATTATGATACTGTATCAATGAAAAAGACTGTCCTGAATAAGAAAAAGAATAAATACTGTAAAAAGGTATTTTAATGACGGTAATCCATGCAAGTCAAGAGATAAGGCAGAATGAAGCCAACTTCAGCAACTTAATTAAACCCTGTCTCAAAATTTAAAAAAAAGACTACAGATGGGGGTCAGTGGTAAAACGCTCCTGGGTTCAATCCCTAATGTCAAAAACATAATAATAAAGGGGTCTTTAAAAACTAACTGCCTCATTTTTTCTCTCACCAAAATATTAAAAATGATTTCAGAGTAGTAGTTTGGATACATGTTTTTTCAATGACTCAGTGGGAAAGGCAAACAATAATCAAAAGTTTCCCTGCCCTCAAATCAAACTGCTAACTAAGGAATATCACACTATATAAATATGAACATTTTCTGACTTTAAAGTTTAGCACAGGTTGAAATTAAAAAACAATCATTTTAAGCAACATACCACTAAATCTTGATCTTGAAGCAAGTTACAGATTGCCTCATATAGCATGGGTCTTAAATCAGACTTGAATTTCACAGAAATCCACTGACCGATGAGCCAAATGACCCTGCGTCGCAATGGCTTATACCTAGATAGGTTAAAATCATGAAAGTAAAACGTTAAGTATTTTATTATATGTCACCATTTAAATCTAAACTGTAGTACTGAATGCATTCTACATTCACATAAAATCTTTAAAGCTACCTGAAAAAATTTGTCACAGTACAAAATACTACCAATACAGTCCTGATGTAAGTAAATGAAAATTCTTAAAGCCCACATAACCCTGATTCTACCACATCAGAGTAGCAACATAGATCTGTACATTAGAAACAAAAATTTTTACTTCTGTTCCCCAAGTAACTAAAAATAGTGTTAATTTCTTACTGCTAAAGCTGCAGAGATCCCATAAAGTAATAATAAAGTAGCTCCTACATTCAATTTTCTTATTCTAGTTGTTGATTCCATATTATTTTCAAAACATTATGAATGATCTCTAGGATTATATAAAATGTGAGAAATAGAGAAGTCTGGTGGGTGGTCCATTTTCAGAATATAGTATTCAGCCTTAATTGAATCTAACTGTAGCCATTTTTAATTATAGCCCTTCCTTTGTGCCCATCACAGTTTTAAAATTAGCCAGTTGTATAGATTATACTTCCAAGTCCTCCAATCAGCACTGAATTTGTTAGGTGTGTAAACAGGCAGACTACCAGGCTGGGTGTGCTTGCTAGCCAGATTCCAGTAGCACACACTTCTGGCAGAAGTAAAAGTTTGCCTTGCCCACACACTTTTGGGCTCATGTTTGATTTCTTGCAGTACCTTGTTATTTCTAACATAAAATATACATATAAATTTACTGCTATCAGTTTCCAGAATGTGACTCAGAGTATAAAAACAATCACTTTATATTTTAAAAGTTTTATATTTTCAGTACATATACGCACATTTATTTCTGTGATTATCTTTGCTAAAGGAAATGAGGGTTACTAAGGAAAGAAGAAAAATCGCAAAGCTCAAAATACTTGTGTCCAAAATTTCATTCTTGACACAATTCAAGATATAAGAACTATAAGAACAAAGACACAGGCAGAAATAACAATACTTGTATAAAGTGAGGTGAAAGAATCATCAATTTTGGGACTGAAATCCTGGGTATTGCCATATTTGGCTCTGTTCAAACAAATACAATAATGCACAGAAAGGTCAAATTCCAAGGTCAAAGTCACTACCAGACTACTTTATCCGTTTGTTCCTCAAAGTGTGTGCTTCCTAAACCAGCATCATCATCATTTTGGGAGTATGAGAAAACTAGAGTATCTGGTCCAGACCTTGTAACCAGAATCTACATTTTAACAAGATTTCCTACCGAGTGATTCATATATAAAATTTGAGAAACAACGGTCTTGACATCTGTTTAAGAGAAATATTGTACAAGTCATATAGGTAATTTTAAATTTTTTTTAGTATACACACTAAAATAAGTCTAAAGAACCTGGTAAATTTTAATGATATTTATTTCAATATACTCAAATTATCATTTCAATATACAATCAATACATATTTTACACAGCTTCCATTTTTAAACTTCAATTAACTAAAATTGAATTCATTTTTTCATTTGTACTAAGCATATTTCAATTACTCAATAGCCACATGAGGGGAGCTACTATACTGGATAATAAAGGTCTTAAACTAAACAGCCTTTTGGGTTTAAGGAAAATTATATTTCATATCTGCCTCCTCAAAGGAGGTTTCCTCTCCTTCAGAGTTTCACTAGGCCCCTGAGGGCAGAATGAGAGGCTACTATAGTCAATGTTGGATCTACAGGACATAGCAAATTCTAATTGTTGAACATTTTTTCATTGAAGAAATGATTGGAAAAAAAATGAGAAGATGAACAGCTACTTACTGGTAGAAATTACTTTTAAGGCATCTTCAGTTTTATAATTCTGTAGCTCTAAATGTTCAAAAAATGATCCTCATGAGGGTGGCATTCTATTTGATCAGTATTTGGTGCACAAATACTTACTAACCTATGACTATATGCTAACAGGCACCAGGTACACAGAAGGAACTTGATAGACCTACCCCCTTCACACCAGGAACCAAAATCCTTCTGAAATATTTTTTATAGTCTCTAATTTTAAACTAGAAAATAATTTATAAAAACTATGAAAAACTGTTTCCTTCTATCCTACTCATTTAATATCTAAACTTAAAGTAACATAAAAGCCAACTCTTGCTCATATTCTAGGTATAGAATTCATAGTCTTATATTCTACTAGGCACTACCTGCTAAGTCAAACCATGACCCTTTAAAAATTATAAACAATTTCTTAAAAAATATTTTTAGTTATACATGGACACAATATCTTTATTTTGTCTATTTATTTTTATGTGGTGCTGAGGATTGAACCCAGTGCCTCACATGTGCGAGGCAAGCACTCTAAGCCACAACCCCAGCCCAATTATAAGCAACTTTAACTGCTTCCTGCCTTCATCAGAAAATCAGCAATGTAAAATAAACACAAAATTTTATATTTACCTATTGTGAATGACTTGTAATTCTGGAAGAAGTTGGTTTTTAAACCACTGATCAAAATCAACACTATCAAATAGCTCATAAGCAGCTAATCCAACAGCATTGTACACTGAAAAGAAAGTTAAACCAAAAAAATCAAGGATATCAGATATTTGGCCTTATATAACAAATTAAACTTATTTTGAAACATGTAATATATTAATTAAGAAAAACCCACCATATGTTAACTGGGAGAGATTATCAAAGCAGATATTTTAGAGACATTAAGCTATTTTACTATTTTCCCCAAATACTCCTTAGTATTTTCAAATGGAAAGTTAAATTTGCTCCAATATTAGAGTCAATTTATAAACTTATAAAACAGCATCTGTTTCTAAACAGAGGCAATATTTCAAAACCTGGTCCACGCTTATCTCTCTCCACCCCATCTCTCCTCACCACAACCCCTTAACTTCTATGTTCAAGTTAAACCAAAACAGTAACAGTTCTAATTCTACCTATATTTTGCTCCTCTTATCATCAATCTTTTCTCCATACTGCTCAAGTCTTCCTGGAATCCTTTTGCACACACCTCATGTACAACTACTAACTCCTACTTGTCCTTGAGTTATCACAGTATACTTCTTTAGGAATCTTTCCCTAGATATACCAAACCAGCTCGTGTTTATCCCCTACTTTAAATGTATATAACCATTTTTGTCTGCTTATCTGGATATCTCTCTCACCAGATAGTTCCTATATTTTGGTTACTCTTGTATCCCAACTTTCCCAGCACAAAGTTTACCACAAAACAGACCCTCCATCTATTGAATAATTAAATATTTCTAAACTAATTAAGTTTAACATACCAGCATCTTTGATTAACAATGCATTCATATCTTCCACATTGGTGGGCCCTAAAAAAATAAGTATCAGTAAAAATAAGCAAAATTCATTTTAAGAATTTAAATTATTTTAATTGATACAGTAAACAAAAAAATCATACATGTAAATGGGGTAACCTGTGATGTTTTGATACATGTATGCACTGCATAATGTTTGAATCAGGTTAAAGGTTAAACATATTTGTCATCTAAAACAGTTGTCATTTCTTTATGGTAAAAACATTTAAAATTCTTTCTTCTAGGTTTTGGAAATACACATTTTTGTTAAATATAATTATCCTACTATGCAGCAGCACACCAGAAGTTCTTATTCCTATCTAACTCTAGCTTAGTATCGTATCCACTGATCAGTCTTTCTCCATCCTTTTCTATTCCCTATTCTTACCAGTCTCTGGTAACTACCTTTCTTCTCTCAACTGAGTCTACGAAATCAACATTTTTATAATTTACTTATGAATGAGATGATGCAGTACTGGTTTTTCTAATTTTTACTAGTTTTTTAAAAATATTTTTTTTACCTTTTTTATTCTAAATTAACCATTTATAACTATATGAATTATAGAATACAAAATGATGTTATTCTCTATGAATACTTATGTGAAATAATTAAATAAAAATGCTAATATAGCCATCACTTCTAATACTTAACATTTTTGTGGTGAAAACATTTGAAATCTATTCAACAACTCTGAAGTGTATAATACTCTAGTAACTGTATTTTCACAGTGTGCCAGACAACTTTAAAAATGATACTGTACCATGTGACCACTATCTCCTCATTATCTTCATCCCTCAGCCTCTGTAAACACTAATCCATTCTTTGCTTCTATGGCTTCTATCATATTAGGTTTCACATACAAGAAAGAACACGTGGTATTTGTGTTCCCATGCCTAAATCAATTTCACTTAGATAATATCTACAATTCTAATCATGTTGTAATAAATGACAGTTTCCTTCCTGTTTAATATTTAATAGTATTCCACTGTGTATACATACTACATTTTCTTTATCTATTCACCTGCTGATAGACACTTCAGTGTTTATTCAATCCTAACTCAGTTTTTCAATTAAACTAAGTACAACATACTTGGTAATATTAAGCATATCTACAAGGGGGAGGTCTAAATTTTATTACCATTGCCTTCATAGAACATGGGTACAAGATGTAAAGCTATAAATAACATCAAAAATCTTTTAAACATATTCAAAAAATGTATGACAAGCAATATTCTAGAGAAACATATACCACAAATTGTTAACTGTAATATCCTCATTATAAAAGAAAATTCTTTGAAAAAAAAATTAAAAGATGAATTAGAACAGGACAATAAAAAGTTGGCAGTCTTCGCTATTTATTCATGAAGGATACCAGAAGTAGACATGGAAAACACAATTTCCTTAGTTAATAGATTTCTATAAAAGAGAAAAATTTCTACCAACTTTCTCAAAGCACTCTTCCACTGCTAAATAGGAATTTTTAAACTTATTCTAATAAGCTAGAATAAGTTCGTTCTAAATAAGCAAACTGATGCAGAGCTAGAAGGAAAATTGAACTCAGAAATCCTTGAAAACCTTACCATCAGACAGCAAATTTAACCTAAATAATCTATCACTTCCTTCAGTGGCTAAAAAAAAAAACAAAGTAAATTCACGTAATACTCTATAGAAGAAAACAGACACCAACAAAACCACATGCAAAAACATACAAAGCAACTTACGTAGTATACATATTAACAAATTTAAGAAACTAGTAATTAGACACTGCAAATCAATTAATAGTAAAATAAAATAATGTCCAAATAATCTTTTAAAATTAACATAATTATATTACTAGCCTATATTTGCTTTGGCTTATAATTTAAACAGAAACACTAATCTATTAAGCTTTTTGAAGAACACAGCTTCTTAATACAAACAAGATCAAATATCACCATTCCTACAAGAAATTTTCTTTCTGTCATTCCTTTAAATCTCTACCTACTCAATGTGATTCCTGCCCCAACTAATCAATCTATTCTCTAGGGAGAGTCCACTGCCTTCTGCCTCTTATATTCATAAAACAATCACTTCCTCCTACCTCTACAGGTAAAAATCTCAGGTTCTGTCTTGAACCTCTTTTTTCTCCCAAGACTCCTTATATACATGTATTCCAAAAGTATCTGTACCTCCAACCACTATTAATGAGATAACTGCTTTGCCTATCATTAAAACTCAAAAGGTCAGGAACATTTTTTATTATTTTGCCTTACCCAGCATATTCAATCAGTTGTGAAAAGTCAAACAATAAATTAACAGTTATTGACTATGCCAGGCATTGGGAATAAAGACTGAACAAAATAGCTGTGATCAATGTCCCCTGAGTCTGGCACAAAATTCAGAAAATATAAATCAATGTTAGTTAATAGTTAAATAATTATTTGTGAACAAAATGCAATAAACAAGTACCTAAAACTTACTCCATCATTCTCTTTTAAATCCATACATTCTTTCCACTCCCACTGCCACCACCCTATTGAGTCCAACATACTATGTTAACCTTTATTCATTCCTTACCATAACATGTTCCAGAGAGACTATCTCCCCAAGGAATGTGATTGCCATTTTGCTCATGCTGCTACTATGTTTACGACAGCAAAATCTAATTATCATATCCAGACTATAATTCAAGTCCTATCTCAAATGTCCTCCTTTCAGGAAGGAATGCATTCAGTCTTTTTCAAATTCATATCCATTATATAACCTAAGAAATAGCATGTTGCACATAGTAAGCAATTAACCATTTTTTACTGAACATTAATTAAATGGATAAATAAATATATATCTCAAAAAACACATTACCTTGAAGGGTTTGCATCATTTCTAAAAGTACAGGAGTAAGAGTCTGATTATATTCATGGAATATATCTATAAATAGTACTTCAGTGCAAGGCTGGAGGGAGAAGAAACAAATTTCTAATAAAAATGATGGCATATTATAATTATTTTATAATAAATCAAAGAACATACATTCTTAAAATCCAAAACTTTTAAAAACTCTGGATTTAAAAATAAAATAGTACTGGGTGTGGTGGCACATGCCTATAATCTCTGTGGCATGGGAGGCTGACGCAGGAGGACTGCAATTTCAAAGCCAGCCTCAGCAACTAGGTGAGGCTATGAGCAACTCCGCAAGGCCCTGTCTCAAAATATTAAAAGGGGCTGGAGATTTGGCTCAGTGGTTAAGCACCCCTGGGTTCAATCCCTAGTAACAAAAATAAAATAATATGTATTTTTAACAAAAACAGTAACAAAAATCGTTGTTACCTATATTGAAAAAATGACTCATTGTGATTTGTAAAAGTGCTGAATTGCTAAATGGTTCAAAATAAAAAAGAACTGTAAGTAAATGTCTAAAGTATTCTGCTTTATGTTTTAAAAAAATCTTAGACATACAAAAAAACATATGCTATGTCATCCCAGATATTTTCTTCAAATTAGTTTGGGGCAGGAATGCTTATTATGAAACTAGATTAGCCATATGTTAATAACAAACTAGGTTTTCAGGAAGAGTTCATAATTTTATTCTGTTTTAATATGTTTAACCTTGTCCATAAGAACAAGTTTGTAAAGCTCCAGTAATTTCTCTGGTTTACAATTATAAGCTTATAAGTCTAAAAATATTAAGATGTATTTTTAGAAAACCAATGGCAGATTATATGAATTATGTAAAAACAGGTCTTAACAAAAAGAACAGCTCAGTGACCACATCTGATAAATTTTCATAAAGGCAAAACATTTGCCATATCAATAATGTGCTCCAAAAGCATGACACTTGGTAATAAAGAGAAATGAGATATCTAAAGAAACTTTGTTAATGAAATACTAAGGAAAAAAAAAATCATTCTAGCAAAAAGTAGCAGCATTCACTTCTACAAATATCCTTCATTTGTTCAATGACAAATTATTTCCCAAGAAACTTTACTAAAAAATTGAAAAACACAGTTTGCAAACACCAAGTTTAACAAAAAAATTAAAAATTCAGATTAGAATTCATAATTTATTCAAATACTTTTCTCTAAACAAAGTTTCTTGTAATTAGAAACAATTTCCTATCTGTCTGACTTACTGTTTAGAATTTAACAGTGTCGTTTTCTAAGAGCTTGAGGATTAAGCTTTACCCTATCAGTTTTTTTCAATTAATACTTACCCTCAAACTATATTTCCAAGAATCTCCTCCTGTTTCTTCCACTGCTGCAATTAAAAGGACGACAAGTAATGTTTTCCAGAAATGCAATAACGATGTTTACAAAATCCCATTTGGAAAAACAGAGATTTCAATAATAGCACAGTATTTCTGTGAATGGTTTTCAACATAGCACTAAATGCAAATCCTTGAAAACACAAACTTACAGAATTCTTTCCTATAAATCACAGATAACATTTGTATATTACACAACCTCCTATCCAAGTGCTTATTAAATCCGTAAACGTTCTTGCTTTCATTAAAAATTCCTTTTGGAGGAAAGCTCAATGTACCTATCATTTCCAGAGTATATGACATCATCTGATAATATATCATTATAGTCCTGATAATCATTGCAACAATGTAATCATATTTCTCAACTTAAAATTAGTCATTTTTCATAAATTTCCTACATGTATTTATACTTGGAGTAAAATACTTCAGAACTTTAAAAAAATCTAGAGGTTTCATTCCCTCCCACCTCTTCTCTTTTTTGGGGTGGTGGTGTGCTAGGAAATAAACACAGGGCCTTGCACACATCACGCAAGTGCTGTACCACTGAGCCACAACCCCAGGTAGGGTCTCAATTCCTCATGTTATACAATACATAAACTACATAAAGAAAGCAAGAAACAGAAGATGCTAGTTAGGAAAAAGAAGACGACGAAGAAAAAGAAGAAAAAAATAAAAATGTATTGTGTAATATATTTTTAAAATGATTTCTAAATTAAAAAAAAGAAAAGGAAGGTATATATTCCAAAACAATCAAGGCATTCTTAAAATATTAGCAAATCTATGGGATCCAGTTAAAGGGATAAGTAGAGAATAAAATCTAGCTCTTGTCCCACTAATGGCCAAAGTAATTCACACAAAGGCATTTTATAATTACATGATTCCTTTCTTTTCTATAGCAATGGCATGATAGATTTGTTACTCACTTATCTATGTATCTAATGACTGATCTACTACTAAAATTCAAACAGATAGACAGGTCTCCTGTTAGGAAAAACAAGCATCAAAAAAATTTCCAGTCTAGGAGAAAAGCTCAGTGATACAGTATGTGAGTAGCATTCATAAGCATTTACTGAAACTGTATTTACAATCCCCAGGAACCCTTCAAAAAAAGATCTTCTAATGTCTTTCTGAAGTACAACTTTTCAAAAGTGAAAAAAAAAAAAAAAATGGAATGAATCACAAAAGAGAAATTGACCTAACAGGGCAAGAAAGTGATTTTTAATTTTTGTTTAAAACCATGTATTTGTAAGGGTATCTAAAAACTTAAAAGGTGTCTTCCTGAACAAAATTTTCCACTATAGTTGAATGAATCATTCATTCGCTGTCTCAAATTGTTCTAAAGGGTAAGAAAGACAACTAAAAAAAAAAAAAAAAAAAGATACCCATATCAAAAGTACTACATAAAAAGACTTTGTTATTATACCTATCATTCAAGATATTTGTTTATGAAATGGGGAGATAAGCCACAATAATACAAAAAAAGTAATTCTTACTAAAGCCTTCTGGATCTTCTTCCCACATTGTCAATTCTTCTTCAGTTAATAAAAAATAATGAGAGACTAATCTTCTACATATCTCTGTCAAAGTAGGGTATGTGAAGAAGGCCATCTTAATCTTATGGGCTTCAAGAGTTTCAGGGCTGCTATCTAGAAAATTAAAATTTCCAAGTTAATTGTATAGCCAAACATTCTACTGAAGCTGGATTATATATATATATTTTTATAAAAACATGCTTTTGGGGGTAAAGATAAACTTTGTGCATAAACTTTCATTTTTATTAGGAACAAATTTCAAAGAGGCTCTTTATTTATAATACACCTCATCAGTCCAGCCTTGTCCACATAGCTTATGCATTGTTATGCTATATTACTGCAGCATATTGAAGTGACCAACTGATATGTATGTCTGTCTGTCTCCCTTCCATTTACAAACCTTCCTCATTCATCTTGGAACACATGCACATGAAGAAATTTCAAATAACATACAATTTAACCTGTCTATAAACAACCCTACTTCGTATAAAGTCAGAGAAAACTTTAATTGTTCAAATGAATACAGCCTACGACATGAGCTTCAGAGGTTATTATAGTATATAATTCTTAAAGTCCTTAAGCTTGAACTGATCTTCTAAGGTGTTACAAAAGAGAATTTGATAAATGTACAGTGTGTTTTTTTAAAAGCTGATATTCACATATTAAACACTGTAATGCTTTCTATTTCACTTCCCAGGAAGAGTTTATTTTCCAGACTAAAATAAATGAGTTTCAAGAAAAATCTATATCAAAATAGCTATTACTTCACACTAAGATTAAAATAAAAAAAAGTAAGACCAGGAAAAAAAAATAAAAACCTACCAGTAATGCATTACCTTCAAAATTTTTGGATGGCTTATAAGCATAATTTTTGACAATCATCTTAATAAGATTCATGCACTGGACAATGAATCTTTCAAATGTAACGCCTTCACCCACTTCAGTAAAAACATAGCTTACAGAAAATTCCAGTGATCTCTGAATTAGAGGAGTAAATGAAAATGGATGCTGATCCAAGAAATCTAAAAGCTGTGAAGAAAAAAATTAAATGCATTTTTCCCAAATTCGTATTGGAATATAATCATTTCAGTTATAAGTTTACTAATTAAAATTTAGCAAGTTTTGAACCTTGGTAAGAGTCTACATATATTCAGTTTTATATGTACTATAACCCTTCTCGAAGTACATAATATAACATAGATTTTGCCACATTATATCTCATAATAAGACTTTTCTATTATTTCCATTACAGGGACCAAAAAAGTCCTGCTTCATACTAATTTGATAACAATGAGTAAAAGTGATACAAAAGCATTTTGTATATAAAAGGTAGGCTTTTTTAAAAAAGTAATAAATAAAGGGAAAGAATTAAAAAATAATCCTGCCTTTCTGTATGAACTGTATTTCGATGAACCAAATAGTTCTGATGAGGGAGATTTCTTCTTTATAGAAAAATTCCAGCTAATAAATGCAAAAAGGAATAATAGAATTAGAATGCCATCATTTTGTAATCCAAATCAAATCATGGAACTAGGCATTGCTCATCCATGGCTGCTAAAATCTAGAAGGGAAAGGGTGCTGAGAAACTCGGATAGCTCACTCATCAATCTTCGCCTTCTAATAGAGATAATCAGATATTGTGTGTCTTTTGATGGGCTGCAATATGAATACACAACATTGCCTACAAAGTATTCTTGTCAGCACCCCCTACCAAAAGAAAATAAAAATACCCTGAATGTGACCAAGCTTCTAGATGTAACTACAAATTCATGAGAAATATAGGGGGGATAAGAAGAGTGTGGAGACAAAGGAATATCTTAAATAACACATAGGGATGCAAGCAAATTCAAAACATGGCGAACACTACAGGAAAGTACCTATTACTTCAACAAATAAAGAGCAAGGAAAAAAAAGAACAGAAAGGTAACAGGTACTATCCCCGAGTCAAATAAACCAATTATAAAAAGTTTATACAAAGAGAAATCTGAAAACAGAATAGATATTTAAATAAAATCAAGAAGCTATTAGTACTTTTTAATGTGACAACTGTGTTTAAGAATGCTTTAGGAGGGGTTGGGGCTGTAGCTTAGTGATACAGCCCTTGCCTCTCACGGCGAGGCACAAGGTTCAATCCTCAGCACCACATGAAACATAAATTTACAAAACAAAGATATTGTGTGTCCATCTACAACTAAAAAAATTTTTGAAAAATGAATGACACAGTGCTGCATCTCCAAACAGGCTGCCCAATGCCATCGCATGGCCTGCCCTATCAGCCCCATCTCTGAAAGCGGTAGCCTTCCTCTTGGGACAACTCCGCAGTCATCCTGGTTTACCTTCGATGCCAACATCACCAACTTTGGTTGGGGCAGCTTCCACCTTAGGACACTGGCTAGGGCCTGGAAGCCTAACATCAAGGTACCTACAGGTTTGACACTGCCATCACCACAAACTAGGGAGGAGCCCGCCTTCATCAAGAGACAACAATCAGCACCTGGAAGACCATCACCAAGGTCCCTGCAGGCTTGGTTACACCAGAGATATCCCTGCTAGTCTACTTCTCTTGATTCCTATTTCACTCCTCCTGTGATCTAAAACCTCTCTATTCCCACCTCCTATCTCATAAACCCCACATTCAACACCTCACCCCCACTCTTTCTTTGTCCATCATTAGAAACTGTAGAACCTTATGCAAACCTACTATTTATACTGTATTTACTAACATCATTTCTGTTTATTGGGACAGAACTATAATTGTCTAAAATATGAGCTGCATATTGTCTGCATTGGGTGCTATAAATACTGATCTTCCCCCTTAAAACCAAGTTACTGGTAACCTGCAGGAACACTACAAGATTATAGGGTAGAAACTGTAATACCTCAGATCTGAACTGCTAGAGAGAAAGACACATGAACAACATAAAAAAAAAAAAAAGAGAGAGAGAAGAAAGTGCCCCAAACAAACTAAGATGCTACACTAATAGACTGCATTGACAGTAAAGTAGATGGAATGTCAGAGAAGGAGTTCAGAATGTATGTACATAATTAAAATGAAATGCAAAGCAAAGAATGATATAAGAGGGCAAATACAGGCAACCATTGATCACTCCAACAAAGAGATAAGAAAGCAAATAGATGTAGCAAAAGATTACCTCAAGAAAGAGAGATTCTTAAAAAAAGAAATCCATGAAATGAAGGAAACAATAACCCAAACAAAAAAAATCAATAAGAAAGCATCACCAATAGACAAAATCACTTGGAAAACAGAATCTCAGGCAATGAACACAAAATATATAATCTTGAAAATAAAAGTTGACTGCACAGTGAAGATAGTAAGAAACCATGAACAGAACCTCCAAGATTATGGAATAACATGAAAGACCACATCTAAGATTAGCAAGATAAAGGAAGGCACAGAGATACAAACCAAAGGGATACACAATCTCTTCACTGAAATAATATCAGAAAATTTCCCAAACATGAAGAATGAATTGGAGGGGCTGGAGTTGTAGCTCAGTGGCAGAGTGCTTGCCTAGCACATGTGAGACACTAGGTTCGAATCTCAGCACCACATGTAAGTAAACAAAAGAAAGGCTCACTGAAAACTTAAAACAAAAGAATAAATTGGAAAATACAAGAGGCCTACAGGACACCAAATGTACAAAATTAAAACAGATCCACACCAAGGCATATTTTAATGAAAATGCCTAGCATACAAAATAAGGACAGAATTTTAAAAGCCAAAAGAGAAAAGTTTCAGATTACATACAGGAGGAAAACAATTCGGATCTCAACGGGTTTTTCAACCCAGACCCTCAAAACTACAAGATAGCTGGAACAACATATACCAAGCTCTGAAAGAAAATGGATGCCAACCAAGAATCTTATATCCAGCAAAATTAGGCTTCAGATTCAATGATGAAATAAAAATCTTCAATAATAAACAAAAGTTAAAAAAAATTACAGTAAGAAAGCCTGCACTACAGAAACTGTTCATGAGGAAGAAATGAAAAACAACAATGAAAATCAGTAAAGGGAGGAACTACACTAAAGGAAAGCCAATCAAAGGAGAAACCAAGAGTCAAGTTAAAAACCAAAATAAACCAAAATGACTGGGAATACAAACCATATTTCATAATAGATAATATATATGTTTGAGTAAAGAATATATAGGCATATGTATTATTTATATATATGTCAAAACATACACACACACACAATGTATCAAAACGTACAGTTTAGATTTAGGGATTAGGTGAAATTACAATAGCTTTTAAGTCTTTGTAAAATCTTTTGAATTAAGCACCTAGAGTTATAATTGTGAATTTCGGCTGCAGTCATAGGGATTAAGAATTGCTGATTAATATCAGGAATACAATTAGCGTTATGGTAGTAATTTCTATACAAATAAATATGAATATATATAAATAAATAAATATCTAATATACAGAAATATTTGTGAAAAGTGTTATTATTTGTATATAACAATATTTATGAATTTATATTCCATAATATATAGGTACATTCATGTAAATTGTTATGGTTTATATATACAGAGGTTCCGGTGAGGCATACTGGTAGATATATAGGAAGAGGTGTAGAAAAATAGTTAGCATTAGTTTAGGTTTTAAACATTATTATCCAAATATATGAATACAATATAAATATATATATAAATACATTAAAATATTTAAATGTACAGGGATTTGTATACAGTTAACTTTTTTTGAGATGGAGGTTTACATTGTTGTTCAGATATATTTTAAGAATATGTAACGGAACATATATAAAAATTTATGGGCAGAATTTTGTTTAGCATTAGGGCACATACCTACGTATGTTTATAAACATATAAAGAAATATGTATGTAAAAATATATATGAGGGGGCTGGAGTCATGGCTCAGTGGTAGAGCGCTTGTCTAGCATGTGTGAAGCCCTGGGTTCAATCCTCAGCACCGCATATAAATAAATAAATTAAATAGAAGATCCATTTACAACTAAAAATATTAAAAATAGATATATATGGGTATTCAAAGTAATAATTACAATTTTTGTTTAGAAGACTGATGGTTATGGGTAGGGTTAGGTTTAGTTCTGAGGTAGGGACTAGGTTGAGGGTGAAGGTTACCATTAGAATACATATATCTATATACGTACATAAATATGAATACAGAATTAAAAATTTACATGAAAGTTTATAAATATAACTTTTATCTATGTTTATTTTAAAGTTATGCAGTATTTTTATGTTTGTAATAATCTGGGGTTTGCCCATGGAAATGAATATATGTAAAATATCTATGAAAAAAATGAAAGGTCAAAATCTTTATAAGAAAAAAAAAAATACGCTTTGAAAAAGCCAAGTGCAGTGGCACACACCTGTAATCCCAGCAGCTCAGGAGGCTGAAGCAGGAGGATCATGAGTTCAAAGCCAGCCTCAACAAGAGCAGGGCAATAAGCAATTCAATGAGACCCTGTCTCTAAATAAAATACAAAACAGGGCTGGGGATGTTGTTCAGTGGTTGAGTGGCCCTAAATTCAATCCCTGGTACCAATAAAATAAAATACTTAAATACTATAGAACATCTAGGATTTGCTTTGGAATAATTAGCAAGAGTGGGGAGAGAAAGGAAGCACACAAATAAAATAGGATTTACCATGACTATATGTTGATAATTGTTGAAACTGGATTATGAACAAATGGAAACTTATTCAATTCTATTGAAGGCATATATGAGGTTTCCCAATTTAAAGGTTTTCATTAAAGTCTTAGAGATCATAAATATAGATTTTGTAAATAAAATTATTGCTGTGAACTCATTCTGAAAAGTAGAATAAATTACAGATACCATCTATCTACATCATCACCTAAAGTAAGAACTAAAAGAAAGAACTACAGCAGGGCATGGTGGCACATGCCTGCAATGCCAGCAACTCAGGAGGCTGAAGCAGGAGGATTGTAAATTCAAAGCCATCCTCAGAAACTTAGTGAGGCCCTAAACAACTCAGCCATACCCTGTCTCAAACTAAAAATAAATAAAATGGGCTGGGGATATGGCTCAGTGGTTAAGTGCTCTAGGGTTCAATTCATGATCTCAAAACATAAATATAAAAAGTAAAAGCAAGAACTATAAAAACCAGTGGGTCAATAACAAATGTGTTTCTAATACAGACTATCTAAACAATGTTTTTAAAATTTTACTTATATAATTGATATACTGAGCAGGAACTGCAGAGATGCTGGCAAGTGTCAGAGATATACACTGCCCAGCCCCACTGACTAACTTAACTTCATCATCCTGTTTTACTTTGCTTGATGTTAAAGGATTGGAGGCAACTTTATACTGGATCCCAGAAGGTCAAGTTTTACTGTTGAGGCTATCTGGAACATAAGAAATGAAGACAACTAAAACTAAAAGTGACTACCACCTAAACACATACGTATAAACACAGTGTCTCTCTCTCTCTCTCTCTCTCTCTCTCTCTCTCTCTCACACACACACACACACACACACTCCTTTTCTTTCTCTCCCCTCCCCTCCAGATTACTCCTGTTCCTTTTATCCCCAAGGGAAACAGACAATTCTAACCCTAATACTGAACCTTCATTTATTTATTTTTTTTCTTTTTTTTTAATTATTAGTTGTTCAAAACATTACAAAGCTCTTGACATATCATATTTCATACATTTGATTCAAGCAGATTATGAACTCCCATTTTTACCCCGTATACATATTGCAGATTCACATCGGTTACACATCCACTTTTGTACATACTGCCATACTAGTGTCTGTTGTATTCTGAACCTTCATTTAAAAAGGGAAAATAGCCAGGTGTGGTGGTGCTTGCCTATAACCCCAGTGACTCGGGAGGCTGAGAGTAGGATAGCAGGTTCATGGCCAACCTCAGCAATTTAGCAATACCCTGCCTCAAAATATAAAATAATAAAGGGCTAGGGATGTGGATCAGGGTTAAGCGTCCCTGAGTTCAATTCAGGGTACCCCCTCCCCAAAAAAAGGAAAGAAATGGAGGAAGGGAGGGGGTGAGGAAGAAGGGAGGGGGGTGGGAAGGAGAGAAGAGAGAAAGAGAGAAAATAGATTATAGGCTTAGATATTCCCACCTCTCTCCAAGTACCTATTTTAGTGCAAGTACTCCTCAAACCAGATCTTCCTAATTCCTTTAACCCAACTCTGCACTTTTCCCAATTCTCCAAGCCCAAATTTCATACGAGTTAATGTTATATAACTCTTAACATTATCAGAAACGTATATACACACTGCCAAGTACAGTGAACCCATATAATTCCATTTAAAACATATGTAATCAATGTATATAGCAAGCTCAATTCACAATAGCTAAGCTACGGCATCAACCCAGATGCCCTTCAAGAGATGAATAAAGAAAATGTGGTATATATACATAATCAAATATTACTCAGTCATAAAGAAGAATGAAATTATGGCATCTGCCAGTAAATGGATGGAACTAGAGACTACTGTGCTTTGTGAAATAAGCCAATCCCACAAAACCAAGTCCTAATGTTCTCCATGATATGCAGATGCTAACACACAATAAGGAAGTTCAGTGATTTAGATAAAGGGGAATGAAGGGAAGGGAGAAGGAATGGGAATAGGAAAGACAGAATGAATCGAACATAACTTTTTGTGTTCATATATAAATACACAACCAGTGTAACTCCACATCATGTTCAACCACAAGAATGAGATCCTAATTAGAATAAGTTATACTCCATGTATGTATAATATGTCAGAATACACTCTGTCATGTATATGTAAAAAGGGCAAATTGAAAAAAATTAAATAAAAATTAAAACCAAAACATGATATTGATGATATTTGACAATCATTCTGAATATGCTGACTTCCTGATATTACTCTACCTGCTGCATTTGATCTATTTCAGGATGAACTGCCATCTTCTTAATCTCAGCTCTTTCCAGTGGGTCTAGGAATAAGCTTTAGAGGGATCAACTTCTCTAACACTCCTTAGGCCAACCTCAGCAATTTAGCAATACCTTGTGAAGGTTTGTTATATAAATTTAACTATTATATGCATTCAAAAAGTTACATTATACAAAGGTGATTTTAGCTTTCCTACAAAGAGTAAGAATATGAGTTTCCTTACATTCAAGTGAAAATTTATGATTACAAAAACATTTTCCTTCTTAAATTTGAGAAGATATATTAATTTCAGAAAATGTACTCAAGATAAAAAGAAAACTTACCACTTTAGTAAAAAGAATGATGGTCTTCTCCAGCCTATCTCTACACACATTATCTGTACCTATATTTCTACCTGTTAAAAATACATTTCACAAATTAGTACAAGTTGATAATATCGTACAAATTCACAAATAAAATACCAAAACTTTTGCAAAAATATTGCCTGTTACATTCTTGTATATTTTGCGTTATTAACTTATTATTCAAAAACCAATAGCAAGTAAAATTTCATTTAATAAAATAAGCATCACAGCCAAATTATACAAAATTAACCCTAAAAGAGAAACCGAACCCATTTTAAAGTAAAAAGGTGACAATTTTAGCAACAAATCATAAATCGCATTTTCAAAAACTGTTTTAGTTCTAACTGAAGTACTTTTCAGTCAACAAAAAACACTCAGTAATATATTCACTATCACTTTTCCTATCACTTCTGAAGTATCCTTGTGAAAATTTCCCTTCCCTTATTTTGCACATCAGAATAATGTCCATCAGCCCATCAACTCCTCATAATCTGGTTTGTCAATTATCTCATTCTACTATTCTAGAAGGACTTCGGTTCTTCCTTCTGCTAACCCCAAGTTTATGACCAAAGAAAAATGACAGCCCCACTGTGGTTTAAATTAAAAACACAATATGAGGGCTGGGATTGTGGCTCAGTGGTAGAGCGCTCGCCTAGCATGGACGGGACCCAGGTTCGATCCTCAGCACCACATAAAAATAAAGGCACTATCTATGTTTTTACACCTAAAAAATAAATATTTAAAAAAATACGCAATATGAGCTATCTTATTCACCTTTTCATGCATAGTACCCAAGAGCATGCCTGGCAACAGGGTCAATAATTTAAACTAGGTTTAAAATGACTAACATATAATAATCAACCTTCACTAAAAGTACAGACTAATATACCTTCTCAAGGTAGGAAATGCCCAAATGAACATGAACACACAGTATATGCACACACACTCATCTGATTGAAGGTGTGTGTCCTGAACAAAGGTATTTACAATCACATAGAAGGTAAGAGGATAAGAGACCACCAGTAAAATAAACGCAAATATAAATGTTATATTCTCTGTGTAGGGCAGATCACATCCTAAATGTGATCCAGCTGGGGATAATGAATATGATATTTGCAAAATGAAAGGATCATTTAGCAAAATTTATATCACAGTGATACAGAAAACATAAAAAAGCCTAAAAACCATTTGGCATATAGTATATAACTTACTATCTATTCAACATTATGACTGCTACGGATGTATGCCTGGAAAGGGGGGGTTGTAGTAGAAATTAGAAGAAGAAATGGACACAAAATAGATTCTTTTAAATAAAGGTTTCCTCTATACTCAGAATAAGAAAGGTAGATGGAGACAAACCCAAGCTTCCAATCTACCTTTAAAAAGCTAATTATCAAGGTATAAGAAGCATATTTTAGCCACATACACTATCTATCCAGCTACTAAGAATTCACTCAGATTGTCCAACAAATGAGTTGCTCAGACAAAAACTTTCTCCAGACTTGCATATGGGAAGAGAAGCTCTGAATGGATAGGGACCCACTCTTTAACTCCTATTAATTCTTCACCAACCCTAGTCATTAATGAATAATGAATAAGCTGTAACAAATAAGGATTCAATAGTAAAAACTACTATGATGGAAGTACTTACTGCATTCCAGAAACTGTTTTAGACGTTCAAATATCCCATGTAAAAAACCCTAAAAAAGAATACATTTTAAAGTGTCTTGATTTATTCTATTATAACATTTACCTTGTACTTTTTTTCAGGGATACTATGACATATCTATACATCATTTTAAAAAATCAACTGAAGAGGCTGGGGTTGTGGCTCAGAGGTAGAGGGCTCGCCTAGCACATGTGAAGCACTGGGTTCAATCCTCAGCTCCACATAAAAATAAATAAATAAAATAAATGTATTGTGTCCATCTACAACTAAAAATAAATATTAAAAAAAATCAACTGAAGAAAAATAGGTTAAAATTAAACTAAGTAAGGGCTGGGGTTGTAGCTCAGTCATAGAGCACTTGCCTAGCATGTGTGAGGCACTGAGTTTGATCTCAAACATCACATAAAAAAAGTAAAAATAAACAAAATAAAATAAAGTGTCCATCTACAACTAAGACATATATTTATATAAAGTAAAAAAACAAATCATTATAAACAAATTTTCCACAAGAAAGTAACTGTAGTACTCTGCCTCTTCAGTAGCTCGTCAGTTAACACAAATCACTTACAGTAATTCAAATCTACTCATAAAAGCATCCTGTTTCACTAAACACCCTCTATTCTCCTTACTTTGCATAATATTTCTTAACAGGCCTTACCACCCCTTGATATACTGTTTGTCTATTTATTATCTGGCTCCTCTAAGTAGAATGCAAGCTCCTGAAGGCCAGAATTTTGCTTTGTTTACTGATCTATCCTTGAATACAGGGACAAGACTTGACAGTAATACTCAGTAAATGAATAAAGATACCAGTTATTTGAACCACATGTAGGTAAGTGTCAAGTATTAGTTTTAGACACTTCATGCACCTTCAGATACCAGAAAAGAAAAGCATTACCAGTTACCCACCTGGGAATTGAACCCAGGAGCATCCCCAGCCCTTTTTATTTTTTTAAATATTTATTTCTTGGTGTAGATAGACACAACACAATGCCTTTATTTTAATGTGGTGCTGAGGATGGAACCCAGGTCCCGCCCATG
Organism: Marmota flaviventris; assembly: GCF_047511675.1. Classification (NCBI taxonomy): domain Eukaryota; kingdom Metazoa; phylum Chordata; class Mammalia; order Rodentia; family Sciuridae; genus Marmota; species Marmota flaviventris. The sequence goes on from NC_092502.1 coordinate 117,003,125, forward strand.
CTAGGCAAGCGCTCTACCACTGAGCCACAATCCCAGCACCCCCCTTTTTATTTTTCATTCATTAAAAAAAATTTTAAATGTTTTTAGTTGTTAATGGACCTTTATTTTATTCATTTGTTTATATGTGGTGCTGAGAATTGAACCCAGTGCCTCACACATGCAAGGCAAGTGCTCCACTACTGAGCCATAACCTCAGCCCCAGCCCTTTTTATTTTCTGACAGGGTCATGCTAAGTGGCTTAGGGCCTCTCTAAATTGCTGAGGTTAGCCTCAAACTTGTGATCCTCCTGCCTCAATCTCTGGAGTTGCTGGAATTACAGGCATGCAATAGACCCCTATTTTTTTTTAATCTTTATTCTGTTTATTTATTTATTTTTATGTGATCCTGATAATCAAACCCTGTGCCTCACATGTGTGAGACATGTGCCTTGCCACTGAGCTACAACCCCAGTCCCCAGGCCTTTATCTTTAATACACACTTTAAGATATTTTATGAATAATTTGCAGAAATAACTATACAGTTATAGTAGAAAAATAAACATTGTAATAAGTTTTCTTTGTATCATTAAATTTGGGTGTGTAAACATCATAAAATATGTCAATGTCATGTGCTTTTAGCAAAAGGGAAGGTCTAGGTTTGTCACAAAACAATGTTTAACTCGATAATGCCATATTATCTTTGTCTACAGAAATATACTACCAATTCATCAATTGCTGAATTTGAAAAAATTCAATTAGGATATCATCAAGATTTATAGGCTGAAATTTTACTTAGACAATCAATGTCACCATCATCATCAGAATTTAAAGTGCTGCTCTCAGTCTCCGCATCTATTACCTGATTCATCTAAAAAATTGGGAACAATTTCTCAAATATCATCTTTCCTCTCGTTACCATTTCAGACAGGAAAGTCTAAATTCTGAACTGTGTTAAATAAAAGCTAAAAAGTAGAGTAAAATGATTGTATTTCTAGGTTTTTTTTAAATACGTTCTTGAAACATGATGCAGCACAATGGTCAACACAGTAAAAACAATTGTAGGGCAATTAACTTCACCACTGCCATCTTCCTATTGGCAATACTGTCATTCTTCCATTTTCATATTATTTCTTCTATTTAAGCACAGTTGGGAATAACTGACAAATAATGAACAATAGATTCATAGAATAAGGCAACAGCAAAAGGTTTCGATATAGATGAAATATGATCACTACAATCCTATATGTATCTTAACTTTATAAAAGTGCCACACATTAACTACAAAATGGAAAGAATTTTTAAAAAAATAAAATTATCAGTCAGCATTCTCCAAAGATAGCAGAAAATGGCTAATCAAGAGAATCAGAAATGTACAGAATTGAGATGGGAGTACAGCTCATCCGTAAGGCACTTGCCTATCATGCACTGAGGCCCTGGGTTTGATCCCCAGAACTGCAAAAAAAAAAAAGAAAGAAAGAAAGAAAGAAAAGAAAAAGAAGCATACAGAATTACAGGCAGCTGACTAATCCATAGTCCAAATAAGCCAGTTCAACTAATGTTATGTAATAATAGAACAAAAACTCAAATTAAAATAACAATAAAATTGTAATTAATTGTTTGCCAACCTTATTACAAAAATCATTATCTACCTTAATTCTCACAACATCCAATGAGGTAGGTGCTATTAATTCATCTCCATATTACAAAAAAAGAATGAGTATCAGTGAGGATAAGTAAATACCCAAGACCAGACTCTCAGAAAAAGGCTTAGATTCAAACTGAAAAATGGCCCTTTCTCATAAGCCTAGAATCTCACCACTATCATATTTGCTTCTATGGCATCTTTTAAGTTTTATGCTATTTTTATATTCTTTGAAAAGCAGTCCCAAATTTGTTCAAATTTAATCCTCTTTTCAATTGGATTATGTTCCTTAAATGCTACAATAAGGGACATATAACTGAGAAAAGTCTTACATATAGTATCTGGAGACAGAAGAAGACAGAGAAGACACAAGCTCACAAAATACTAATTATATTCAATGAAAACCACTATTCCACTTTATAGGAATATAATCCAAATCAATTTGTTTTCACAGAAAACAATGACAAATTTTGTCAATACTTTAGTTAATTCTGATACTCAAGAGTCCTATTACATATAATTACTGAGCTTTCTGATCCATTGATTCTAATTTATTATATATGCATTCATTCAACAAGTAACTACTGAGTACTTCTTCTACAGCTGAAGCTCTGGGGTGAACAGTGAATAAAACAAAGTCCTGGGTCGGCAATATAGCTCAGTTGGTAGAGTACTTGCCCTGTATGCACAAGGCCCTGGGTTCAATCCCCAGCACCACAACAACAACCACAAAAAAATAAATAAATAAAATAAAAAAGAAATAAGTCCTTGCCTTCACTGAACTTATATTCTAATTAGGGAATTGAGGGAGAAATGTTCAGTTGGTTTCTAGAAAATTTTCTTTTGGTATTATGGCAACTAAAACGTATCACTGTCTAAAACTGAGATTCTTCTTTTTTTTTTTTTTTTTTGCTGTATCTTCCAGCAAACTGATTATATATATATATATATATCAGTATTATAAATCTGTATAACATTTCCATTTTCAGGAAAATATCCTAAAGATATAATTTGAAAAGTACCCTACACAGGTACCTAAATGTTCATTCCAAAATCTCTTATCAATCAATAATTAAAAATTGAAACAACCAGTAAATCTATCAATAAATAATTATCCACATAAATTAGAGAAATCCTGTATTAATTTATCTTTTAAAAAAATTGGTTGAGTGATAATCATATGGACAAACCATATTATCATTTAAAAACATGACACAGAACAATAACTAACCTGGGGAAATGATCCATAATATATTGAGTTTGTTAAAAAATTTCTTAAAAAGGAGATAAGGAAGCAGCATGTAAATATGGTCCCATTTATATAATACTGAGGAAGAGAAAAAGTACACCTGAAAGTATAGACATAAGATGCCTCAAAGAATGTTTCTAAAGTTTAACAAAACCTCTGGATAACAAAATTGAAAAATTATTTGTATCTCATGTTACTTTTTTATTCCTTTTTTAACTTAAAAAAAAAAAAGAAAGCATGTTAACTTTTATAAAACAAGCTAAGTATCACATGACAATATGGATTTTAAACTCTCTTAAGAACAGAGCCATTGCTTCAACCAAAATCTTACTAATAAATTGAATCCATTAAATATTGAAAACAAAAAACTGTGGCTCTGGTCAAATATCTGTTAGGGAGGTCAAAGGACCCAAAGGGATGCATTTTTTCCCCCTCACGTCTCATGCAGTACCCAAGGCAATCCACAGAAAGCAACATTTTAGCTGAGGTAAACTCACTCATAAAACTAACAGAAATCTGAATGAATATAAATGCCATTTCATTTAGGCGGAAAATGTAGCTATGCATTTTTGTAAAGAAAAAAAGTAGATGGATATATACCAACAATGAACATATATCACAACTTGTAAGAGCTTGTCAATGTTTTTCTCTCATCAATTTATTCTTTGACAGCAAAGAACATGTATTAATCTTATGATCAGTAGAAGAAATTCATTTCAAATACATAAAAACAAAAGAAAAATATCAAGGATATAAATGTCTATAATGAACCTAATATTTTAAGAGCACTCAAATTCACAGGAGTTAATTTTCACTTAAAAATCAAACTAACACTGCCAATGTACCATTCTATCATTTTTGAGACAGAGGGCCTATATCCTCTCCTTTATAGAATAGCTACATTGATGTAGTGAAAACAGACCAGAGGTGTAAAAGTTCACTCTATCTATTATATACACAGAATGGTAAAACCCTAGTTAGTTATTTAATAAAAACTTTTAAATGAATGACAGATAAGAAAATTATGTTTTCAAACATTCAAGAAAAGACCAAACACTGTCTCAAAGCCACAAAGAAAAAAATTACTTCCATTACTCACCATCACCTCCATATTCTTATGAGGTTCCACAAATCCATTAACAGTTAACTTACGCAGCACTGGAAAATAAAGGTAAACTTTACTTGGATCTCATTTCTTCACATTAAAATCATAATGATAATGTTAAGCTAAAATCACAATTATAATAACAACTGAATCATAAAACCTAATCAAGCTTGAAGGTTAATCTACCTTTACTCTCTCATTTAATAGAAGAGAAGTAACACCGGGTTGTTTGGTTAGGTAGTGAAAGCCTAGTAGTTCTGAACCACAAAAGTAGTGTTGTTGTCACTAATCATAACTATAATGCAAAATTTAGTTTAATTTATATAATTATTAGTATTCTTACTTGAAATTGAGGCTATCTCTATAAATTTTAACATAGACTAAAAAACTTCAGTATTAGGCTACATTATACTAATTTCAAATCTGAAATAGAATTTAGTGCTCAAACGTGAGCACTCTTATGAGTAACTCTGATAAACTAGTGTACATTGAGAGACAAGTAGGATAACAGAATTCCAGGCAACACTAGATTTAAATCCTTGGTCCACTGCCTACCTGCTATATTATTTTGAGAAATCTTTCTTCTAGATCTAATTTTCCTCATTTGTAAAATGTGGTTAATATATCCTACTTGTAGGGTTAAGTGTCCTGGGTTGACTCCCTGGTACCAAAAAAAAAAAAAAAAAAAAAAAAAAGGAATGATGACAACATCATCTCAGTTCACTTCCATTAACAGATTTTTGTCAACAATCCCTTAAAATCACTTACACATTTGTTCACAGGATGCCAAAACATGCTGACAATTTGGGATTTGTTTCATTAATACAAGTGATGCATTAGGGGAGTGCCAAGAATGTGTGGTGGGATTCAAAGGTACGAGAGTGAGTATGATAGAACAGCTTGTAAGTAAAACTGGGAAGAATGTAAATGAATTGTAGCAAGAAAGAAACACAGTTTACATGAGATAAAAACAACAAAAACAAAAACAACAAAAGTCTTAGTAACCAGAATAGGAGAGGGGCTGGAAGAGAAAGAATATGAAACAAATGTGTATGTTTTAGAAAAAGAATCTTGGAATATATTCATCAAGATATATAACTAAGGCAAGATGAAATAGAAATTTATGTTAAGGGAATGCAGATAAGCAAAGTTTAAGAAAGCACAGGTTGATGAGTCCTCAAGCACTTCTAAAAACCTAAGTGAGATTGAGGCATAACCATCCTTTGGGAAAGGATGGCTATAAGATTAAGCTCAATCAAGCTTCTAAGACTTCAGAAAAAAGTTAGCAAGACAATGAGAAGTATAGGGGCCAAGAATGAGAAAAGTAAAGTAGAAACAAAAAGTGGAGGTCCATGAAAGGAATACATTCAGGGGCATAAGGCCATAGTAATATGAATTTTAAAAAGGTAGAGGAGAAGTTTTTCTCCGCCCTCCTCCAAAAAAAAAAAAAAAAAAAAACTCACAAATGACCAATAAGCCCTTGTCTCTCAGGAAGAAATTAAAATATTTCTACCAGTGCAATCTGGAACAACAACAAAAAAAACTATATGGTGACTGTCCTGACGTATACTACTTAAAAAAAACATATCAAGATTAACAGTACCTTTTAATGATAGTAGAGTTCGTTCAAGTGAACTTAGAATTGCAGCTTCACTGCCAGAAGAAATCTGCTGCAGGAATGTATCTGTATGATGATTCCACAGAGAGCAGGCAAAATTATAAATTCCAGAAGCTAACTACAAAGAAATAGCAACAAAATAGTTCATGACATATTATAAACTTAGAACAATAATAAATTAGAACTGCAAAGTAATACATTTTGTTTTACCATAAAACATTTTAAATAAGATTTAAAATAGAGTATTTCTAGTAATGTTTCAAATATGCTTTAGTCCCAATGCAGATAAGAAAGCATAAATATACTGGCTATTGCTCTAAATACAAACACACACACACACACACACACACACCCTGAAACTATTAGTTTCTTGAAACAATACTTAACTAATGTCCGCATTGCAGTCTGATATTTTTTACCTTTACCACCTCTGCTCCTCTAATCATGAGTTTGCAACCTGAGTTTAAAAAACAGACTGTGTTTTTTTAGTAGACTGTTCACTAATTATATCAGATAAATGAATACACTATATCATAAAAAAAGTAATCAAACTTTTTCTTTCTTTCTTTCTTTTTTTTTTTGGGGGGGGGACGGGGGATTGAATTCATGGGCACTGAATACTGAGCCACATGCCCAACCCTATTTTGTATTTTATTTGGAGACAAGGTCTCACTGAGTTGCTTAGCACCTCACTTTTGCTGAGGCCGGCTCTGCACTCAGTATCCTTTTGCCTCAGCCTCCAGAGCCACAAAGTAGTCAAACTTTCTATGTTCCAGTTTTAGGCAAAGAACTCTGGGATATTTAAACCCAGGAACATACAAACCACATGGCTTCTCAAAGTGCATTCCTAATGTATACCACTATTTAAAAACCTTGACTTTCCCAATAATAATGTAGTAAGCTTCTGTCTCCCCATGTGAAGCAGAACCAGTATGGTATCTTCAGTTCTTTCCACAAGGTCTCAGAGCAATACAGCTAAATCTGGATAGACACTTAGCTAAAAATAATAGATAGATAGATAGATAGATAGATAGATAGATAGATAGATAGATAGATACGAGAGTATTGACTAGTGATCATTAATGTAATTTGAAATATTTTTCTTATTCAAGATTATCAAGTTGTATCATTTTGATTAACTTTGCCTTTACCTCAGCTACTCTGAGTCTTGGAACACATCAATTGATTCCCTAGAACACAAAGGATATAGGGCTTTCAAAAACATTGGCAAAAACAGTTTGATCCCTAAACTCTGTTAGGCTGTTTTGGGATAGCTTCTCATCAATCCTCGGGTTCTAAAGAAGTACAAAGGTCTCTGTCCCATTTCCCTTGAAAAAGAGCTGTAGAATATAAAACTGCCTCTCAGTAATGGGGTATCCCACAAGTTGCACTAGAGTCATACATACCCAATTGTTGCAGTGTCATTCTTTCTAGCATGTGAAGCAAAGCTGGTACCTTCAGCTAACTTCCTTTTTATGTCAAATTAAGTAATAAACTATCTGAATATAAAAGTGGCCCTCTGACCCTGTACCTACTAGAGGAAAAGATAGGCCCAAATCTCCATCTAATACAGCTTAGGAACTGTATTCCTCAACAAGACCCCTACAGTGTAAGAAATAAAAATCCAGAATCAATAAATGGTACAGTATATAACTAAAAAGCTTCTTCACTGCAAAGGAAAACAATCAAGAACATGAAGGGGGAGTGGACAGAATGGGAGAAAATCTTTGCCACTTGCACCTCAGATAAATCATTAATCTTCAGGATATATAAAGAACTCAAAAAATTTAACCCCCCCCCAAAAAAAAAGAAAGAAAAAAAAACCCACACAAATAACAAATGACTCAATAAATGGGCAAAGGAACTCAACAGATGAAATACAATCAATCAGTCAACAAATATAAAAAAAAAATGTTCAGCATCTCTAGCAATTAGAGAAATGCAAATTAAAACTACACTGAGATTTCATCTCAATCCAGTCAGAATGGCAATTATCAAGAATTCAAGTAGTAATGAATATTGGTGAGGATGTGGGGAAAAGGTTCACTCATACATTGCTATTTGCACTGGAAATTGGTGAACCCCTCTGGAAAGCAGTATGGAGATTTCTCAGAAAACTTGGAATGGAGCCACCATTTGACCCAGTTATCTCACTCTTTGGTATATACCCAAAGGACTTAAAAATAGCATGCTATACTGATACAGCCACATCAATGTTCATAGTAGCTCAATTCACAAATAGAGTCATCTGATCCTTGACAATGGTGCCAAAAACATACTGGAGAAAAGACAGCCTTTGGGACAATTATATATCCATATGTAAATGAATAAAACTAGCTCACTCTACATCAATTCCAACCTAAGGACCCCTCAACAGATGAATTGATAAAGAAAATATGGTACCTGTACACAATGGAATATTACTTTGTCATAAAAAATGAAATTATGGCATTTGCTGATAAATGGATAGAAATAGAAACTATCATGCTAAGTGAAATAAGCCAATCCCAAAAAACCAAAGGCTGAATGGTCTCTGCTATGCAGACTGCTGGTTCACTGGATTAGACAAGAGGGAATGAGGGGATGGAAGGGAGATAGGAATGGGACAGTAGAAATGAATCAGACATAACTTTCCTATGTTCATTTATAAACACATGACCAGTTTCATTCCACATAATGTACAACCATAAAAATGGGAAGTTATACTCCACATATGTATGATATCTACTGTCATGTATAATTAAAAAGAATAAGAAGTTTTTTTTATTTAAAGTGGCCCTCTAGACTACACACTAGAACATCACTTTGAGCAGTATGGGGATTCCTCAAAAAACTAAAAATGAAACCACAATATGACCCACTATTCTATTCTTTGGTACTTATCTGAAGAACTAAAATCAGCAAACAACAGCAATACAGCCACCTCAATGTTTATTGCAGCACAATTTACAACATTCAAATCATGGAGTCAACCCAGATGCTCATCAAGAGATGAATGGATTAAGAAACTGTGGTATGGGGCTGGGGTTGTGGCTCAGTGGTAGAGCCCTTGCCTGGCATGCACGAGGCACTGGGTTCAATCCTCAGCACCACATAAATGTAAAATAAAGATATTGTGTCCACCTAAAGCTAAAAAATAAACATTTTTTTAAAAAAAAGGAAAAAGAAACCGTGGTATATATACATAATGTACTTTTACTCAGTCATAAAGATTGAAATTATAGTATATGCTTTTAAATGGATGAAAATGGAGAACATCATGCTAAGTGAAGGGTCCAATGTTTCCGCTCATATGTGGAAGCTAGAGCAAAATAAGGAAAAGAATGAGGGGAGGATCAGATATTATAGAGACATAGGGAAGATCAGAGAAGATCAAGAGGAAAGGAAGAGGGATGGGGAAAGGAAGGAAATGCAAAATGAATTTTGAAAATTCATGCTATGTGCGTTATGTAAACATACCACAGGGAATTTCAATTTTATGCAAAAGTAGAAATGATCAAATAAATAGATAAATAGATAAATCAGTTAAAGGAAAAATCAGTAAAGAAGAGGAAAAAGAATGAGGGGAGAGAGGTGGAAAGGAAAGGAGGGAAGAATGTGAAGTGAAATCGAATTCCATGTATGTATCATTTTGTCAGGATGAACCTAATGTATAACTATAAGTCTCTAATAAAAAGCAAAAAATGCAAATGGCCCTCTGTATCTTTGCCAACTAAATCAGGGATAGGCCTTGGCCCTCTTTTCTGTGTGTACTTGATAACAGAGTCAATGACTATTTCTTTTTTTTTTTTTAATTTTTATTTATTTTTTTTAGTCATGACAGTAGAATGCATTTTGACATATAATACATACATGGAATGTACATACATCAATCAAATTGTCTATTCTATTCTGCTGCCCTTCCTATCCCCCCTACTCCTTCCCTCTCCTCCCATCCTTTCTCTCTATCCAATCTAATGTGACACACTTTTTTTTAATTTTTCTCATTACAACATCATATATGTATTCTGTATAAAAATGAGGTTCTCCTTCCATCTTCTGTGTAACTCCCCTTCTCCCTCTTTTTCCCTCCCACCTCTCTTCCCTATTTAGTGGTAGTCTTCTTCTCATGCTCTTCCTCCCTATCCCATTTTGAGTCACCCCCCTTATATCAGAGAAGACATTCGGCATTTGTTTTTTAGGGATTGGCTAACTTCACTTAGCATAATCTGCTCTAATGCCATCCATTTGCCTGCAAATGCCATGATTTTATTATTTTTTAGTGCTGAGTAATATTCCATTGTGTATAAATGCCACATTTTTTAATCCATTCATCTATTGAAGGGCATCTAGGTTGGTTCCACATTCTAGCTATTGTGAATTGTGCTGCTATAAACATCGATGTGGCTGTGTCCCTGTAGGATGCTCTTCTTAGGTCTTTTGAGTCCGAGAAGGGGAATAGCTGGGTCAAATGGTGCCCAGCTTTCCAAGGAATCTCCATACTGCTTTCCAAATTGGCTGTGCCAATTTGCAGTCCCACCAGCAATGTATGAGTGTACCTTTTTCCCCCGCATCCTCGCCAGCATTTATTGTTGATTGACTTCGTAATGGCTGCCAAGTCAATGACTATTTCTTAAGCCATTTTTGCATATTCTCATATTTCAGAGTAAGATCAAATTATTTAAATCCAAATGTTTCATTATAGCCCAAATATCATAGTTTTGTAGCATAAGCAGCAATATCATAAAAAGTTAATCTAAAGAAGGCACACAAACAAATACAGTCATCTGATCCTTGACAATGGTGCCAAAAACATACTGGAGAAAAGACAGCCTTTTGGAAAATTATATATCCAGATGTAGATGAATAAAACTAGCTCACTCTACACAATTCAACTCAAAGTGGATCAAAGACCACAAATTTTGCAACTGTTCTAAGAAAACAGGGTCGACATTCCAACATAGAGGTGCAGGCAATGACTTTCTTCTAAGACTCCTGAAGCTCAGGAAATAAGAACAAGAATAAGTAAATAGTACGGTATCCAATTAAAAAGCTTCTATGTAATAAAAGAAACAAGAATGTGAAGATAAAGTTTACAGAATGGGAGAAAATCTTTAAATGCTACTCTTTTGACACAGGGTTAATATTCAGAACACAGAAAGAACTCACAAAGCTCAACACTAAAAAAAGTAATAACAATCTAATCAATGAATGAGCAAATGAACTAAACAGGCATTTCTCAAAAGAAATACAGATGCCCAACATAAATGAAAAACATGATCAACATCTTCAGCAATCAGGAAAATGCAAATCAAAACTACACTGAGATTTCAACACAGAATGGTCATCATCAAGAGTACTAACACTAAAACTAACACTAATACCAATACTAACAAAAAATGCTGGCAAGGACGCAGGAGGAAAGGAACACTCAACATTGGAGAATTTTAAATTACTACAAACATTACAGAAATCAGTACAATCAAAAGACTAAGAATGAAACCACCATGTGACCCACCTATTCCACTCCTTGGTATTTATCTAAAGGAACTAAAATGAGCATATCACAGTGATACACGCATCTCCATATTTATAGCAGCACAATTCACAACAGTCAAGTTATGTAACCAGCCTAGGTATCTGTGATAGAGAAAATATGGTATACCTAACAAGAAAATTTTATCCAGCCTAAAAAAGAATGGAATTATATCATTTGCCAGTAAATGAATAGAACTAGAGAACATCATGCTAAGTGGACTCCAAAAGTCAACCATCATATGTTTTCCTCTCATGTATAGAAGGTAAAGGGGGTAAAGAGGATGGGAGAATATAAAGGGTTCTCATGAGTATAGAAGGGAGACCAGTAGGGCAGAAAAAGAAAAACAGACAGAGGGAGGAGGGAAGGCAAAGGAGAGATACTAGAGAATGAAATCAACCAAATTATGTAATGTACATGGATGAATCTATCACAATGAATCACACTATTATGTATAAATATTGTGCACCAATAAAAAAAGTCAGAGTGACATCTTCTCTTGAAGTAATATTATAACAAGAAGCAAACATTCAATCTTATCAGAAAACAATCTAAAAAAGAAAAAAAAGCTTTATTTCATAAAATGTAAAACAATAATCTGAAGAAAAAAATGCTATACTCATAAAATGTAAACTTTTAACATTAGTAAACCATAAAATAAATTAATGTCTTTCATGGTAAGTAAAATCATTTCAGAGAATAAAAAGCTAAAGTAGATGTCCAGAAATTAGAAAACCCATCATTCTAATTTTTAATATGCATATATGTAAATACTGTATCCTATACTTTCCCAAAAACATAAATCATAAAAATATTTTGTCAGAAGAATGCAAAAGAAGTGAAACAGGAAGACTGAGATGCAGTTAAGGAGTAAGAATTTTATAAAAAGTAAATTTTAAACAAGTATATTTTATTGTGGCAAATATTTCATCCAGAAGAATGAAATCAATAGCCTTGACTGTACCTTTTAGATCCATTTTGTACTTAGTCTTTTTTTAATATTTATTTTTTTAGTTGTAATTGGACACAATATACTTATTTTATTTTTTATGTGGTGCTAAGGATCGAACCCAGGGCCTCACATGTGCTAAGCGAGCACTCTACTGCTGAGCCACAATCCCAGCCCTGTACTTAAGTCTTTCAGGGGAAAGGAGAGGGGTATTGTACTGGGGATTAAACCCAGGGGCACTCTACCACTAAGCTACAGCCCATGCCCTTTTTATTTTTAAACAGGTTCTTGCTAAATTACTGAATCTGGCTTCGAACTTTAAAACCTCCTACTTCAGCCTTCTAAGTCACTGGAGAGGACATCTCTAACCCTAAAATAAAACTCAAAGGATGTCATATCCAAGTTTCAAGACCAAAAAAAACCATACTATGAACCAGTCTCTGGCTTACAGCAAAATGACAACCCGAGTTAATTATTTACGGCTCTTCTTTGCATCTTCTCCTTCAAACTACTGCTTAACCTAAACTTTGTACAACTTTGTGTGGCCCTGTTTCGGAAACATAAAAAGGACTGGGGATGTAGTAATGGTTAAGTGCCCCTGGGTTCAATCCCCAGTACCAAAAAAAAAAAGAATAATATTTTTTGTTTCATATTCCAGAAGCTGAGCATCTATTAACGCTCCAAGTTTTGTGGTTGTTGTTGTTGGCTAACTACAAAGAACTTCTAAACAAATAGGAATGATTAGCATGAAGAAGAGCACTACCCTTGACCAAGAGCCTCTCCTTAAGCAAAATTTAGTCTACCTCTCCTAAATCCTCTTCTAAATAGGCTTGAAAATTTTAGACATCCCTGTTTTCCTAATATCCAATTTTCGCAAGAATCACTGAATTTGTATAGCCAAAATCCTCCCCTAGATATCTGATCCCTCCCAGAATCTAATCAGGTTTCACACATTCACAATTCTCTAGAGGATATCTGATCACCTGGCCTGCCTTCCAAGAGACTGGAAGACTGTTTGATTGGTTTAGCCAGTAACCTCCCTCACCTGAGATTTCTACTAACTCCTTCCACCATGGCACACCAGTGCTACTTGGCTAAGAATTCCGCCCCCCCCCCCCACTTTTTTTTTGTATCTGGGATTGAACTCAGGAGCACTCAAGCACGGAGCCATATCCCCAGCCCTTTTTTGTATTTCATTTAGAGACAGGGTCTCACTGAGTGGCTTAATGCCTCACTTTTGCTGAGGCTGGCTTTGAACCAGCTTCCCAAGCCACTGGAATTACAGGCATGTGCCACTGGAATTACAGGCATGTGCCACTGTGCCCAGCGAATTCCCATCTTTTTTTGTATTTAGAGTTGTGCCTAGCTAGGCATGGTGGTGCATACCTAGAATCCCAGCTACTTGGGAGACTGAGGCAGTAGGATCATGATGAATTAAAGTCCAGCCTGGGAAACAGAGCAAAACTCCATCTCAAAAACAAAACAAATAAAACTTAGAGTTGCACCCAATCTCTGTCTTTTCCTACTACAAAACCCCACTGATAATCCCCTCTAAAATAAAGTCTGCTTCAATAATTTTTTCTTTAACATCTTTCAACCAACTATATGAGACAAATAAAGAAACCACTGGTATAAAGAAGAAACCATAGCCAACTATCATATATCTACAAGTTCTGCATAAACTTTTACCTGACCCAGATAATATCAACTTATATATATATGTATAAAAAGCTCAGATGAAAAAAGTAATAAAGAAAGCAAGTATGAAGAATAAAAATATTCTTTTTACATTTTCTTCTAAAAAATGTGGAGGAGGAAAGGAATATTCAGTGAAACAATATGCAAATAAGCTATTTAATAAAACACTTGAGGCACTGGTTCATGCAAAACTCAAATACTTGCACTTTCTATTTCTAAACAAGAACAAACAGTGCCACCCACTGACTATTTAGTGACTTTAACTGAGAAGCAGAGAGATGTAAAAATAAAAAAAACTACAGTTTTTATTTCTTTTAGCATTTCAAATATTCTTCACATTTTTAGCTTCAGGACCACTGTCCTCACAATTTCTCCTCAAGAAAAGTTAGCAAAAGATGTTCTAAATCAAAGCCACACAATTTATCATTAAGACTGACACAACAAATTGTCAAAACCTTGTTCTAGTCTGAACCTAATCAAAAAAACATAACCAACAAATGCCGAAGGTGGACACTACCAGACTGTGTCTTTTTTAAACCATGAGAAGATGAAAAAGGAAATAAATACTATTCTAAATGAAAAGATTTTAAAAGACATAGCCAAATGTACTCTAACAACCTAATTCATTTTCCTGACAAGACACTTGTAAAAATGTTTTTAATAACCATGTAGAAAATTGGACAAAACAGCCAGGTGCAGTGGCACATGACTATATTCCCAGCAGCTCAGGAGGCTGAGACAGGAGGATCACAAGTTCAAAGCCAGCCTCAGCAACAGCCAGGTGCTAAGTAACTCAGTGAGTCCCTGTCTCTAAATAAAATACAAATAAGGGCTGGGGATGTGGCTCAGTGGTTGAGTGCCCCTGAGTTCAATCCCAGGTGCCCGTCCCCCACTCAAAAAAAGAAAATTGGGCAAAAGAATTAAATGTCATTAAGTCACTATTTTCACCCTTCCTCAGTGTGATAAAAGCAAAATGATTATTTTAACAAATGGTTTTTAAAAATTTTTTATTCGTACATTATAATTATATGTAGTAGTAGAATTCACTGTTAAACATTCATACATGCACACAATATAACAAATTTGGCCAATCTCATTCTCTAGCTCCTTTTCCACCACCCACCTCTCCCTGATTTCTTTACTCTACTGGTCTCCCTTTTATTTTAATTAGATTCACACACACACACACACACACACACACACCCTAAAACAAACAAACAAAAACCTTCCTCCCCTTTTCTTCTTTAGCTTCCACATGACGGAAAACATATAACCTTTGACATTCTGAGTTTGGCTTACTTTGCTGAACAAAATGCTCTCAGTTCTACCCCTTTTCCTGCAAAGAAAATTTTTTTTCTTTATGGCTGAAAAAAATTACATTGTGTATATATGCCATATTTTCTTTACTTATTCATCTGTTACAGACACTTAGGCTAGTTCCATAATTTGGCCATGGTGAACTGGGCTGTTATATCCATGAGTATGCAAGTATCACTATAGTATGATGACTTTAATTCTTTAGAATAAATACTGGTGAGAAATATAGCTGTGTCATTCCTATCCTTTTGAGGAAATGTCATACTGATTTCAAAGTGGTTGTACTAATTTTACAATCCCAAGTGTTCATTTTCCCCAGCATCCTCTCCAGTATTTATTTGTGGTTTTGGTGGTTGCCATTCTGATTGGGTTGAGATGAAATCTCTGCATAGTTCTGACCTGCACTTTCCTAATTGCTGAAGATGTTGAATATTTTTTCATGTATTTGTAGGCCGTTTGCCTGTTTATAGATTGGGTTATTTGGTTTTTGGTGGTAAGTTTTCTGAGTTCTTTATATATTCAAGATATTAATCCTCGGTAAGAAGAGTAGCTAGCAAAACCTTTCTACCATTCTCTAAGTTTTCTTTTTACATTTGTTTCCTTTACTGTGCTGAAGTGTTTTATTCAATGCCATCCCATATATTAATTCTTGGCATTATTTTCTGAGCTTTAGGAGTCCTATTAAGAAAGTTGTTGCCTGTGCCTGTATGTTGAAGTACTGACCCTTCATTTTCTTCAAGGAGTTGCAAAGTTCTGGTCTGATACCTAGGTCTTTGACCCACTTTTGAGTTTACTTCTGTGCAAATGAGAGACAGGGACCTAGATTCGCTCTTTTACATAAAGACATCCAGTTTTCCCAGCACTATTTGTTAAAAGGCTATCTTTTCTCCAAAATATATTTTTAACACCTTTGTCAAAAATCACATGACTGTTTGGGATCGTTTTTGTGTATTCTATGCATTCCATTGGGCTATGTGTCTGGTTTTATGCCAATACTATGCCAGTTTTTGTTTTTATACCTCTGTAGTACAATGTGAAGTTGAATATTGTGATGCCTCCAGCATTCCTTTTTTTTTTGCCTGGAACTATTTTGGCTATTCTGAGTCTTTAAAATTTTTCCAAATGAATTTTAGGACTGTTTTTTCTTGAAGTCTAACCTCTTACATTGCAAGCACAAATTTGGTATGAGTTTAGCTTTTCTGTATCACCTCCTAGTACTACTATCCTGTACAAAATCCTATTGACATTACACACCATACTCTTTATACTTTGAAGTACAAGAGATTCCTTTTGCCTGCAACTCTCTCTCACCTGTCTTCTTGGAGCACTACTAATTCATCAAGCCTCAGTTCTTCAATCAGTGTACCACTTTTAGAGTTAGGCTTTCCCACACCTTCACAGTGCTGTACAACTTATCACAGCATTCTATAGGTCTTAGCATCTGATTCTACAGCAGCCTGTTAACAACCTGAGTGAAAGGCTTTACTTTTTTTTTTTTTTTTTTAATATTTCAAGCCCCAGATTCTAGGACATTGCCTGATAAGTAGTATATATTTAATGACCCAGTTTTATCACACAGTGTAAAGTGTAAAATAACCCAATAATAAATAATTTTCCATCTGGAGCCCAAGCAACTGACATAACAGGATGCTTAAATCGTACTGCAGGTGACCATAACTATCCCACACCTAATATTTACAGTCTTAATCAGCAGATAAAATAAGATCACTTATTGACTCACAATCAACTTGTAATTATTAGCTTTCCACTGTAAAATTTTAGCATTTGGTTGAAAAGGTTTAATGATCAGCTGCTTGTCTAATGAATAGAGAACGTTGCTTAAATCAAGGCCCTATTACTGAATACACTGGTGTTCTTTGCTGAGCTAAAGTTAATCTAAGCATCCCAGTCCTTGACCAAATTTTAATTTACTTAGCTTCTCCAATTGTAACTAATGCTGTTCCTTCATAATTCCATCTTCCTGAAAGCACTGCTCCACACTGAGCTTCTACACTTTTTTCAACTTAGTAACAAGTTCTACTTCACTATCCAGTAATCATCACTACATGAATACAGTTCTTCAGCAACAGTCCAGCCCACACTGCTTACTAATTCTTGCTGCTTTGGATCTTTTAAAAGAGGTATCTTCTGTCTAATATCTCCATTTCCAGCAAAATTTTAAATACCACTTGATTGTATACACTCAAGTTCCGTGAAATCAGCAGTGACTGCTCTCCTTTATCACCCTAGTGACTTCTAAACTCTATGCTTTCTCCCTCTTCGACAACATGTATACTTAAAAGAGCAAAATAGTAATATGATTAAAATTTAGTTAATAAGTGCAAAGCAAAAAAAGTCTATCTCATCAAAGAGTAATACAGAAGAGTTAAGCAATATAATATCACAAAATGTTTTTAATTACTTTGAAACAGCTCAGAACAAGTGATAAAGTAAAAGTAGATTGTTGACAATTAAATCTAGGTGATAGTTATATGGCAGTTCCTCTTTTTCTTTACTTTTCTGTATAAATATTTCTAAAAATTTAAAAACACCAGCTTAATAATAGCCAAAAAGATACAGTTATTTTAGTAATAATCAGTTTTTCTTTAATATAAGGCTTAAATATAAATTTGCCTCCACTTAATCCTGACAAACCTTTTGTATGTCAAATGACCACAAAGTGTCAAGCAGAAGCTTTGTTAGGTACAAAAAACATCTCAGAGGAACTTCTAGGCAAACTGCCAATGTTTCTCAGTTGATATTTACTTCCTGATAATGAAAGACATTCCCAAAGACCCTAACTTCTATTACTGTTTTTCTTTTTTAAAAGTAAAGTGTACAGCTTAAGTTCAGGAGGGTCACTATAGACCCTCTTTCAGGTTCCTAAAATCCTATAGTCTTAGCAGTATCGCCAAGACTATCTCTGACCAACAACTGTTCTCAAGTACCCAAAAATATCAAACCACCCTATCTTCCCCATTTAGAACTCTAACTTTGTTCATAGCTGTTATCTCAGGAATCCAATAAAGTAACTGGCACAGAGTAGAAATAAAAACGATGGATAAATGAAAGAATGAAGCATAAATAATCACTGTTTTCAAAAGCAACTTACAGAGATTTTTGGTGATAAGGTTTATGTATTTTTATTCTTACTCCAGAACCCTCTTCCTAGAACCCAAAAATGGTACCTTGTGAACCATACCAAAAGAATACACACCATGCTATGCTCAAAATCTCTTCTGTTCAGTGCATAGCTCCTTTGCCCCACCACCACCTTGGTGCTGGAAAACGAACCTAGGATCTTATGCCTGCTAGACAAGCACTCTCCTACTGGTGTAGGCTACACCCCTAGTCGCAACTCCTTTTGAAAAGATTATATCAGTAATCTAAAGCCTCTCTTTCCTTAAATAAATTCCTACCAAAGGGTTGTTCTTTCCTTTATTTAAATACAGTATAAACACACACACACAGTCTCTCTCTCGGTCCCTGTCTCTCTCTCTCTCTCTCTCTCACCCACAACCTAGGCTTTAGTGATACCCTAAGCAATTTAGCGAAATCCTGTCTCAAAGATGCTAAGCAACTCAGTGAGACCCCATCTCTAATAAATGAAATACAAAATAGGACTGGAGGTGTGGCTCAGTGGTCTAGTGCCCCTGAGTTCAA